>NC_063235.1:5610928-5958428 GCF_020740725.1 Corvus hawaiiensis
GCTTATTTCCCCTAAAAGCATTTAGTTCTAATTAATTGCTTCAGCTTTGATAGGCAGCTGCTCCTATAATTTTAATTGCCCAACAAGGGGGATAATTGGGTGCACGTGAGCTGGGAATCTGGGAGGAGCTCCAGGTCTTGGAATTCAGCATCTCCTGGCTCTGGCAGGTTAGGAAAGTTCTGTCCTGGCTGGAATTTGCTGCAGGTGCAGGGTTATTGCTGCTGCACTGGCTTAAAATTAAAGGATGGCTCCGAATGTGCTCCATTTCTTGGAAAAGGTGGGAAGTTTGGATGGGGCTGTGCTCAGGGGATCCCACAGGAAAAGCCCCTGGAGAAAGGCCTGGCTGTTGGATGAGCGAGGTTTAGCAAAGCCGTGGCTGGGAGGAAGAAGAGGAGGAAGGCCCTGGAGCAAATCCCACAGGATGGCTCCGGTCTGGATGGTTTTCCAAAGGGCAGGTGCTGGGATGGGAGCCTGGCCTGGTTTCCCATCGGGATGGGAAGCGCTGGTGGCAGTGGTGTGGGTGGAGAGCTCGGGGGATGCTGGTGACAGTGACCAGTGCATGGCCCAGGGATGTCCCCAAGGGCTCAGCTCTTCCAGAGACCTGGGAATGGCTCTTGTGGGACGGCATTCCTGCAGCCTGAAGGCAGCTGGGGCTGCTCCAGGTGCTCTCAGTGCTTCCATTTGTTCCTGGACGTGGGGATGGAGTGGGAGCACCAGTGGGATCCAGACTGGGAGCCACAGCCCTGTGTGGGGTCTCCAGGCAGCAGTGGCACGGGAAGAATGTCCCATGGGAATCTTCCTCAAACCCGCTGTGCCCAAACACACCTCAGTCGTGGCAATTCCCTTTCCATCCCCATTCCCAAAGGATGCGTCCATCTCCCGATGCCACAGCTCCAGAAGGATCCATCCAGCAGCACCGGGGTGGAGAACCAAACATCTTCCGGTGGGACACAGCGTTCTCCTGCACCCACCTCGTGCCCATCTTCCACCAGGAGGGTGGGACAGGTGTGGAATTCCAGGTCATCCATGTCCGAGCCCTCTCCGGTGGGCTGATTCGGGGCTGCAGGACACCGGAGGCAGCGTCCTGACCACGCCGGCCCTGTCCCCCGTGTCCCTGCGTGACGTCTGCGCCCGGTTAAATCAGATCCGTGCTGAATCCCAGCGTTTCCTTGGCAACATCAAGGAATCCGAGGAGCAAAAGCCACCCGGCAGGGCCAGGCTGGGGGACGGCCAGCGCCCGCCGAGCCCAACTGGCCACCAGAGCCACGGGGACACTGCGGCAAGCAGCGGGCATTCCCGATGGTCCAACTCATCCTGGAGATAATCCCAGGACAGAGCATGGATCATCGGCCCTGCTGGCACTTCGGCGCTGGTTGTGGGCAGCTGGGAACGGAGCAGGACCTCGCTGGGGACACGCAGGAGCCGGCACCAAGCAGCCACTGTGGCCAGTGGGACGCTGCAGCCGCGTGGCCCCAAAAACTGGGACAGCTCCATGGGGATGCAAGAAACCGGCGTTGGGATGGGTTTGGAACAGGGTCACCCCGCTCAGATCCCAACCCTTCTCCCGGTGGCACCGAGGGTTGGAACGGCCATGCCAGGGCCGGGGCTGATCTGCCCCGGCACGGAGGGAATGGGAGAGGAGCTTTTCCCATTCCCGGCTGCCGCTGCCTTTCCGGCTGCTCGGCTCCGAGCTCTGCAATGCAGCGCGCTCGGCTCGGCTGCTGTGTGTGAATCCCATCAATATTTCATGGAGCTGCTTCCTCCAGGGGAAGGGCTGCTCTCAGCTCCAGCTTTCTGCTGCTCCTATCAGCAGGGAACATCTGCTTTCCTTCCACCAGCACCCCGCAGATCCCCCTTGTCCTCCCCATTCCACGCTGGAGCCTTCCAGGGGCTCCGTAGCCCGAAATCCCTCAGGTTCCAAAGCGCTGACCAAATTCCACCCTTGGCCGCTGGCACCTGCCCAGTGCTCCTGGGGTCTCCAGGGATGAGCCACCAGCTCCAGGATGGGTCACCAAACCCACCCACACCCCCAAATCCACGTCCAGCAGAGGGATGTGCCAGGAGCCTGGCTGGATCTGACATTCCCTGCCCGGCCGCATCCATCCCGCAGGTCCCAGCTGGCTCCTGAGCCCAGCAGGAGTCGGGGGCGAGCAGTTTTGTTTGCAGAAAAAGTTGCTTTTTTAATTGCTAAGGCTGCACAATTCTTCCCGAGCTTCTTCAGGGATCAGCAGAAAACTTGGGAAGAGTTCTGGGAGCCGGAGCGATGCCAAGAGGGGGCAGAGCCTGCGGCAAACACCCCTCGCTCTGGCACGGGGAGCTGGGGCATCTCACCAGGGCTGGCACCGGCTCCTGCATCCCTGGAAGAGCAGGAGGATGGGAGGAAGGGACACAGGATGATCCCAGCAAGGTGCTGCTCCCTGGAAAACTTGTGGGAAGAAGATGAGGCCAAAAGCTCTGGTGTTGCTTCACAAGCCAACAGCTAAAATCTGCACAATTCCCGATTTCCAGGGTGAAACCTCCATCTCCAGGAGTCTCTCTGTCCGTGGGGAGGATGAGGAGCCTGGAGAGGCTCCCAGCAGAGCATCCCAGGGCAGGGAAGCAGCTCCTGAGCCCGGCAGGCAGCGGGAGGAGCGGAGCTGTCAATCCCTTCCCAGTAATTCCCGACCGAGGCTCTCTCCCTGCTCTCGGAGATGCGGTGACAAAACATTTGAAGCGCCTTGACAGGGATGCCAAGAGCTGCTGCCACACGGCTCGGGATTTAATAAGCAGGAAAATTAGGGATTTTCACCACCTTAAACTGCATCTTGTATCCGTGTGGTGCTTCCTGAAGGGCTGCGCTGCAGCGGGAGCCTATTGAGAGCTGAGCTCTAGGGATGGCAGCAGCTCCAGGGGGATGGAATGAGGGGGATTCACCCCTGGATTTGGGGCCAAGCAGCTCAAGATGCTGCAATGTCACCCTCTGTCCCTGTCCCACAAAGGCTGGAATGGGGACAAAGCTGGAGCGCTGGGAATGTGGGAGGTGGCAGGAGTTCGGCCTCACAAAGGGATGTTGGAGATGGAACAGCGGGAGAGAGGTGTGAGCACAGCAGGAGTGGCCTTGGGGAGGTGTTGGTGCGGGAAGAAACGGGCCCAGGGAGAGCTGGGGCTGGAGGGGAGAGCTGAGGAGCAGCCAGGGATCAGGCAGGGCTGGTTTGGGAGAAGCAGGAGGATGAAACCAGGACTGGTTTGGGAGCAGCCAGGGCTGGTTTGGGAGCAGCCAGGGGGATCAGGCAGGGCTGGTTTGGGAGCAGCCAGGGGGATCAGGCAGGGCTGGTTTGGGAGCAGCCAGGGCTGGTGTGGGAGCAGCCAGGGGGATCAGGCAGGGCTGGTTTGGGAGCAGCCAGGGCTGGTTTGGGAGCAGCCAGGGGGATCAGGCAGGGCTGGTTTGGGAGCAGCCAGGGGGATCAGGCAGGGCTGGTTTGGGAGCAGCCAGGGCTGGTTTGGGCAGGTGGTCCCTTGTCCTACGGTGGAAAAATGATCCCAGGCTCCCGTGGCTGGCAGCAAAGCCCTGGATTTGGGCTGCAAGTGAAGCCCATCCCGTGATCCCACAGGATCCGCAGCCTCCCACTCCCAGCGCACAATCGAGACAGGCAGCGCAGCCCCCGGGATGTTCCCTGGGCACCCAGGGATGGCGTTCAGCCTCAGAAGCCCCCTTGCCATGGGTCCTGGACCCCTGAAAGTGGACACTGACCACTTCAGAGCCCGTCAGACCCCTGGGGGTGGGCACTGACCACCACAGAGCCCATCATACCCATCACCTGCCATGGGAGCCATCCTGCAGCTTAATGCCAGCTCCCACATGTGGCCCTGGGCACCATTTGGGGGCACAGAGGCGACCCTGTGAGCAGCCAGGCCCGTGCCCGTTGGGGTGCCAGGGTGATGCCCATGCTGCCCTCGGGCTGTCCCCACTTCTTGTCCCCGTGGTTGCGGCACGAGGGAGCAGCACAGGAGCTCTGCCCGTCCCAGGGCATCCTCTCACCCTTCCTCACCCACTCCTTAATTTTCCCTCCAGAACCGACCACAGCACCTGCCCCAAACCCCACAGAGGGCGGGAGAGGCTCTGGATCGAGGAAGAAGCAAATCCACGTACGAATCCCAGGCTGGAGACGCCGGGAAGCCCAGGACGAGGAGAGCCCCGTGCGATGCCCTGGGGCAGACCCTCCCCAGGACCCTCCCTGCTTTTCCCGGTCCATCCCGGTTTTCCCGGTGCTGGGACCGCCGTGCACGGGACGGGGTTGACGTCAACGGGCTTTCAGCGGGATGATGGATGGCACGGGAAGGCGCTCCCGGTGCCGAGCCGCCGGCCGGGAAGAGCTGCCCGCCCCGCACCGGGAAAGGCTCCGGGAAAGCGGCCCCGGGAGCCCTCGGGAACGGGGGGAGCGCGGCCGTAGCTCCCCCGTTTTCGGCACAGCGCTGATTTTGAGGGGTTCGCATCCCAGCTCAGAGCCTGGGGGGTGATTTAGGGGTGCCGGCAGCCGCCGGGTACGGGGGGACCCCCGGCGTTGTCCCCACGGGGGTCGAGACCCCTCCTCTCCCTCCATCCCCCCTCCCGTGGCTCCCGGAGCGCGCATCCCGCTGCTCCCCGGTACCGCAGCTGTACCGGGCATCCCCAAAATCCACCTCCCCCGCTCCCCCGCCGGCGGCCGGGGATGCTCCGGGGCAGGTGCGGCCCCGCTCGGCCCGGTGGCCGCGGGGCCCGGGGCTGTCGCCGCTGTCCCGGGCGCCCGGAGCGCCGCACCCCGCGGGCACTCACCGCTGCCGCCGCCGCCGCCGCCGCCGCCGCCGCCGCCCGTGCCCGCTCCTCCCCCGTTCCCGGCGGGCTGCTGGGAGCGGCGGGCGGGGGAGCCCCGGGCCCGGCCCCGACGGCCCGGGCGGAGCGGAGAGGGACCGGCACCCCCTGAGGGACCGGCAGCCCCCGAGGGACCGGCACCCCCCGAGGGACCGGCCCGGGAGCAGCGCGAAGGGAGGTGGCGGCCGGACCCCAAAGGGCGGTGGCAGGACCGTGCAGCCATCAGGTGGATCCGAAGAGATGATGGAAGGAGCAGCCGGTCCCCAGCAGCCTCCAGTTGGACCCTACAGCCTTCAACTGGAACCTGCAGCCAGCAGCTGGACCCCAAAAGCCTCCAGCTGGACCCTACAGCCTTCAACTGGAGTTTGGAGCCATTAAACAGAGCTCAGGAACCACCAGCTGGATCCTACACCCAGCAATTGAACCCCAAGAGGTGCAAGACAGAGGCTGTACCCTTCAACCGGAGCCTACAGCCAGCAATTGAACCCCAAGAGCCTCCAACTGCACCCTATACCCATCAGCTGGACTCTACACCCATTAACCGAACCCCAAGAGCCTCCAGCTGGATCCTACACCCATCAACGGGACCCTGAGAGCCTCCAGCTGGATCCTACACCCATCACCAGGACCCTGAGAGCCTCCAGCTGGATCCTACACCCATCAACGGGACCCTGAGAGCCTCCAGCTGGATCCTACACCCATCAACGGGACCCTGAGAGCCTCCAGTTGGACCCTACACCCAACAACTGGGCCCTACACCCATCAAACGAACCTCAAAGCCCCCAACCAAACCCACACCCCCCAGTTGGAGCTCAAGATCCTCCAGCTGGACCCTCCAGCCACCAGTTGGACTCTGGAGCTGCCACCTGCCCCTTCTGTCCCAGCTGGACCCCAAGAGCAGCTGCCACCTCCCTGCTGTCCCCACTTGGACCCCAAGAGTCCCCAGCCAGACCCCGGCACCTCGGGAGCCTCCGGGCTGAGCTGGAGCCGATCCTGCTCAGCCTGGGATTTGGGAATGCACAACCCTCCCGGCCCCGATCCCGCTGGAACACCCAGGGGGACAGGGACACAATGGGGACACCCCCGGAGCCCTGGATCCCGGCGAAGGAGGAATTTGGGCGGAGAGGCGGCGATTCCAGCGCTGCCCTTGGACTCACCTTGGCTGCCGGGATCCAAACACCGATTTCCCTCTAAGCAGCGTCTCCCTGCTCCCAGTGAATTCCTCCGGCGCTTTCCCTGCGTTGCCTCTGCCGGCTGACATGGAGCCACGTGCCACGAGGAAACCTTCCTTAACTCTGTCCCTCCCTAAAATCCCGCCAGCCTCACAATTCCCAGCTCCCCATCCCATGGACAGCACCGGCACCCGGCCCTCGCTGCGTTCCCAATCGCGGGATTAGGGCCTGGGGAGCGATTTGGGATCGGGGTGGGTCAGTGGGTACAAGCATCCATCAGGGAAGGGAGGATGTGGGATAATTCCCCCCCGCCGTGGCAGCTGCTGGAGGGAAAAACTGGGATGCAGCAGGTCCCGGCAGGAAAGCTGGTTCAGGAATAGGAATAGCTGGAAGAACTAAATATGGAAACTTGGATAAAGCAGCGCTGAAGGAGGGAATGGTTTCCTAACGGGATTCAAAGCATATAAACAAACTCAGGGAGGAGGGAGGTTGTCCAGAGAGGCCTTGGTGAGGAAGAGTTTGGAAAACCAGCCGGAATTCTCCCAGCAGGGAAGGCTATTCCATGAAATTTCCAGCTTTGTGGAGGAAGTGCTAGTCCTGGGAACACGTTGTTTGGGGGAAGAGATAATGAAAACAATGTCCCTAAAGGATTCTCCGAAGGATTTTTTTCCAGCTGCTTTTGGACGGCAGGAAGTTTCATGGCAATGGAGTTTTCAGTTCCATTGGCAGTTTTTCGCTTCCTTTGGTTTTTCTGGGATCACCAAGCTCACACTGGGAATGCTTTGGTGCTGCAGATTCCAAGCTGTGTGACACCAATCCCCTGGGAATTGCTTCCCTGGATGGACAAACCCCCGAGCCTCAGCCTTGTCCTGAGATCCCATCAGAGCTCTCCCATCTCCGATGTCTCTTAATTCCTTAAGGAGCTCAGCTTTGCCGGCTCCTCGGCACCTTCCCCTTTCCCTTTTGGGTTTGTGCCGGCACCAAGGGGGTGGCTCAATGCGATTATCCCGCTAAAAGTCCCCTAAGAGGATTCCCGGGGCTCGGCTGCAGGGGCTCCGGGCAGGATGTGGATAGGGATGAGCCCTCTGGATGTGGGGGAGCCCGGGAGAGGTGTCCCTGCGAGGGTGAGCCCGGGATCTGCAGCCCCCGTGGGTGCCACGTGCTGCCATTCCCTGGGATAGGGTGGGAAACTGCCCATGGAGTGGTCCTGGAGAGAGGGGGAGGCAACGGAGACACAGGGAAGGGGTGGGAATGTCGGGGTTCTGGGGCTGTTGGGGGGGTTCTAGGACTTCCCAGGGGATTTTGGAGCTTCCCAGGAAGGTCCTGGAGCTGCTCTGGGGCATCCTGGAGCTTCCCAGAGGATTTTGGAGCTTCCCAAGAAGGTCCTGGAGCTGCTCTGGAGCATCCTGGAGTTTCCCAGGGATGTCCTGGGGCTGTTGGGGGGCCCTGGGGCTGCCCTGGAGCTGCTCTGGAGCATCCTGGAGCTTCCCAGAGGATTTTGGGGTTTCCCAGGAAGGTCCTGGAGCTGCTCTGGGGCATCCTGGGGTTTCCCAGGGATGTCCTGGGGCTGTTGGGAGGCCCTGGGGCTGCCCTGGAGCTGCTCTGGGGCATCCTGGAGCTTCCCAGAGGATTTTGGAGCTTCCCAAGAAGGTCCTGGAGCTGCTCTGGAGCATCCTGGAGTTTCCCAGGGATGTCCTGGGGCTGTTGGGGGGCCCTGGGGCTGCCCCTGGGGAGTCCTGGAGCTGCTCTGGAGCATCCTGGAGCTTCCCAGAGGATTTTGGGGTTTCCCAGGAGGGTCCTGGAGCTGCCCTGGGGCATCCTGGGGTTGCCCCTGGGACTGTGGGGATTCCCAGGAGGGTCCTGCAGCTGTCCTGGGGTATCCTGAAGCTTCTCCAGGGCATTTTGGGGCTTCCCAGGAGGGTCCTGGAACTTCCCAGAGGACTAATGCTTCCCAAGAGGATCCTGGAGCTGCTCTGGGATATCCTGGAGTTTTCCAGAGGACTTTGGGGCTTCCCAGGTGAGTTCTGGAGCTGCCCAGGAGGGTCTTGGAGCTGTCCCAAGGGACTTTGGGGATTCCCAGAAGGGTCCTGGAGCTTCCCAGGGGATTTGGAGGCTTCCTAGGGTGATCCTGGAGCTGCTCTGGGGCATCCTGGAGCTTCCCAGGGTGGTCCTGGGGCTGTCCTGGAGGCCCTGGAGCTGCATTCAGGGAAGGAGAAGCTGCACTTGGAGAAGGCTTATGGAGAGGGGCTGTTTTATGGCAGGATTGGGAATCCCAGTGGGTATTCCCTGGAATAACCCTGCCCTGGGAAGGTGCCAGTCCCTGCCCTGGGTGTGGGATGATTCCCGGCCCCTCTGGAAGTGCCAAAGCTGCGTCAGCTCCTTCCCTGCTCCCTGCTGGGGGCCGTGTCCCACTTCTGGCAGGAGCAGGAGCCGTGTGGAGACGCTGGAAAATCTCCGCGCTCATCAGTGGGATACTGGGACAGCCAGGGGGCTGAACTGGGCAGGAGGTGCTTTCCTGGGAAATCCTCTGCCCACTGCCAGCAAAATGTGGGAATATTGGGAATGGGGCTTCCCAGTGAGCGCCAGGCTGAGCACCCCCGCTCCCAGTGCTGATCCTAAAGTTTTGGGGGGTTTTCCTGGTTTCTGGCGGCTCCTCCTTGGAAAAGGAGGGCTGGGAAAATGGAGGAGAGCAGGATTCCTTTGGGAGTTCCCATGTGGATCAGGAAAGGTAAAATTTCCTGGGACAGGTTCAGACCTGAGCACAAAAGGGGACCCACAAGCCCAGGGTTGACCCTGGATCATCCCTCGGGAATTTTGGGCTCCCAAAGAATCCTTTGGCAACACCCAAAGGTCAAATTATCTTCCTGGGGTTTATTTTCAAAGCAGAAGGTTTCAAAAATCAGTGTCCAGGCATAGATATATTCCTAAATATCCTTAAATATCCTTAAATATCCTTAAATATCATATGGATCATCCCAGCTAGGAGAGGCACCAGCTAGGAATGTGGCACAAAGGGTCAGGCCCTAAAATCTGGCCCTAAATGGCCCCTTTTTCCTGCAGATCCACAAAGGCAGCGTGTCCATGTCCAGGAAGAATTTATATCCAGGTTTTCCCGTGCCTGTGGATTATTGCCCCAAAGCAACAGCTTGTTTGGGATAAATCCAGAGTCCTGCTGGAATGGGAATCCCAGGGGATGGCGGGGGCTGAGCTGGGAAGGGCCAGGCTGCTCTGAGCTGATTTTCCTTGGTGCCAAACGAATCCGTGGCTCCCAAATCCAGGCCTGGGGTGCAGTGGGAAGCGTGGGAGGGATGGGATGAGCAGGTGGAAGGTGCTGGACGAGTCCAAACTCCCCGAGGCACCCCCGAATTCCGAGTGGAAAAGCACTTTCTCCTTCCCTTTTTTTTTCCACCCCCCTGTTTCTTGTTTTCCTTGGCTCCTCCACGTTCCGGGCAGGCTGACAGGGAGCTGCAATCCCTGTGGGAAAAGCTGAGCGGCTCCAGACAATGGATCCATTGCTGGTGGAGAAGGGAGCAGGTGGGGAGGAAAGGGAGCTGCACAAAAGGATCCGGGGGGAGGAGGAGGAGGAGGAGGAGGAGGAGGAGCAAGAGGGGGATTGTCCAGAAATCCCTGGATCCAAGCTGGGTGCTCAGACAGCTGGGCCTGGCAGCAGCATCGGTGCAGGGTAATTAATTAATAAATGAGGCGTTTTCCAGGGAATTGTGGGGATGGATTGTCGGCCTAGCTGCTGAAACAGAAGGAAATGGCTCAAAAATTCAGGAATTAAAGAAAAACTAACCCCAAAGTGGAGCAGCCATGAGGGTGGGGAATGGATTTCCCAGAGCAGCTTGGGAGCTTCCATCCTTGGAAGTGTTCAATTCCAGGTTGGAGCAAGCTGGGATAGTGGGAAGCAGGGATGGAACTGGATGATCCTTAATGTCCTTCCAACCCAAACCACTCCGTGATCCCGACTTTTATTTCTCTTGGCTGCCTTGCAAGTGCCCTCAGTCGCAAGACTTCCAATAAAACTGCAGGAATTTGCTGCAAGACATTTCCCACTCCAGTGCCAGCACGGAGCCTCCGGGGCAGCCGAGCTCCCAACCCACGGAGGACACAGAAATTTGTCCCATTTCCTACATTTCTTCCACAGAAAGCACAGATCCCAAATCCCTGTGCCTGCAGGGAATGGGATTTTGTCCTCTGGCAGGGCAGAGCCAGCCACCAATTTTGGGAAGGGTGACTGGAAGCGCAGCAGCCCCGTGGGATCCGACTTTCCTTTCTCATCCCAAACAATATTTCAAGGGATTTATTTTTATATCCTGAACAATGATATTAAAAACTCTATTAAAAAAAAAAAAAAAAGAAAGAGAAACCTGCCAGGCTGCAAATTGGGGCACCAGAAGGACAATGAGGAGGCAAAAATGCAGTCATTCCTAAGGAAAAGGGAATTTTTTCATGGGAATTTTTCATGGGAAAAATCCTGAGGCAGCGTGAGTCACCCCTCAGTGTTGCCATGTCCTGGAGTGAGGGAAGCAGTGGCTGGGAATTGGGAGAGCTGGCAGGAGCAGGGCACAGACTTTGGATTGAGCCGGGTCCAGGATGGCAGGAGAAAAATCCTCCTGTGCTGAGGGAGCAGCTCAGGCAGGCTGGAAGTGTCCCTGGATGATCCCTGGGATGGCACTGCCAGGGATATCCTGGTGCAGTGGAGCTGCAGAAAGGCAGCAAAATTCTGTTGGAAATGCATTAAAAACAAACAAAAAAATCGAATAGAATATTGCTTTTTTACTGCTAATTGATATAATTAATCCGTTAAGGAAGAATTCCAGAGATCCCTGAGACTCCTACCATGGGTAACAACGTGCTGTCACATCCATCCAGGGCTGGGAGTGAAGTCCTCGGGTTCCTCCATGGAATTGTGGGGATCCACAGGGTGGAGCTGGCACAGAGGGAAGGGATCACTCCACCAGCAGGGTCCTGGAGGATCTTTGGGATGGGATCCCTGTGGGAAAGGAGGTGGCAGTTCCCAGACGAGGAGGCAGCAGCTCCAGCCCTCTGTGGCTTCGAGGAGAAGCTTGAAAGGAATAAAAATCCACTTCCCATGAAAAATACAGATCCCCTCATTAATTTTGCTCATCATTCCCACTGGATGTCCTTCCAGAACTGATGGATTCGAGGGGAATTTCCACCTTCTGCAGGTGTTAAGTCTTCCCCTGGCCCACAGAAAAATCTCCTTTGCTTCCCCTCCCTGTGTGGTTGGTTTTGGGTTTTGTTCTGATTGTCAGCTGCCTCGAGTCTCCACTCAGAGAGAAAAAGGATCTTTAATTCCTTTATCTATTTAAGTTGATTTCGGGAACATTTTTCTCCCGCACTGTGAACAATCAGAACTCTGTGGTCTCCCAGATATGTAAAACAGTTCTTGTTCTTCTTTTGTGGGCAGATATAGTTGAGCTACATAATGGGACTCTGAGAGTGAGTCAGCTCAGGAACTCTGGATGTATTTAAATTCCATTCCAAACGAACTCCTATTAAAAAATTCCCAGAAAATGCCAAATCACTGCAACTCATCATACCCAAAGCATCTTTATCCAACATCTCTAATGGATTTATCTACCACCCAATTTATCGCAAGGATACTCCACAGAGAAGCAAACAAGCTTGGAAAACATCCCAGCATTCCTGCTTTTTTTTTAATAAAGCAGGAAAAACACTGGAAGGCTGCCCACACCAGGCCTAACGCCTTGGACCCGCGGGAGGTTAGAACAGGGCAGATCAGTACCAGAGCAAGGGTCTGGCTGCCCCTCAAGGCACGGCGGCCACCGAGCTCCCTCCCGGTTTGTCCCGGTTTGTCCCGGTTTGTCCCGATCCATCCCGGCCCATCCCGGTCCCTCCGCCCGCCGTCAGCCCCGCCCACTTCCGCCCCCCGGGCAAATCTCGCGAGATCCCCGCCGGGTCACGCGCCCGCGCGCGCCGCCGCGGCCCAGCCCGGGGAGGGGAGGGGGGGACAAAAAAGGGCGGAGCCTCCGCCCCGCCGCCTCACGGCCCCGCCGCCATCTTGTTTCTCGGCCGCTCGGCGCTCACTCCGCTCCGGCCGCCCCCCTTCCCCCCCGCCTCCCGCCGGCCGCGCCGGAGGCAGCGCGGGCACCGGGCGGAGCAGGCGGAGGTCGCGGTGCCGGCCGCCCCGGTGAGTGCGTGGGGAGCGCGGCGGGGGGGAGGCGGCGGCGGCGGCGGCGGCGGCGGCCCGTGAGGGGGCGCGGGGCGGGGGCGGCCCGAGGGGTCGGTGCGGCCCCCCCGCACCAACGGCTGCGCTGCGATTGGCCGGGCCGCGGCGCGCGCGCTGATTGGCCCGCGCGGGGGAGGCGGGCGCGGAGAGGCGGGCGCTGATTGGCTGGCGAGGCGCGGACCGGGGAGAGGACAGCGAGCGGACCGTTGTCCCGCGCGGGCGCGGGGTGGGGGGGGCGGCGGCGGAGTCGGGGCGGGCCCGGGGCTGGCGGAGCCCGAGACCCCCGGGCTGGGACCCCCGGGCTGAGACCCCCGACCTGAGACCCGGGATTCGGGGCTGGCAGCGCCCGGGGAACGCGCTGCCTCACTGCCGGCGCGGTGAGGCCTCCCGGTGCTTTCCCGGGCTGGCGGCGGGTGGGATCTGCTGTGCCGCCACACGGGATGTACTGTAGTGTTTCATCCCTGGAAGTGTTCAAGGCCAGGCTGGATAAGACCTTGAGCAACGTGGTCTAGTGGAAAGTGTCCCTGCTCATGGCAGGGGTGGAGTGGGATGAGCTTTAATGTCTCTTTCACCTAAACCATTCGTGGTTCTGTGATTCCAAGACAGGTTGTGATCCTGACTTGTCTGAGAAAGGAGTGGGACGGGGTAGAGAGGAGCTCGCGTGTTTAGGTTTAGATTTGATTTTCGGAAGAAATTCCTCCCTGTGAGGGTGGAGAGGGGCTGGAAGGGATTGCCCAGAGAAGCTGTGGCTGCCCCATCCCTGGAAGTGTCCAAGGCCAGGTTGGACAGGGCTTGGAGCAACCTGGGATAGTGGAAGGTGTCCCTGCTCATGGCAGGGGGTGGCGCTGGATGATACTTTAAGATCCCTTCCAACCCTTACCGTTGTGTCATTCCATGATTCTATGATTCAGTTTTACCAGTCTGTGGGATTTTTGCCATCCAAGCCTTGAGAAGCTTCAGGCTCGCACATTTGGCAGGAAGAGGGGCAGGACTACGGCAGGGTAGCCGTGGGTTTCTGGTATTATTTTAGGGGTTGTTTAATCTGTGCTCAAAAAGCAGCAAGAGCTGTGAGAACACCTTTGGTCTCCCTGAATCCTGCTTTCTCCCCATCTGAGGGAATTAAAGCAATGCCCCCAGGTACCTGATAAATCACAATGCACTGCCAGCAGTGTGGGTGTGGCCTGGATAACCGGGAATTCTTTAGGGCTGGGTGGGATTTCCTTCAGGTGGGTTCCTTGTGCAGGTGTTTGAGGGGTGACAGGACAGCTTTGGGGTGGCTGAGCTGTGGCCCAGGGCCACCTCCAGAACCTGGAGTTCTGGCAGATTCCAGGTTGCTCACAGAAGAAGGAACAATAGCACTGGCTGCTTCTGGAATGGGACTCTTCAGAGTCATTCTGAGCCATTTGTGTTGGTGAGTGGAATGTTTTCCATGTATTTGGGAAGAAACCATCCCTGTCACCATTGCTGTCTGAGCATGGACAATTCAAAGCCCATGAGCTCGTTACCTTTTCCTCCAGCCCTACAAACCAGATCTCCTGGGCCGTCAAACTTCCTGGGCAACATCCTGTGCCTTTCCTTAGGTTTTTCCTTAAGTGAGGTTCTGGTTTTGGACTGGGCTGTTCCTGCTGGCTCTCTTTGTCCTCGTGCTCTGTGACAGCCTCAGCTCACCTGGGCCCAGGTGCTGTTGGGCATCGTGGTGACAACAATGGCACACCTGGCTCTGGCATAACCAGGAACAGGACCCCAGGGAAAGGCTGGAGCTGGGCCAGGGGGGATTCAGGTTGGATTTAGGGAAAGGTTCTTCCTCCAGAGGGTGCTGGGGCACTGCCCAGGCTCCCCAGGGAATGGGAACATTCCCAAGGCTGCCAGAGCTCCAGGAATGTTTGGACAGAGCTGCCAGGGATGCCCAGGGTGGGGCTGGACTGGATGATCCTTGTGGATCCTTCCAGCTCAGGATATTCCAGGTGTGCTGGGATGAGCTGAGCCATCCCAAATCCAGGCTGGGAGATGCTCCTGCAGGAGAATCCCAATGAGGAGGCTCACGGACACAGCTCTGAGGGAGACACCCCTTCCCAAAAAACCAACCCCACACAGCAAGGAATGAGGGAAGAGCTTTCCCAGAGAGCTGACCCTGGATTCCTGGAAGTGTCCAAGGCCAGCTTGGATATCAGGAAAAGGACCCTGAGGTCCTTTTCCTCTGAGGGATGCCCAGGGTGGGATTGGTGGGGTGTCTGTGCAGGGCCAGGAGCTGGGATGATCACAGGATCCCTGTGGATCCTTCCAGCTCAGGATATTCCATGATCCTGTGATCCAGCAGGAGCCCTGGCAGCACTGAGCAGCTCATTCCAAGCAGGAATAGGTGTGATCCCGCCGGTTCTCCGGTGGCTGCGCTTGGCCAGTGACCTTGAGCCGGTCATTTTTCCTGCCTGGCCAGTCTGTCCCTCGTTATTTTGTGCTCAATCAAGATAAATCCTGTTTGTTCAAGCCCATTCTCCTGCCACACGGGAATCACGGGTAGCGAGGGATTCCTAGAAGTGCCTCAGAGAGGCAGGTGACAGTTGCAGGGTTCAGAATGTTCCCTTCTCCCGGTGTTTTCCCAGTAACTTTGTACTTCATGGAATGGTTTGGGTTGGGAGGGACCTTAAAGCCCATCCAGTCCCACCCAATTCCACAGGCAGGGACAGCTCCCACTATCCCAGGTTGCTCCAAGCCCCTCCAACCTGGGCTTGGGCACTTCCAGGGATCCAGGGACAGCCACAGCTTCTCTGGGAATTCCATTCCATCCCCTCCCCACCCTCCCAGGAAAGAACTCCTTCCCAATATCCCATCTAAACCCTCTGTGATTTCAGAGCAAGAACAGCTGCAATGATCGAAATAAACCCTTTAGGGCTTCCCAAATTAATTTAGTGGGGTTTTTTCCACAAATCAACCCTTTACTGCAGGGCTTCCCAAAATGAACCAGTTTTCATTGTCATGAGGAATTATTAAACACCCTGTGAGCATCAGCTGTTCCTGTAGGTCATTCCTGTGGCTCTTCCCATCATTCCCAAGCACAGGAGAGCAGCTCTAGCTCCCTTGGGATGTGACAAGGCACAAGGGAACGCGTTTGGTCAGTCAGAACCCCTTGGAATTCCGGAATCGCAGAATTCCAGCAAGGCATTCCTCTGCTCCGAAGGAAAGGTGCCGGCTTTGTTTTTCATACCACCCAAAGTACCTCACATGCCTCCAATAGTCAGAATTCCGCAGCTTCCAGGCTCTGGTTTTTATCTCAGGAATGCCACAGGAAGAGAACACAGTGTATTTATTTATTTTTAAGGCCATGTTTTAACCAATTCTATTCCCCAAATCACCAGGAAGATCTGTTTTTAAATTAATTTCTCCTCCTTATCTGATTCAAACTGATTTAATCTGCCGGGCTAGTCAAGCCTTGGCTATGCTTCCTAATATTTTTTCCCGCTGGATAATCCTGTCAGCACGTTATTTCCAAGCAGGAAATTTTATCTTGGAATTGCAGCTCGAAATCCATCGGGGGATGGATTGTGGGGTGTGGGATTTGTGTGTTCAGAGGTTAAAATACCACCTGGTTTCGACAACTTTTTTATTGTGGCCATTCCCGTTCTTTAACCACAGCATTCCCAAAGTTCCCATCCTATCCAAGGGCTCCCAAAGTGGTGCTGGAGGGGGCAAAGTGAGGCTGGGGGGTTAAAACTGACGGGCAGTGATTGGTGATGGAGGTGAACTCTCCACCTGCGCTTCCTGCCGGGAATTTTGGTGGGATCCATCCTGCCCAGGGCTCGGGGGCTGTGCCAGGCAGTTGGAAAAGCCGCCTGTCCGTTTTCTTTTTCCTCATCCTATGGGTTGTTTGTTGGTCTGTGGGGACACGTGGGAGGGCTGTGGGATCCAGGTCCCTGGTCCTGGTGGATCTCAGGGATAATGGCCCACAGGGAATGTGCCTGTTCCCACTAGGACTGTGGCCAGCAGGGTGTCCAGTTCTGGGATACTCAGGACAAGGCAAGGAGCTGCTGGAGAGGGTCGGGCAGAGGCCACAGAGGTGGTTTGGGGTCTGGAGCATCTCCCTCATGAGGAGAGACAGCGGGAGCTGGGCCTGGAGAAGGCAAGGCTGAGAGGGGATCCCGTGAATCCATAAAATGTCCCCAAGGGGTGTCAGAGGATAGTGCCAGGCTCTGTTCAGGGACGGGACGAGGAGCAGTGGCCATAAATTAAAATACAACGAGTTCCACCTCACCCTGAGGAAGAACTTCATTCCACGAGGGTGGCGGAGCCCTGGAACGCTGCCTCTCCGGAGGCTGGACACAGGTGTCCCTGTGTCACCTGCTGCAGGTGACCCTGCCTTGGCAGTGGGCTTGGACTGGGTGATCTCCAAAGGTCCCAAAAATTCTGGAATTCCGGGATCCCGCCGCGCGCGCTCCCGCCGCGCCGCGCGCACGTGCGGCCCCGCGCCCCGCCGGGAAGGTGTGGCGGGAACCGCCGTGATTGACAGGCGCGCGGACCAATCAGCGGCCGCTCCCGCCAGCCTCCTCAGGCGTTTGAATAGGAGGCGAGGCGGCCAATCGGGGCGGGGCTGGTGGGCGGGGCTTGCCTGACCCCTGCGGCCGCCGCTCAAGGTAACTTTAAAGCAGGAAGCGGCCGGCGAGGCTGCGCCGCGGCGCCGACCAATGGGAGCGCGGGGCCGCGGGGCGCGCAGCCAATGGGAGAGCGCGGCCGCGGGGCGCGCAGCCAATGGGCGCGGGCGCGGGGCGGGCCGGGCGCGCGCAGCGGGGCGCGCGGGGCCGCCGCCGTTAAAGGGGCCGCGGGCACGGCTCGGCCCGGGGGGGCCCTCGCGGCTCCCGGGGTCACTCAAAGACAAAGCCATGGCGGGGAACCCCCGGCCGCGGGCACGGCCGGCGGTGAGTCCGGGGCGCTGCTGCTGCGGTGGCGGCGGGGGAGGGCGGCCCGGGCGCCGGGGACAGGCCGCGGCGGCGGGGGATGCTCGTGTGTCCCGGTGCGGAGTGGGAGGGAGGTAGCGCGCCGGGAGGTGCTCGCCTTGGGGTTTGGGGTTGAACCCCCGGTGCTACCCGGGGCTCCCCGCCGAGCCACCCCCAGCGCCGGTAACGGCGTGAGGGCAGTGATGGGGTGGACAAAGCAGCGGCGCCCCCCACCCCGGGGTGCCCCGAGCACGGCGGGAGCTCCCCCGGTGCCCTCGGCCTGGCCGCGATGCGCCCCGCGGGGCCGGGAGGGGAGACAGCGGAGCCGCGACACCCCCAAACTCCCGGCGTGTGCTGGCAGCCCTTTGTTGTCGGTTTTCTCGGGAACTCAGCGCCGAAGGTCACGGGAGCCGCGGGGGGAGCGGGGGCAGCAGGGGTTGGCGGCCCGGCGGGGGCTGAGGGCTCCGCGGGGCCCCCCGAGCCCCGGCCGGCCGCGCTCCGCCGCCGCAGCCCAACTTGGAGCGGGGCCTGCACGAGTGACCTTGAAATCCCAGCGCTCCGAGCCGCCACTCTGAAGGACAAAGTTTGTTTGCGGCACTTTGGACCGAAAAAAAAAAAAAAAAAAAAAAAAAAGGAGAGAGAGAAAGAGAGAAGAGAAAAAAAGGGGGGGGAAAAATGGAGCTGCTCGCGGTGGCCGAGGGCATCAAGGACACGGGGAATAGTTGGGAGATTAGAATGAAAGTTGGGTTTCGGCGAGCACATCGCGGAGATTCCTGCTCCTCCGAGATGCTTTTCCCCGTCCTTTCTCTGTCAGGGTGAAAAAACATCATTTTTCCCCCCCTTTTCTGATCGCTGATTGTTGACCTTAAAAGCGCTGTGTTGGAAAATTAAGGATAATTAGATTGTACGAGTTCTTCTTGTAAGGGTTGTGGAACACGGGTCCAGGCCCTTGAACCTGAGCTTTGCCTCCTGTCAGGATTTCCTTGGGTTTGAGCTTCGTTCCCGGTGTTATTTGGGGTGTTTTAATTAAAAATGAAGCCTCCCGTCGCTTTGTCTTGGGGTTCTTCAACTTCTTGGCGTTGTCACAGTTTTGGTGTGAGGAGGGAGCAGGAGGAGAAACATCCCCAAAAGGCACCTCTTAATAATTAAGGAATGTTAGAAGAACTTCTGGAGCAGGCTGTGGGCCAGCATTGGGAGATTTGCTGTGAGGATGAAGGCCATTGTCAGCATCGTGGAGCAAAAAATGAGATATTTAAATATAATTTCCCTTGAAATTAGGGTATATCCAGCTTTTTAGTGTTGGCAGGACACGAGGGCAATCTGCAGCTCCTATAAATGAGAAGAAAAATCCTGCAGAGATCTTGGTTACACCCAATATTTGGCAAATTTTTATTGCTTCAGCTTGCAGGAGGTTGGGGAAGAGTAGGTGCTGCTTGATCTTTCTAGGTCAAGAGCAGCAGGAAGAGCCTGGGAAATCTGGAAATGGATTTATTAACAAATTATTCCAGTTCCTGAGGGGGTTTTTTTTCCCCTTCTCCCAGAATTGGAGGGGTAGGAAGGTCCCATTTTAAGGAGTGAAGTTTGGGTGTCCCCTCTGCTCCAGAGATCTCCAGGGATTTTTTTTGTTGTTGTTTTCTAGAAGTTTTATTCCCTAGAAGCTTGATTTTTTTGGTTTTGTTTTATTCTCTAGGAGTTTGATTTTTTAGCTTTATTCTTTATATAAATGTCAATTTTTTAGCTTTATTCTCAATATTAATTTCAATTTTTTAGCTTTATTCTCTATGTAAGTTCAATTTTTTAGCTTTATTCTCTGTATAAATGTCATTTTTTTAGCTTTATTCTCTATATAAGTTTGGTTTTCTAGTTTTTTAGCTTTATTCTCTATATAAATTTCATTTTTTAGCTTTATTCTCTATATAAATTTCATTTTTTAGCTTTATTCTCTATATAAATTTTTTTTTAGCTTTATTATCTATAAATTTCATTTTTTAGCTTTATTCTCTATATAAGTTTGATTTTTTAGCTTTACTCTCTATATAAATTCCTTTTTTTAGCTTTATTCTCTATATAAGTTTGATTTTTTAGTTTTATTCTCTATATAAATTTCTTTTTTTACCTTTATTCTGTATATAAATTTCATTTTTTAGCTTTATTCTCTGTATAAATTATTTTTTTACCTTTATTCTCTGTATAAATTTCATTTTTTAGCTTTATTCTCTGTATAAGTTTGGTTGGTTTTGCTTTATTCTCTATATAAATTTCTTTTTTTCGCTTTATTCTCTGTATAAATTTCATTTTTTTAGTTTTGCTCTCTAGGAGTTTGATTTTTTTTTTTTAGCTTCATTCTCTAAGAGTTTGATTTCCTACTTTTATTGTCCAGAAGATGGATTTTCTACCTTTGATTTTCCAGGAGTTTGCTTTTCCAGGAGGTTTTTTCCTGTGAATTTTATTTTTTTACTTCCTCCTAAGATTTTAACCTGGAACTTCAGGCTTTATTTTTATTTCACTGACTTCTCCACCCTTGTTTTTTCCACCAAATAAAGCAGTGAAGGTGTTGGGGACAATTTTGAGGAGGGGACATTGCTCAGTGAGCGTGGGAGGGCTTTGGGTGCCTACACGAGGTCACCTTTCCAGCCACTGAATTTGGGTTTTATTTCATTTAATCAGGTTAATATCTTGTGTTTATATAATGGGGGTGACATCTGTATTTTAATTACGTTGCCTCATGAGGTGGTTTCTTCATTTCAGGGCTTCTTGTGTTGTAAATGAATTAAATCGGGTGATTTTTTTTGGAACCTGAAGTCATGAATTATTTAGAATTTTAAAGCTCTTTAATTAGTGAAACTCTTTCATTATGATCAAGAATAATTTCCCTGCTATTTCAGAGGGTTAAAAACCACAACAAAAGGCACTGACAGCAAGAACAAACTTCAGGATGTCTCCAAAGCATCCTAGGAGTTCAAAAAGGAGATTTTTTGGGGAGTTGTTCCCAAAACCCAAAGGTTTTCCAAATGCTGACGTTTCCCTGAGGGCATTTTCTTGTGGTTTCTATTTATTTGGTCACTTCCTGCTCAAATCAGAGCAGGACTTTTCCCTTTCCACGCCATGAAGGTGACCCAGAAGTGGGGAAATTTGCATCTTTATAACACCAAAGCATTTTTATTTCAATAAAAAACAAAAGAAAAGAGGAAAAAAAAAAGAAAAAAAAAAATGTTTAGCACTTCAGGTTGGGCTTGATTTAAGCAGGAGGGAAAAACTTGAGGTGGTCTCTATGAAAATAATTAATTTTAACTTTGGGGAGGTGCCATTTGATGATTTAATTTATCAAATTGAGTGAAGACAGTAATAGGAATATTAAATATTATCTAGAATAATAGAAATAAATAGATATTTCTCTATCAATAGGTCCAGAAATAAGTGAATTTATATAAATATATAGAGCCCTGCAGCCCCTTAAAATCATTTATTTGACCCAAAATTTCCCTGGGATAAAGAGTTGGAAGTTGGGATCCAGATCCCTCTCGCCCAGTTTGGGGCTGGTTCAGTCAGAGGATGGAAGCAGAGGGAATGTGGTGGAGGATTTACGGAGTTTGAAGGGGGAATCATCCTAAATATTCCTAGGAAAAGTGGCTGGGAGGCACCTGGAGTGGTCAGGTGGTTATTTTTCCAAGATTAACACACCTTAAACTCTGATTTGCAGCCTCTTCCTTTACCTAAACCCCCGAGATCCTCTCTGGGTCACCCAGTGCAGCATTTAATTCTTGCAATCACCTTTCAACTTCTTAAAAATTTGGTTTGAAAATGTTTAAAAACTTGCTTGAAAATGTTTAAAAAGAGAAGGTTTTCTGGTTTTCTCAGCCTCCCCCTGAGTTTGTGTCCATCCCCTTTTCCCAGCTCTGCGTTGGATTTTATAACCTCATTTTATAGAATCTTCTTTGGATAAATAAATCAGTGTTAAACTTGAAAAAGCTGTAATAATTCTAATTGGTTTCATTTATTTATTTGTTTATTTTTCATTTCTTGCCCGTCCATAATGCTGGAAGCTTTGATGTTTCAATAATTACAGTGGTGCTCTGGGTTCAGCGCTTAATTCGGTTTCATTTGTGAAGTTCTCCTGCTTCCTTTTTATTCTGACAACTTTGGAAGCCGGAGAAGGATTTGGGATAAGGGATGAGGGGACAGGGTAAGGGGGGGAATGGATTCCCACTGGCAGAGGGCAGGGATAGATGGGATTTGGGGAAGGAATTCTTGAAGAATTGTGAGGGTGGGGAGGGGCTGGGATGGAATTCCCAGGGAAGCTCCCAGGGAAGCTGTGGCTGCCCCCCAGTTCCCTGGAAGTGTCCAAGGCCAGGCTGGAGCAGTGGGATAGGGAAAATGTCCTTGCCCATGGCAGGGCTGGAACAGGATGGGATTTAAGTTCCCTTTCTCACCCAAACCATTCCATGATTTGTGGATTGGGTTTATCCAAAGCCGATCCCAAACCCCCACTGTATAAATCTGTTCCCCCAGCGCTTTTCCAGGGAATATTTTCCAGGCAGAGCCTTTCCTGGGACACACCAGACTGGGATGAATCCTTGTGGATGTTGGTGCTCCTTGGGGATGGGTTTGGCAAGCCCCATTCCCAGGATTTTCCCGTAGAATCCTTCAAAACATCAGGAGCCAAAGCCTCGTGTGTTGTAATCCCAGCTCCCTGCATGCCACAACCCGAGGCTTCCCTTTCACTCCAGCAGGGCCAAATCCTGGGATTCTTTTCCAGCTGCTGCAGTGGAATCTGCAAAAATCAGAATTTTTTAGAGCTCCGTGGTAAGATTTGTTCAGCAAAAAAAAGAAATCTGTGGTGCCAGAGTGGCTCTATCTAAATCCTTTTAAATTTAATAATTTTACCTATTCGAGCCCGGATATTGAGGTGGAAGGAGAAACCATTGATCTCCAACACAATTAAATCTTTTCCCACTGCTGCTGCTGCCTCCCAAAGCCACTAAAAACCCTCAAAATTAAAAAATTAAAGCTAAAAACCTCTCAATTTCTGGCACTTTGTGTCTCCAGCAGCCTCCAGGTTGTTTGGAAGTGTCGTGGAAATGAATGAGCTGTTATTCCATGAATAATATTGAATTAAATATTCACTTTTGGGGCTGTTTTTTTATTCTTTGGGGGTTTTTTGGGTGTTTTGCTGTTGGCTTTTATTTTTTGCCAGGTAAAATTTCATCTTTAAAACACAGAAAAGGAGGAAAGAAGCAAAGAAATTCCCCCTTTTTTTTTTTTCCTAATAATTAACTTGGGAGTTTTGTGGGATAGTGGCTGTTGTAAAACCACTTTGGAAGAGTTTTATGGGAATTTTTTTGGAGGATTGGGAGCTTCTTAAACCCTGTCTATGTGGAGTTGTTAAATCTCTATTTGTCACGTGGTAGGATCTGGATGAGGTTGGGGGGGTGGATTTTTTTCCAGAAATATTTGTGGTTTATCCTTATTTGTAGCCATCATTTAAGGATGTCGAGGCAAAACTTTTGGGGTTTGTGCCTCATTTCTTTGAAGTTTTCATTGTGTTTCAGGTTGAACCATTTTTTAGGATCCTTGCATGGAATGTGCTGCTTCTTCTGTGGAAAAAAAAAAAAATGGGATTTTCCCCATAATCGTGGGGATGTGGCTGTTTTGTGTGGAATTTCTGATCCTACCAGGATCTGTGGGATGCTGCTGAGTTCCTCCTTCTTCCCTGAGGCTCATTCCTTCCCTCTGGCATTCCCTGTTGGCATATCCCTTGGAATATTTGGGTAAATTCCATTTGGAGCTGCCCTCCAGCCTCTTTGGTTGATTTCTAACTCAAGGGGAATTTGGGAATGGTTTAAAAGCCGGCAAAAATTGTGGATGGGGACGTTATTCCCATTCCTACCTCGCTTGGATGCCTGGGAATGCAGCTCTAACATGGATCTGGTGGGCTGCTCCTGCTGTTTTTCCAGGCAAAAAGTCTGGATACTGCTCAGGCTGGAATTGCAGGCTTGGAGATTTTGGGTTTATTTGCCATTTTCCCGTAGGTTGTGTTTTCCAGGAGCTGAAGTGGCCGATTTTCCAAGGGGTTTGGCTGCTTCCCCCTTCCCAGGGTGCCCAGAAAAGAGCAGGAAGCAGCATTTGTTCAAAAATAACCCCCCCAAAACCCCCCATCCAGAGGCACCAGAGGTTCTTCACGTTGCCTTTGCTCTCCCATGAAGTGAAGCTCTTCCAGGTTTTGTCAGCTGCCGCAGGATTTGGGAATTTTAATGTTTGTCAGAGGCGTTGCGCTCTGGTGAGCAGAAAAACTGCTGGGATATTCCTGGGAATCTGCTCTGGATTCACCTCAGGCAGCGAGGCCTCAGCTTTTCCTGGCTTTTCTTTTTCCCCTCAGTCTGGAAAGACAAAATGTTTTCCTGCCTGGAAATATCTCAGGCTGTGTGGATGGGTTGCAGGTGAATCCCAGCTTTCCCTGGTGTTACAGGATCCCAGGATGGTTTGGATCAAAGGGGATTCCACCCCCAGGGACACTTTCCACTATCCCAAGTTGCTCCAAGCTCCATCCAAGCTGGCCTTGGACACTTCGAGGAATCCAGGGGCAGCTCTCTGGGAAAGCTCTTCCCTCATTCCTTGCTGTGTGGGGTTGATTTTTTGGGAAGGGGTGTCTCCCTCAGAGCTGTGTCCGTGAGCCTCCTCATTGGGATTCTCCTGCAGGAGCATCTCCCAGCCTGGATTTGGGATGGCTCAGCTCATCCCAGCACACCTGGAATATCCTGAGCTGGAAGGATCCACAAGGATCATCCAGTCCAGCCCCACCCTGGGCATCCCTGGCAGCTCTGTCCAAACATTCCTGGAGCTCTGGCAGCCTTGGGAATGTTCCCATTCCCTGGGGAGCCTGGGCAGTGCCCCAGCACCCTCTGGAGGAAGAACCTTTCCCTAAATCCAACCTGAATCCCCCCTGGCTCAGCTCCAGCCTTTCCCTGTTTTCCAGCAGAATTTGAGGTTGGAGGAGCCACTTTGCTCTTGGGAGCCTTCGTTGGGTGAGCTCAGGGATCCTGAGGAAGGAAATTGGGATGGATGGAGCAGAGTGAAGCTGGAAAATTCCCCCATAAAACTTCCCAGATGAAAAACCCACCCAGGTTTAGGCACAGGTACGAAATCCAAGGATTCCTCTGGCCCTGCTGAGCTCATCTCATCCCAAGTGAGTTTTTTGCTGGCTCTAATCCTGGGATGAGTTTTAAAGGAGGAGAAGGAATTCCCCTAATTGCCCAGGAATGGGTCCTTAGCGAGGTTTCTCTCTCAGAGCCAGCTCTGGAGCTTTGTGTCACAGTTTGGGGTTTTTCCCTTTCCTCCCAATCCTCTTCAGCACCTCCAAACCATTCCCATATCCATATTTTAATTGGGAGAAATCCCTGTAGCGTTCTGAGCACTTTGAACCTTGGATTTTGGGGTTTATAGTGATTTTATTCTGTAGGTTTTCCAGCCTGCTGCTGCCTCTGTTTTTACTTTTACTCAATTTATCATAAAATGATTCTAAACAGCCACGGAAAGCAGGAGTTGTCCCATTCTGAAATCCCATGTTCTGAAATCTTTTGTTTAACTTAAAAATAGGAATTTTTTTTTTTTTTTAATATTATAGATGACCAGAGTAAACCATTTCTGAAATCCTGAAATCTGCATATTTAATTATATCCGGAGGCAGAATTTAATGCAAGAAATTCAGTGCTGGTGAAATTCTCTTCCTCTTTCTTCCATTCCCTTTTTTCCTTTCATTTTTAACCTGTTGTTTTCCTGGGATTCTGGGCAGTGTTATGTTCCAGTGCAGTATTTAAATGGGAGAAATGCAAATCATTTCTATTTTTTAGAAGTGATGTTCCTTGTATCCAAGAGGAATCGCATCTCCTCTCGCACCAAATTCCAGTGTCAGGAATATCGAAATATTCCCAGGCCAAAACAGCTCCCAAGGATTGGGTTTTTTATCCCGAAACTATTTTTTGACAATGCTGATGGAGGTGGGGGAGATCCAAATGCCAATTAAACCCTCATTAGAATAATTTTTATCTGTGATTTTCTTATAAATACTTGAAATATCTCAGTTTGTGGGCAGGTTCTATTCTCATGCAAATAATTGTGGAAGAGTCAGCAAGAAATGTGTCAGTCACTGAATTCCAGAGGTTCCTTCACCTGGAGTTCTTCCTGTCTTGCTCTGAGACTGAAAATACAATTCCCTGACCTTTTTTTCCTTGTCATATTCCCTCTGGCACTTCCCACGCCCAGGTTGCTGGAATTAAAATACAACTGTTCCCTGTCTTCCTTGGAAAAGTGTGGAATTAAAACAGAACCATTCCCTGTCTTCTTGGGAAGTGTGGAATTAAAACAGAACCATTCCCTGTCTTCCTTGGGAAGTGTGGAATTAAAACAGAACCATTCCAAGTGTTCCTTGGGAAGTGTGGAATTAAAATAGAACCATTCCAAGTATTCCTTGGGAAGTGTGGAATTAAAACAGAACCATTCCCTGTCTTCCTTGGGAAGCCTGGAATTAAAATAGAACCGTTCCAAGTATTCCTTGGGAAGTGTGGAATTAAAACAGAACCATTCCAAGTGTTCCTTGGGAAATGTGGAATTAAAACAGAACCATTCCAAGTATTCCTTGGGAAGCGTGGAATTAAAACAGAACCATTCCAAGTATTCCCTTGGGAAGTGTGGAATTAAAACAGAACCATTCCCTGTCTTCCTTGGGAAATGTGGAATTAAAACAGAACCATTCCAAGTATTCATTGGGAAGCGTGGAATTAAAACAGAACCATTCCCTGTCTTCCTTGGGAAGTGTGGAATTAAAATAGAACCATTCCAAGTATTCCTTGGGAAGCATGGAATTAAAACAGAACCATTCCCTGTCTTCTTGGGAAGTGTGGAATTAAAACAGAACCATTCCCTGTCTTCCTTGGGAAGTGTGGAATTAAAATAGGACCATTCCAAGTATTCCTTGGGAAGCGTGGAATTAAAACAGAACCATTCCCTGTCTTCCTTGGGAAGTGTGGAATTAAAATAGAACCATTCCAAGTATTCCTTGGGAAGTGTGGGCTGCAGGATTGTCTGGCATGATCCCTTAGTGCCATTTTAGGGATCCTCCTTGCTTTGGAATAGTGGATTTTGGAATTCCTGGCTGCAGTAGGTTTGGGAATTCCTGGCTGATTCCTGTGCCTGTTTCCAGAGGGGAATCTGCTCATGCATCACCGCGTAAAGGAAAAAAGACACACAAATATCCTGGAGATCCTTCCCTGTGGAAAATCCATCCTGTGGTGGGAGAGACAGAGATTTGTTTTCCATCCATGGGATCTGTGTCATTCCTGGATATTTTGGAGCTGCTCCGGGTGTTTGATGTTCTGGTGGCCACCCCAGAATTCCCAAGCTGCTCCCAGCACCTGGAAAGCACCAAGTTCCATCCTTTTGGGCTGTGTCTTCTTCCCAGTCCTTCCAGGGTTGGGAATTCTGCTGGAGCCACACGCTCCTGTCACAGAGGAAGCCAGAAAGGCTGGTCCTGGTATTCCCAGGGATTCCCAAGCTGTGTGTCCAGCTTGGTGTTAATATTAACTGGAATTAGAATTCCTTGTCCCAAAGGTACAGCTCGATCCAGGGATTTATTGAGGGGGAAAATTGGTGTCAGCTGGGAGCTGAACCGGACCTGGAAAATGTCACTGGGCCACCAAGGGTGAGGTCAGTGAGTGCTGAGTGTCCCAACCTCCTCATCCCTCCTCACCTGGATATAGGGAGAGGCTGATCCCAGTTATTTTCCCTTTGTTTTCACCTTATTCCTTCTCCGGACGCTAAAGCTGTTTGCAGAGATCCCAATCTCCCTGGATGCACGGACACCCTCTGGAATAGATGAGCAGATTTGTAACACCCAAGGCTAAATCATGGCCGTGGGGCTTTGGAAAACGGCTTCAATCAAAAGATTGGGAATTTAAATCTTCCTGCTTTTGGTATCCTGCATTGTACAGACTGCTAATTCCTCCTGTTGATGCTACCCGAGGAAAAGAGGAATTTGAAAACTGCTGGAAAGCCACAAAAAGTGACACTTTAGTGTCAAACAGGCACAGAAGGAAATGTTTATTGTACTTTTTCTATGGAAAAATAAATTTAATTTTAAAAAACCAACGCCAGAGACTGCGAGACCTGGGCTGGCATTTCTTCTGAGGGATTAGTCCTTTCCTGGATTCCTGGGACATGGAATCACAGAATCACAGAATGGTTTAGGTGGGAGGGACATTAAGGATCATCCCATTCCTTCCCCTATCCCACGGTGCTCCAACCTGGCCTTGGACACTTCCAGGGATGAGTCAGCCACAGCTTCTCCGGGAAATCCATCCCAGCCCCTCACAGGAAGGAATTTCTTCCCAATCTTTAATCTAAACCAATCAACTTGAAGCCATTCCCTGTTTTCCTGCCTTTAATCCCGCTCTCCCTCCTCGCTCATTCCTGTTTTTTTCCTCTCCCAGCTCCCAGGATGTCCACGGACGGCGGCTTTGGCACGGCCGGGAACAGCGATGCCCAGCAGAGCCTCCAGTCCTTCTGGCCACGGGTCATGGAGGAGATCCGCAACCTCACCGTGGTGAGTGTCCCCAGGGATTGGTGTATTCCCAGAAAACCATTCCTGTCATTCCCAAAAAACCATTCCCAAAAATTCCCGTCAAAATCAAGCTCGGCTTGAATGTGTTCCTGCTCCAGGATCCGGGAAATTGGGTGTTGATATGGGATAAGGTGGTTTAGGAAGTGATCAATAATCCCCCAGCCATGGGGGATCTCCCAAAAACTGGAGATACGAATGGAATTGTAGCAGAGTCATAAAATCATGGAATGGTTTAGCTTGGAAAAGATCTTGAGGATCATCTCTGTTGCACCTTCCACTCTCCCAGCTTGCTCCAAGCCCTGTCCAGCCAGGCCTGGAACATTCCAGGGCTGGGGAGTTCACCTCTCTGGGATGGAACAGTCAAACCTGCAGCTCCTTCTGGGCTAAAACAACACCCCAAAGGTGATTTAAAGGTTCTTTTAACGGGCTCTAGGTGGCTGCATCCTAGGGAATTTCAGGGAAATTCCTCTTGGGGAAAAGAGATGGGATTCTAAACCAGCTACAGGTGTGAGAGGAGATGCCAGAGCCTGCTTTAGGTGCCAGAAGATTGAGGGATTTGAGGATAAACCTCCCATTGTGCTGCTGTTCATATTCTGAGTTATAAACGTGTGAGGGAACCCTTGTCCACACCGAGTTTTTACTGACAAAATACGGCTTAGTCTCTTCCCTCCTCCCTAAATTCCCTGTTAATTCCAATTTTGTGAATGAACTTCTGAGTTTAGGCTCCTGCCCTAGTCCAGAACCACCTCCTTGGACAACCCTGAAGTGCTGAACTCACTCAAATGCCAAGTGTGTCGTTATCAGGTACTTTATTAAATTAAAGACGTTTGATTAAAAAAAATCCCATCTAGGCTGAGAATAACAACTGGACTAAGCAGCTTCTATTTCCTTCCATCCCCACAAGAGGTGTGGGAACAAGGGCACGTAATAAAAATGACTTTTGAAGAGAGATTGATGGATTCCTGTGATCCAACGGGCCCAAAATCACTCTCCTGGTGCTTTTAATGCAGCTGAAAACAAAAGAACTCCAGTCCAAGCCAGGCTCTTCAAAGTAAAAACCCCCCAATCCACCAGGCCCAAGATAAGCTGCTTTTTGCAGCCTGTGTGCAGATAGTTGATTAAAGAAACAGATGTAGAAATTTGTATGCATAACCAGAATTAATTACTTTCCTCTTTCAGCACGGCGAATTCTTGTGTTCGGGAGCTGGAGTTTCATCTCCACATGAAAGGGGTTTATTATGCAGCTTATCAAGTATGGGCAGCTTAATTTTTAACTGTCAGTGGGATCTATTTATTGCTTTGCAAGCTCAGGAGTCATTGGAAATGGAGCTGAGGGCAGGGAAGGAAGAGGGATAACAGGAAAACATCCCAGCGCTGTGCAGTCAAATCCTGGAATTTATTCTCTTTATTCTTGAAATTGCTCCCGTGGATGTGGGTGTAAAAGTGGCAGAGCAGGGAGTGAAAACTGTGTTGGTCCCCTGATTTTTGAGGCTATTTCTGCCTGGTTTTGTGCTTTTTTTGGTGGCTAAAATTCAGGGGAAAAAAAACCAACAAGAACAAATTGTGTTTAAAGAAGGGAAGGATGCAGCGCAATCCCGGAGAAATAAGAACCAGGCCTAGGCTGAGCTCAGCATTTCAGCTCCACAAGAGGCCTGTGGAGACAGCGAGGCCTAATTTGGAGAAAAGAAAAGATGAGGAATTGGTGTCTGAAGCTTTTCCTGCTGGGTGGGGGCCAGTGCTGCTCCTGCCTCCCTTCCCCACCGTGCTGCTCCTTCTGATTTATGGGACGCGGCCTGGCTGCCTTAAAGGAATAAAGGAGGTGGAATTTTCCTGATTTTTTTTTTCTCTAAATCTAAAGATTTTAATATTATTTTACCTGTTTGCGTCTCCTCAGACTTCATAAAAGTTGATATTAAAACTTAAGTGGTGCAAATTAAAAATTTTCCCCTCAGCTTTCTGTGATACTCGAAGTTCACGAGGCCCTTTAAAAAGGAAAGAGCTGAGGGGAAAAAATAGCAAAAAACCAAGAATAACAACAAAAAAAACCCCTTTAGGTTATTTTTCCGTGTCCTGGCAACCCCTTCAGTTGTTTATGTGGTGGTCCCTGAACATGGTGTGTGTTTAAGGACATGGCCCAGCCCTTTTATTGCCCAAAATCCTTCAAAATTCCACATTCTCCATCAGGATAGGACAGCCCCACAACAAATTAATTCTGATTTGCAGCAGGAGCAACACACTCAGGTTTCTCTGCAGAATGAGGCACAAAAATGCCTTTTAATTATATATATATATATATATATATATATATATATATAAAACAATGTATATAAATATATATAAATATATATAAATATATATAAATGTGCTGGATGTTAATTAAATAAAATGCCCCTGCTGAAATGCTGGCTGGGCCACGCACATTTTTCTTCGCAGGAAAGAAACACAGCACAGAAATTTCGAATAAAAACCAGCATTTTCAGCGTTTTCCCCCTCTTTTGTTTCCCTAATACATCCTGCAGTGCTTTTTTTTCCCCCTGGAGAAATGACTTCCCCATTATTTTCCTATGACATTTTTTGTTAAGAAGGGAAGATTTTTTATTTTTTTGTTAGAAGTCTTTTGCGAGTAGGAATTCTGCATTCCTGATGCAGTGGGATGTAGCCTCAGCCTTTCTCCCTTTTTTAAGAAAGATTCCTGGCAGAAATACACTGGATTGATTTATTTATTTTAATTCCACTTTTTCTCTTCAGGGAAGGGAGAAGCCTCTTGGTGGTTTCCTGAGCCCAGGAATTCTCTCCAGGGAATGCGTGGGTGCAAATTTGGGCTCAGTGATGTCTCAGGGCAGGATGATCCAGGCTCCTAAATCACCATTCCTGACTGGAAAACGGGGAAAAATCCACCTAAAAACATAAAACTGGTCTTTTGAACCAGGTTCTTGCAAGGTTTTTAACACCGAAATTGGGATTTGGCAACAGAGAAGTCCAAATAAAGGCAGGATTTCATCCAGCTCTTGTTTGCCTTCATGTTCTCCTGTGATTTTTTTGTAAATTCCAATGGTTTCTGAGGCCCAGGAAGCATAATTGAATTAGTTGTTTCAAATATAAATAGATGGATAAATGTGTGACAGCAGAAACATTCTGTCCTTCAGGAAAACTTCAGCTCGGAAGTGAAATAATGAATGTAAGTGTCTGACAGAAGAATTACATCAGTAAAAAATACAAAAAGGAGAATTCCCAGCCCTCAGGAAGAGCTGCCACACCTGAAAGAGAATAAATTTGATTTTAGCCAGCTCAATTCTAGAAAACACAGACCTGTTTTAAGTTTTTTACCTTTATTTTCAGTTAAATACCAGTAAAAAGTCTCTCAAATCTCTCTGCAGAAAGACTTCAGAGTTCAGGAGCTGCCCTTGGCTCGGATTAAGAAGATCATGAAGCTGGATGAAGATGTGAAGGTATTCAGGATTTAATATATTATTTCTTATTTATTTAATGTATGTTAAAATATAAATATATTTTATAGTTATTATTTATTTCATACTTATTTTTTATCATTCAGGATTTTTACCTGGAATATTTATGATCCTTTTCCTGGATATTTTACCTATAATTCCTTGAAATTCAGTGTTCTTCTTGTTATTATTATTATTTTTAAAGCGTTTTTTAACAAAATTCCCTGGCCTTGTGTAATTAAACCGAGCTGGGAAAGCAGAAACATTTGGGATTTTGATGAAGGTTTTTGCAATTTTGTTTTCTTGTGATAAATCCCACTTTAAGGGTATAATAAATACAAAAATAATTCTGGCTATTTCCTGTTTTCCCTAGGGCTTAACTGTCTTTTCTCAAGTTCCCTCTTTGTTTTTCTCTACTCTCACGAAGATTTAGAGTGATTTTTGTGCCCCTTAATGCACTTTTTTATGGACAACTAAGCAATAATTCAGGTGGATAACATGGGTTTGATCCCAGTAGATTGACATCACTTAAATTTGTGCCACTTATTTTAGTTTCTTTTCGAAAAATAAACAATAATTTAGGAGGATGACCTGGATTTGATCCCAGTATTTGGGATTTTGATGACAAGGACACACAAATTGATGAAAATCCCTGAGAAGGAAGAGGGAATCACCTGCAGTTTTTGACTCTGTGCTGTTCCAGTCATCCCTGGTTTTTTATTTGGAAAACTGTCACTTAATTCCTGAGGGAAAAGAGAACTGTTTGTCCTTTTTTATTTTTTTTTTTCCTCAATGTGACTCCATCCTTCTGTGAGGACAACCCTTAATTTAAATGAAATCCTGAAAATTCTCTATTCAGAATCCCTGGAAAAGGATCATCCCAGGCCTCTGAGGGCCCAACTCAGTGTCTGAACCAAATAAATGCCAAATTTGTGATGATAAAGGGGAAAATGAGATTTTAAGGCAGAGTGGAGAACCAGGAAAAGTCTCTGGCCTGTCTGCAATATTCCTATTAAAAGGTTAATTAATAAGCATTAATGCCAAGGCAGCTGATAATGAGACTGCTTCATTTGAGTAAAACTGGAGCCAGATTTTTTTTTTTAAGGAAAAATAATTTGGTGAGGCCAATCTTTACTCCAAAACTCCTTTGCCATTTCACATTTATTACAAATTATTGGAAGTGTTTTAACTGTGAAGGAAGGGCTGGGTTTAAAATGAGCCCTCAGAGTGCCCCAGTCAATTCCCAAATCTTTTCTGGACGCTCCAAGGCACTGCCAGGAGAAGCTGCTGGTGAATATTCACCAGTGCCATGGTTTCAAATGGACAGAGGGCAGAAATCAGGAGGAAATTTGGGATAATTGAAGAAATTGGGATATTGGGAAGGAATTCCTCCCTGTGAAGGTGGTGAGGCCCTGGCACGGGTGGCCCAGAGAAGCTGTGGCTGCCTCATCCCTGGATGTGTCCAAGGTATTGGAATAAGCTGAGCTTTGAGGTCAGCTCAAAGTGGTTTCCCAAACCATTCCATGATCCAATTCCATGATTTTATGCCCTTAATCCAGGAGGAAGCAGCCTTTCAAGCCAAATTTTAGATGCTCAAAACTCTTCTCCCATGAGCTCAGCTCAGTCAGACCTGAGAAAAATCCTGAGGTGAAAATTCCTCCAAATTCACATTTAACCGCACAACTTCTACTGACCTGATGAAATTCCTCTTTGCACTGTTAGAATTGAGTGGTAAAAGTCAAAATCACCTCATTTTTTGGCAGATGATCAGCGCAGAAGCTCCTGTGCTGTTCGCCAAGGCCGCCCAGATCTTCATCACCGAGCTGACCCTGCGAGCCTGGATCCACACGGAGGACAACAAACGCAGGACCCTGCAGGTAAAGCAGCTCCTTCCCACCTCCAGCTGCTCCCAAATCCCTTCCCAACTCCTTGTTTCCATAACAAAAGGCTTGTTTTGTACACAGGAACCTGGTTTGTGCTGCAAACCTGGGTACAAAGCACATGAGTACAAAGCTGAAAGGCTTTTTCTCTTAATTTAATTAAAATCAACCTGCCCAAACGCAAATCTCCATCTCTCAGCTCATCGTGACCTGCTGGAACAACTCAGTGCAGCTGCAGCTGTTGAATTTCTGGCTGATTTTGTTGTCATTAGTTCTGATGTGAACTTGTAGAGGTTTGGTTTGTGGTGATGAAAGGGTGGAGGTGAAAACAAAAATACAACCGAATACAGATTGTTGGCTCTTGCAGCTTGAGAGGCCCTCGATGAGAGTCATTTTTTAATGGTTGAAGAGTAAAGTGTAACTTTTTTGGGTCTTTTTATGGAGACAAAGAGAAGGCTTCCACTTCTAGTCTTAAAAATTGAGCAGAATTACTGGAAAATACAACAACCATTAATTCAGGCCCTCGGGTCAGGGGAAAAATTGAGATATGGGGGCCCACATCAGCTCTCCTGTCCCTGGGCAGGAGCTGCTGATTTAGGGGTGGGCACCCACCACTGATATCCATTAAACTAGGCTAGAGCTGCTCCTTAACCCTGGAAGAGTCTGAATTTGATAAAAACCTTTTTTCTTGCACATTTGGGAAGTTTTGCTCAGCACAGAACTGAATTTCCACCACCTGGGACCTGGAGGAGACATTCCCCTCTTTTTCTCTCAGTTTTAAACACCTTTAACTTTATTTATCCAGTGACAAAAAACACTCCTGAAGCTGAGGAATGCTTTTCCCTTTGTTGTTCCAGAGGAATGACATCGCCATGGCAATCACCAAGTTTGACCAGTTTGATTTCCTGATCGATATTGTCCCCAGGGATGAGCTGAAGCCTCCAAAAAGGCAGGTGAGACACAAAATTATGGAATTCTTGTCCTTTCCTTGGCATAGTTTCAGCCTCTGATGAAAACAGAGGTGATAAAACAACACAGAATCAGTTTAAGCATGAGGTTTTTGCCTCTCTCTTTTATTTACTGTGGTTTTCAGGTTCTTAAATGCTTAAATTTCAGGTTTTTAAATGCTTCAATAAAGAGTAAGAATCATAAATGAAAATAAAAATCATAAATAAAAATAAAAATCATAAATAAAACCCATAAGTACAAATGAAAACCACGGAGTTTTCATGGAAATAGAGCTTGACTGGAGATCCACACAAGTCTGACCAACAAACCAAACTCACTCCTGAACACTTCTGATCCCAAATGGTGCCAATGGGAAAATTTTAATTTAAAAAAAAAAGTGTTTATCTACATTTTCTGACTTGTGGGTTGAAAAATCCCCCTCCTGCATCCTTTGGGGCAGTCAGTGCCTCTGTAAACATCCTTGACTGGAAGCTGGAAGGTGCTGGAAGGAGCTTTCAGTCGGATGTTTACAGCAGCAGGCTGCTGCTCTCAGCTGAGCACGCTGCAGGGATTCCTTATCCCTTTTCCTTAAAATTCCCCTGGTAGAGAAAAACTCTGGGCTCCCCTCAAGGCCCTGTTTGGATAATTCTGCTCCTTGCTCCTGCAATCAAAAAAAAAAAAAAAAAGAAAAAAAGAAAAAAATGCTAAAACAACTCATTTCTGCTACTTCTGGAGGTTTGCAGTGTGGAAAAATCCAAGTTGGCCTTTAAAACTGGTGGATTTGGGAGCCTTTGGAACGTCTTGACTTGGAAGTTTGTCTCTGACATGGATTTTTTTTTTCCCTATTCCACTCTAAATCCTGGATAGCACAGAAAATTCTGTCTGTTCTGAGTGTACAGAGCAGCATTCCCATTTGGAGCTGGATTTTGGAGGCTGCTGCTTTATTTTATACCTGGAAGTGTCCTCGTGGTGCTCCTGGAGTGACAACCAAAGGGAGGGAATAGGGAATCCACACCTCTTCCTTTGGGATGGTCCCTGAGCTGGGTTTAACCTCCCACCCTGATTTCCAGGTGTAGAAAATACAGAAAACACTTTTCCATGTCCCAGATATCCAGGAGAGTCCATCCTGCTGCTGCTGGGGTTAAAAACCAGCATCCCAGGTGTGCTGGGAACTCGACATAAAATATAAATATCGACATAAATCCTCATGATTTATCCAAAATTCATTAGTTTGGTATTAATTACAAGACAAAACAGCCTCCACAGCTTCTCTTCTTAATGAGGGAAAGCAACCTGGAGTTTCTTTTTCAGCTGGAATCATTGAAATTTCCATTCTGGCATTGGAAATCCACTTTTTTTTTTTTTCCCCTGAGGTGCCTCATTCCTGTACTTTTCTATTTTTAGCAGTGCACCGTGTTTGGGAGGGAGAGCATTCCCGCTGTCTTCTCCTTGCTTGATTCACATCGGGACATTCTGATTACAGAACATCCAAGTTCTGGAATCCAAGGAATTCCTGGAGCACTTTGAGGGTGTGTTCCAGCATCTGGGATAAGGTGTCCTGCTGATCCACCCCAGCCAGGAAATCCTGGGCAGTTTTGGGTGGAAATGAGGCTGGGGAGATGTTCCTCACCCGTCTGTGACCACTGCTGGAACACCAGGAATGCTTTTTCCAGCAGGAAAAGTTGAATGGAGAAATAGCTGCCCCCTAGGAATGTAGGTTAAGGATTTACAGGGAAAATCCTGTGGGAAAGTGGCTGCCTGTGCCTGGATTTTTTTTTTTTTGGCTGGATTTACGATCTGTGTTTCATCTCTACCACGTTTGACAAGGCAGTGCTGGTTCTTGGAACAGCTGGGAATGAAATCCCAGTGTTGTGTTGCTCTGGGAACTCCAGCTGTGGAGCTTGGAAATAAAAGGTGGCAAATGCTGGGACAGGAGGGAGTTGAAGCAGATTTGGATTTAAAGCCGTTCCTGCCTGTGGCAAACGGGGTTGAACCTGGAAGAGATGCTCAGAGAAGGGCTCGTTCGCCATAATTATTTCAGGATTTAGCTGGAATTGGGGATTGGAGCACTCCAGAAATAACCTACCTAAGGATTGGGCTTAGAGCAGCCCCAGCTCTTCACTGCCTGTGGGTTGCTAGTTGCCTGGAAATGTGCCCTGGTGAAAATATATTTTAATTTATTATTAGTCCTTTCCTCAGAGGAATTAATGAGGGGAATGGGAATAACCAGGGAGCTGCAGGAGTAGGAGGTGGTGTGTTTGGTGGTGGTTGTGATGATGTTTGCCCTGAGTGCCAGGCTCAAAGTTGGTCTTTTTTACAGCCAGCTGGGATCAGTTTAATCTTTGGGCTGTGATTTTCTGCTGGGAAACCTCCCAGCAGTAATTCCTCAGTTGTTCTCCTTCCCAAAAACCAGCTTCTAAGCAAACAAGCTCCTCACTCCAGCCCGATGCCCACCCAGACATCACCCACTGCTCCTGTTTAATGTGAATTTTCCTTTTCCTGCCCAGCTGGATCAACTGAAGGGGGAATCCATGAGCAAGCCTCAAAAAAGCAGGGATTCCAGCAGGCTGTTGGAAGTGGGAATGTCCCATGTTGTAGCACGTGTAAACATCCTACACTCTCAGCTGTGAACTCGAGGTGGCTGGGAGAGGATTGTTTACGCCTTCTGCCATGGAGTGAACGTCTGGGAGCTGCATCTGCCCTCAGCTGCCTCATCCAACTGCTCTGAGGAGCTCAGAAATTCTCATCCTGGAGTATTCACAGCTCACCACGTCCCATAATCTCCGAAAAATCCTGGAATATCGTTGATCATGAGGGGCTTTTCTCTCCTGAGGTGAAAGAAAGCAGCGTTGCTGCTGACAGGGAGGCAGAGCAGAGCCTCTGGTTCTTCGTGCTGCTGAGAGATCCCTGCTCCCACAGCAGGGAATGGTTGTCAGCCTGGAAAAGCTGGGTTTAAATAAATAACTCCAGGCATGACAGAGAGCATCGAATCCATGGCTTTTATTTGCAGGGCTTTGACATCAGAGCTCGGTGGAGGGTTGGGAACGCAGCTCAGGAGAGGGGTTGGGTGACAGAGGAGGCTCTGTCAGTTTTCCTGGGGCATTTGCAATTCCTCCTGTGATGGAATTCACCGGTGAGGAAGTTCCATGGCTTTCAGCTCTGGTAATTTTATTCATTTCCACCTCCTCGTGGTGATTCCACCTCAGTGGCCACTCCACATTATCCCCACTTTATTGGGAACGCTCCTGATTTCCATAGAGCTGAATAAATGAGGATTTCTCAGCTCACACTGACTTGGTTAAACATTTCTAAGTGAGATATTAAAGCTCCTTTCCCACGGGATGTGTTTGGGGGGAATATTCAGCTGTGGGGCGGGCGGGTGCTGTGTTCCCATCCCAATTCCCGATGGTTTTCCTGCAGGAAGAGGTGCGCCAGGCCGTCACCCCAGCCGAGCCCGTGCAGTATTACTTCACCCTGGCCCAGCAGCCTGCAGCAGTGCAGGTGCAGGGCCAGCAGCAGGGCCAGCAGACCACCACGGCCACCACCACCATCCAGCCGGGCCAGATCATCATCGCCCAGCCCCAGCAGGGCCAGGTGAGCCAGGCCTGAGGGAGCCAGGGGAATCCTGAGGGATGGATTGCTCAGGAAAATCAACGACAGCATGGAAATCATGGGTTGGGATGGGATGAGATGGTTTGGCTTGGGTTGAGAGGGAAGGAACTTCAAGCTCATCTCGTTTTGTGGTCAGGGACCTTCTGCTGTCCCAAGTTGTTCCAGTCCTTGTCCTGCCTTACCTTGGACACTTCTGTGGGGCAACCTCAGCTTTGCAGGGCCAAATGTGGTTCCTGGTCCTGATTCTAGTTCAGATTCCTCAGGAAAGTGCCTCACCCGGGCTCTGAGCTCCCTCTGGGGTGATTTAATCCTCACAATTCCTGGGTGTAGGACAGGTCTGCCCCAGCAATGTGGAAATCATGGGTTGGGATGGGATGAGATGGTTTGGCTTGGGTTGAGAGGGAAGGAACTTCAAGCTCATCTCGTTTTGTGGTCAGGGACCTTCTGCTGTCCCAAGTTGTTCCAGTCCTTGTCCTGCCTTACCTTGGACACTTCTGTGGGGCAACCTCAGCTTTGCAGGGCCAAATGTGGTTCCTGGTCCTGATTCTAGTTCAGATTCCTCAGGAAAGTGCCTCACCCGGGCTCTGAGCTCCCTCTGGGGTGATTTAATCCTCACAATTCCTGGGTGTAGGACAGGTCTGCCCCAGCAATGTGGAAATCATGGGATGGGATGGGATGAGATGGTTTGGCTTGGGTTGAGAGGGAAGGAACTTCAAGCTCATCTCGTTTTGTGGTCAGGGACCTTCTGCTGTCCCAAGTTGTTCCAGTCCTTGTCCTGCCTTACCTTGGACACTTCTGTGGGGCAACCTCAGCTTTGCAGGGCCAAATGTGGTTCCTGGTCCTGATTCTAGTTCAGATTCCTCAGGAAAGTGCCTCACCCGGGCTCTGAGCTCCCTCTGGGGTGATTTAATCCTCACAATTCCTGGGTGTAGGACAGGCAACGAGCAGTGGCTGTGGGACAGGCTCTGTCTGCTCCAACCCCGGTATCTCGTGGCTTTTCCACCCCTGGATCCTCATCCTTGCTTTTTTTTTTTGCAGACCACTCCCGTGACAATGCAGGTGGGAGAGGGGCAGCAGGTCCAGATCGTGCAGGCCCAGCCCCAGGGCCAGACCCAGCAGGCTCAGAGCGGCACAGGGCAAACCATGCAAGTGATGCAGCAAATCATCACCAACACGGGAGAAATCCAGCAAATCCCGGTAAGATTTGGCCAGGAGGAAAGGTGGAAAAGTCCCCCTTGAGCAAACTGTGAGCATGAGGCCGTTTCTGTTTGCTTTTTTAACTGGCAGAGGAAGTTTGGATTGAGTGGTGTGTTTCCTGCACTTAGGAAAACCAACCAGGTGTGACATGAAGGGGGAAATAAATCTTAACCCACTTAGTCCAGACTCATTGCCCACCCCAAACACCTCCCCCTGAGTGAAATAGTTGTGATTAGGAAGCAATAAATAAAATATTTCCTGGCTAAACCTCAGTTCTTCACCACAGCCTGGTTTGAAGGAAAGAGAATTCTTTTGCCTTTACTTGGTTGTGCCTCTGCAATCTGAAGTCGTGACCTGGCAGGCTGAGTGGGAAAGGTGCCATTTGGGAGTTACTAATAAACTTTGATGTTAAAAGAAATATTTCTCCAAAATACTTGGAGCTGGTTGGAGGAATGGCTTTGCAAAACCAGGAGATAAGTCCTCACTTTCACATCAGCCTTCAAAATGGGATTTGGGGTGCCCAGCATAAGCAAAACTTCCTGAAATGTGTCCTAAGTAAACAGAGGGGTGAAAAAAGTCACATTAACTTAAAATCACTACAAAGCTGAGGCTTTTGGTGCCCAGCTGGAAAATCTCACACCTCTTAGAGAAAAAGAAAATTAAAAATCACCCAGTTGTGTGTACCAGAACCCAAAGGTCGCCTGGTGCCAGACATTTCTCTTGGATTTCTGTTCTTGTCCTCACAGCTGTGGCAAAACTGAGCTTTCACACAGGTTTTGCCTTTGCAGCCTTGCTGAGCTTCCCTCTGCTCTTGCTGTGCCAGAGCATCTTGGAAAGAGTTTGGATTGGGGGAGTTGCCAGATTTTTCCAGCTCTTTTCATCTCTTGAGTCTTCAGTCATCTCTTGAGTCTTCAGCTGATTCCTGCTGCCTTGAGGTGTTGATCAAAAAGGAGGAAATTGCCAATTTGGCTGTTTTACTACAAGGAACCCTTTTCCTTCTCTGCATTTTCTTGTCCATTTCTTTTTTCTCTTCCATTTCTTTTTTTTTCCTTCTTTTCCATTTTTTTTTTCTTTTCCATTTCTTTTTTCTCTTCTTTTCCTTGTGAAAATCTCTCCAAGAGACTTGTTCCTCAAAGAATTGTGGAAGGAAATCTCCAGTGGATCGTCAGCAAGAAAAGAACAGCTCAGATTTGTCCTCAGTTGTCTCCAGGGAATGCTGGAACTACAGGAAGGGACTTGGACATCAGTTAGGATAAAAAATTCCTTATAAAGGAGCTGGGCAGGGCCAAAACCTCCTGCAGAAAATCCAGGAGGATCCTTTGGGAAGTGATCCCGTGTTTTCAGACAGACTGGAGAGGTTTTAGGGTCTGGTTTTGACCAAGAATTTGCTTTTTCCTCCGTCTTTCCTGGGGTTGTGGAAGAACAGGAAGCTGTGCTTGCTCCTCAGGAGCTGCCAGGGGCTGGAGTGTGGTGATTTTTTGGGAACACCTGGATCTCTGACAGTTCCAAGACTTCAAACCAGCAATGTAGGAGCAGTGTGGGATGGAATAATCCCGATTCACAGCTCCCCATCCAGCAGAGATCCTGTTTGGCTGCAACCAGGAGGATTCTTCTGTTGAAGAACCACAATTGGTGCTGAAGGAGCTTCCAGCAAATGAAATAAAATAAAACTTGGAGAAAAACTCCCTGTGAGAGCTTTTAGTGCCCAGCTTGGGAAGAATTTGGATTTGGCTCCACAAAATTCCAGTTTCCTTGGTCTGTTCTGCTCTTCCTGCTTTGCTTTCTCTTATTTTTCCTTCATTTCTTTTCTCTCTTGGCACAGTCAGTGCCATCTTCTGACAGTTCTGGGGTCTTTGAGGGCTCAGCAGAGAATCTTGGATCACCCAAATAGAGTTGGAAACTCTCTCCTGAAACTGGAAGTGCCTCTGGAGTGTTGGAAGCATCTTACTCCTGGTTTCTTGTGGTTTTCCACATGTTGCTGGTGCTGTGCACACTCCCTGCTGCTCTTTATTCCAGAAATAAAGTGGAAAAGTGGAGGTTTATTTTTTGACAGGGAAAAACTGGAAGTGAATCCATCGATTAAGCGAGAATCACTTGTTTGGCCACGTGAATTTTATGTTCAATTTAATCTGTGTCTTACCCAAACCTCATTTTGGGCAGGTTCTTTGGAGCTTCCTCTCCTTGCTGGAAGAACTTTTCCCAAATCTCTTCCACCCATTCTTTTAATGAGTCATTAAAACCTAATCCCCCAGCGTGGAAAACGTGACCTCCCTTGCAGATCTCAATGCAGAAACCAGTTTTGGATTGAAATTTTGTTGCTCAAGGGGAATTTATTTGCTCTTGAAATAATTTTGGAGCTTTCAGACACATCTGGGGGAGTTGGTGGCAGTTGTGGAAATGCCAGGACCACGTTCCAGGCACTTCCTTATCAGTCAGCAGTTTTTTAGAGTATTCTCTGTGTTCTTTTGAGAAAAAAAAAAAAACTCAAAAAAACCCATTTTTTGGTATAAAATTAACCTTAAAACTGTGAATCTCAATGTTATAAAGTTAAATAACACAGAAGGAAAAATCCAGCCGTGCTATCTGTGCCCTTTTAATTGCTCTCAAGTGTGTATTAACAGTGTTACCTTCATGTCCCACACTCCCAAGCATCCAACCTGCCACAAAATCAGGGATTTAGGGAATAAATTTGGGGTTGAATCTCACACATGAAGCAGTGACACCAAAAGGTTGAGCCTCTGCCAGGTGGGGGTTGGCAGGTGTTGGCAGAGAGCTGCCTTCAGAGCTTCCAAATCTATCTTTGGGGTTTGCCATCTCTGCTGGCTTTATTTCTGGGGAAAATTCCTGTGTATTCCTTAATTTTTGGCAGGATACAATAGAGGTGTAGGATATGATGAGCTCCTAACAGTTGATGTGAAATGCTGCGTCAAAGGAGTAAAATTTAATTCTTGTGACCGAAAACGCTCCCAAATCCCTGAGAAACCGAGCCATTAATATGCTTTAGCTACTAACTGACCCCTTCCCAGCCTGGAAAAAAAAGCAGGAATGTGGTGCCTCAGGGATATCCAGGAGCTCTGTGACCTCACGTTTACCTTTAGGGTCCCTTGTGGTGGTTCCTGCTGGGAACCCTTCAGAATTCCGTGGAGCTGCCGGGCAAAGCTCACCCATAACTCCAGCTCCTGTGGTGGAATCGAGCAGGGAATTTTTGCTGTGTGTTCAGGGTGTGCAGAGTGACCTGTTTCGTTTTCTTTCCCTGCCCCCTCCACTTGTCTCCAGGTCCAGTTGAATGCTGGCCAGCTGCAGTATATCCGCTTAGCCCAACCCGTGTCAGGCACCCAGGTAGTCCAGGGGCAGATCCAGACGCTTGCAACCAATGCACAGCAGGTATGCACTCCACAGGGCTGCCTCCAAATCTTCTTCCCTAGCTCCTGAAGCTGCGAATTCCAGGGGATTTCGACCACCTCTTGGGTTAGGATTCCTGCCTTTCTTTTCTTCCTGTTTGTCAGAGTTTAAAAAAAGAAATAAAGAATGAAGGAGCATAGCGGAAACCTCCTTTAGGTGAGAGGTGCATGCAAACCTTTTGTGTGTGTGTGTGTGTGTGTGTGTGTGTGGCTCTGGGTGAAGCTCACGCTGCTTCTGAGCTGCTTGCAGGTAACATTTGGGCTCATCAACCTTCTCTTTCCTTCTCCTTCTGCCTGGGTGAGGGAGGAGCCGGGCAGGAAAGGTGGAACGTCGGGAGCGGCGCTGCCACGTTGAGGCTGAGGGATCCTGCTCTGCCTTCCCGCTGGCCTGGAGGCCACGTTCTCCTCAGGGGAGGCAGAGAGGACGTGGTTTTGGGTCTGGAAGGACCTGATTTGGGGTCTGGAAGGACGTGGTTTTGGTCTGGAAGGAGGTGTTTGGTCTGGAGGTGCCGTTCCTCTTGCGGTTGGGGTGCTGGACGATGTGGCCGAGGTTAAAAAGCTCTCCCCAGGCAGCAGCAGGATGGTGTTGGTGGGGTTGTGACCCTCTGGGAAGGGCTGTCAGTGATCAGCTGCTCTTATCTCTGTAGATAACGCAGACAGAGGTGCAGCAAGGGCAGCAGCAGTTCAGCCAGTTCACAGATGGACAGGTAAGAACTGGGGGTCACAAGGGACACAGGGACTGTCCTAAATCTGCATTTTCCTGCAAATCAGCTCCTGGCCTGCAGCAGGATGAGGGAATGTTCTGCCAGTCTTAATTCAGGTGGATTCTTAGTGTTCTGCTGCCTTTGCTCCAGTTAATTATTAATTTAATTTATTAATCCAGTCCCTGGATTAATAAATTAAATTAATTTCACCCTGGCACTCCAGGTGAAATCCTAAATTCTAATAAATTCAAGAATAAAGGTTTTAATATCTGGCCGTTCCAAAAGTATCATAAATCATGGAATGGTTCGGGTTGGAAGGACCTTAAAGCTCATCCTCTTCCAACCACGTGAAGGACACCTTCCACTATCCCAGATTGCTCCAAGCCCCATCCAGCCTGGCCTGGGACACTTCCAGGGATGGGGCAACCACAGCTTTTGTGGGAATTCCATTCCCTTCCTCATAGGGCCTGATGTGAGCCTGGGCATCAGGAATTCCCAGAAGGACTTTGATGGGAATTAGCAGCAGATTTGGTGGCAGCTCATGGTGGCTTTGGGGTTTTTGGGGCACCAAACGTGAGAGGTTCTGAGGGTGCTGAGCACTGACAGAAGTTCCTGTCCCACCTTCTGTGTCTGCAGCAGCTGTACCAGATCCAACAGGTGACAATGCCCGCGGGCCAGGACATCACCCAGCCCATGTTCATCCAATCCACCAACCAGAGCTCGGACGCCCAGGCCACGCAGGTGACAGGGGACTGAGCCAGGACCTGGCACCGAGTCCCCAAACCCAACCCCGAGCACCTCTGGGCCGAGGAGCACACCTGAGAGTAAGCCTATAGTAGGCTCTGCCATCTCCACCTTGCTCTGCTGGGTATGGGAATATGCAGAATATCCAGCAGACTCTGCCAAGAATGCAATATTTTTATTTTCAAACCAATCTTTGTGTATCCAGCTGCTTTTCCAAACCCCGAGAGAAGCAATCCGAAGGGATTTGGAGCATCTCATTGAACAAATGTGGGAAATGTTTTCATTTCTAGGAAAATCCTGAGGGTACTGCTCCTGTCAGAGCTCTATTCCTGCTGTTCTGTTGGTATTTTTTTTTTCCTCTGGATAGAGCTAGATTTGGTCCTCCCATCTCAGTGGGTTTTAGGGAATTTTGGGGGGGGAGGGATGGGGGGGGGGTGGGAAGTGTGTGTGGTTGAGATTTTTCCTTCCTGCCTCCTTTTTTTGGAGCATTTGCTGTATGCAGGGAATAGGAGGAGGAGTAATTGAAGTGAAACAAAATAAACAAACATTCCTTGTATTATGATTGTATTTTCTAAGGGCAAAAAATCCTTGAATTTGGCTCCTGGGTTCCAGAAAAACTGATGGAATCTGGACAGAACCCCAGCCCTGCTGTTACCTGTTGTCCTGGCTTTGGTCCATGCATGTAATATAAGCTTCATGAAAGGAAATAAATTTGCTTTTTGTCATATCCTGTGTGTGTGCTGTCCGTGAGATCCAGGAGCAGCCTGAATCCCTGGAAATGTTACACCTGGAGCAGGGAAATCAGCCTGGACAAGGGCTTGGCTGAGAGCTCAGGTGATGTGAGAAATGTGTGAAATTTGGGACAAAAAGAATCCCCCTGTGTTCCAGCAGAGATCAGAGATTTTGGGGGGCTCAAAATCTTGCTAAGAAGATTTGGAAGGAGGGACAGGAGGTCCTTCCAAGCTGCTTTTGGATCGTCTTCCAATCAGGTGGAATTTCTGCTTTGGGAATCGTCAAGGGTGGAAAATCCTTCCCAAGGTCACCGAGTCCAAGCTGTGCCTGATCCCCACCTTGTCCCCAGCCCAGGGCACTGAGTGCCACCTCCAGGTGTTCCTTGGACACCTCCAAACCTCCCTGGGCAGTTCCTTCCAGTGCCTGACCACCTTTTCCATGGAGAAATCCTTCCTGAAGCTCCCCTGGCACAGCGTGGGGCCGTTTCCTTGTCCTGGGAGCAGAACCCAAATCCCACCTAGCTCCAACCTCATTCCCCTCCTCCTTTACCTGTGCCATGTTCTGGGCAGGGACTTGAACGACAGCGTGGACTTCATTAAGCTAATTAACACATGCAGAATTCATTTTAAGATTTCAATTACCCCTATTGAGACAAAAGTCACATTTTTGGCCCTCAAAGTTTGGGTCCTACAGCTTGCTTTGGTTGTTCAACCTCAAGCCAGGCCCATCCTCCATCCACAGGTCCCCCCTTTGGCATCTCCACCCTTCCTGGAGTCGCCTCTGGAGAGCTCCAATCCCAAACACACAGAGCCTGAGCTGGGGGGGGAGGGTGAGCCTTGGCCCTTCCCAGCTCCTTGGCCATTATCCCACAGGGAATGGGGTGGGAAGGCTCTGGATGCTCCAGGGGGCTCCATGGGGGTGTCCTGCAGGGATTCGTTCCATGGAACCAGGGCAGCCCCTGCATCCCCTGACGGAGCTGGGAGGAGTTTGAGGATCTCCAGAGGTCAAGTGCCCACCTTGCCAAGAGCTGCAGGTGCCCCCCTTGTGCGGGCAGTGGTGCCCCTTTGTCCTGGCACAGGTGACCCCCTTTACCTGGCACAGGTGCCCCCCTTACCCGTCACCAGTGCCATCCCTTTGTCCCAGCACAGTTGTCCCCCTTATCCCATCACAGGTGTTTCTATTATCCTGGCACAGGTGCCACCCTTACCCCATCAGAGGTGCCACCCTTGTCCTGGCACAGTTGTCCCTCTTATCCCGACATAGGTGCCCTCCTTATCCTGGCACAGGTGCCCTCCTTATCCTGGCACAGGTGCCCTTGCCAGGCCCAGCGGGGGAAGGAAAGCTCTGCTTCAGCATTCGGCTGCTGTGGAATCTGGGCCTTGCTGTTCCAGCCCGGCAGAATTCCCGACTCCTCCTGGGCTTTGTAAATGATTTTTTCATTTTTTCCTGATTCCCCAAGTTTTCCCGATCCCGCGATTCCCGTGAGCAGCGGGAGGACGGGAAGGGGGGAGGGAGGGATGCAGCTCCCGGAGCATCGCTGCTGTGCGCGGGCAGAGCCGGGGTGTGCCAGGCTGGAGCAGCGTCTCCTGGGCTGGGAAAGGATGGAATTGGGGGATAAAAGGAGTTTTCGGGAAAGCTCCGAGCATGGGATCAGCCACGAGAGGGCCCCCGTGGGAAGGGCTGGAGCGGGATGGGACAGCCGGGATGGGACGGCAGGGATGGGGGCTCGGAGGTCCTTTCCTTGGATTTGGGGCTCAGAGATCCTTTCCCTGGAATTGGGGGCTCGGAGATCCCTTCACTGCATTTGGGGGATCAGAGATCCTTTCCTTGGAGTTGGGGGTTCAGATGTTCCCTGGATTTGAAGCCTCTGAGGTCTCTCCCTGGATTTGAGATCTCAGAGGTCCCTTCCCTGGGATTTGAGATCTCAGAGGTCCCTTCCCTGGGATTTGAGGGCTCGGAGGTCCCTTTCCCTGGATTTGGGGGCTCGGAGGTCCCTTCCCTGGGATTTGAGGTCTCGGAGGTCCCTTTCCCTGGATTTAGGGGCTCAGAGGTCCCTTCTCCCGGCAGCCGCATCCCTGTCTCCGCTCCAAGCCGCCGCGGGAAGAGCTGGAGCGCGATGGGAAAACCGGGATGGGGGTTTGGATCTCCGATCCCAACAGCTGATCCCACCCGGCGGGGGCTGCCCCACCGCTCTCCCCGCAGCCAGAGGAGATGAGTGACCTCCTCCGCCCCCCAAACACCTCTGGAGAAGCATCCCTCGGGCTTGGAGAGCTGGGAATCCGCTTGTGGGGATGGAGAGAGAGCTGGAAGGAAGAGCCGGACAGCGGAACGGGCGCTGCTCGCCTTTATCAGCCCCGGGCAGCGGCGGCCGGCGAGGCTCTGCTGAGGAAAAGCTCTTTACCCAAAGCACTCGGGTTTGCTGGAAATAGGCTGGAATTTCAATGGGAATAAATCACTTAAAGGACGGAAAATGGGAGGGAGATGCTGCTCCCGAAGGGAATTTCCAGCTGTTGCATGAAATGAATGAAATTTGGCTGGAAATAAACCCTGTTGAGTTCCGAGGGATCAGAGGGGCTGGGGGTGATTATTTTAATTCCTGATTGTATCGAATTGGGCACGAGAAGTGTGGTCATGTTCAATAAAAACCTTCTCGATCAGATGCCCAAAAATGGGGATTACTGAAGGAACAGAAGCAGGTTCAGAAGGGAATCTTCTCCTCGGATGTGGATCTGGGCAGAAAGCTGGGTAATAATCATGGATGAGAGAGCGTGTATTTAATTAATCTCTTTAGCATACACAAAGTGTGGGCCTTGATATTGAAATAAATCTTAATCGGACAAAAGCTATTTTTTATTTATGTGGTAACAGAGGTAAAGCTTTGCCTGCCCTCCTAGAGGAGACTGGGACGGGATGGGGACTTCGGGGACATCGTTTGTCACAGGGACTGGAAGCCCGGGCATTGACAGGAGCCAGACCTCCCCTGCAAGGACTCAAGGCTTCCTTTGATTCGCCGAGGACACCGCGGTGACAAATTGGGCGGCGTGGGATGACACAGAGGGGAACACGCGTCCCTCGAGAGGCCGGACGAGCCGCGGCACCCGCGGGAGGGACACGGACCCGTCTGTGCGTGACCAGTGACTGCCACCAATCTACAGGGCAAGTGCGACAGCGGCAGAGCTGGTCACACCCCCAAGGACCCGGGATGAAGCTGAGGAGGAGGAGGAGAAGGAGGAGGAGGAGGAGAAGGAGGAGGAGGAGGAGGCAGCGCTTCCCTGCCAAGGAGCGGTTCAGATCCCGTTTCTCCTCGGGGTGCTGAGCTCAGCACCGGACGCTGGCACTCGGGTAGTGCCACGCTCGGTTTGCTGCGGGCTTGGATGCTGACGGCTGTCAACCCCCCCCCCCAGGGCTGCTGTCCCCCCCTCCAGGGCTGCTGTCCCCCCCTCCAGGGCTGCTGTACCCCCCTCCCCAGGGCTGCTGTACCCCCCTCCCCGGGGCTGCTGTACCCCCCTCCCCGGGGCTGCCACCTCCGGCCACCCTTTTCCAAGGAAAACTCACTGCGGTGAAAGCCACGCTGCCGCTGTGGGTCCAGGATCCCAGAGGGGCACTGGAGTAGGGAAAAGCACTGCTGGTGAAGGCTCTGGAGTCACCACCGAAGTCCCGTTCCCTTGGGGATCAACTCCGGCTCTTCTCCGCTCTGGGACTCTGCTCCATCTCCGCAGGACGTGGCACGGCTGGAGGGGTTTGGCTGGGAACTGTCCCAGCGCCGGCGAGCCCGGGAGCTCTCGGCGTCCTCATCCATTCTTCCTTCCTCACCTTCGGAGCTGGGAAGAGGAGCCGAGCCCCTGTCCCGTCCCGCTCCCCGCCGCAGCAGAGCGGGGCCGCTCCCTGTTCCTCCCGCGGGGCCGCTCCGGGCTGTGCCCAAGCTCCGGGCGATGCCGCTGGAGTCGCCTCCCAGCTCCAGGACAGCGCAGGCGAGAGCTGGGACCGGGCTGTGGGGTGGTTTTGGGGCAGAGCGGCCCCCAGCCCCCTTCCCGGGGGTTCCCCATCCCGCAGGAGCCCGGACTGTCCCAGGCGCTTCTTTGTCCCAGCGAGTGGTGCCAGGAGTTAATTGCCCTGGGATGAGGCCAAGCAGCAGCAGGTGCTGCGCAGCCCTCCCCCCTCCCCGCGCCGCTGTCACCGCTGTCACCAGAGCTCTCCCCACCGGGACAATGGCACCCCTGCGACCCCCGAGGCCGCTGTCCCCAGCTCTGCCCATCCCAGTCACTCCAGTCAGGCTCCCTCTGACAAAAAAGGTGGATGAATTCCTCCGTGATGCCCCTCCAATATCCCCCATCCAGGGAGCCAAACTGGGGCTTTGCCCTGCTCCCCGTGTCCCGGTGAGGGGTCCCGGCTGTCCCTGGTCCCACAGCCGCTGTCCCCGGCCCCGCAGCCCTGCAGCTGCATTCCAAGCCTGCAAAACTTACTGGAAATCCTGTGGATGCAAATCCTGGCCGCCGGTCCGTGCCAGGAACTTGAGCTGCAGTCCCGAGAGGGTAGTAGGCTCCAAGCACAGAGGCCGCCCCCTCGCCATTCCCGGCCTCTGGAATTCTCTTTAAAGTCTCATCAGAGCGGGGGACACGAGTGGTTCTGCGGGACCCCCGAGGCCGGGCAGGTGTGGGGCAAAGCCAGCAAATCCTGGGATGCCTTCCCAAAACCTCCACCGCTTCTGATGGATGGGTTGGTGCCATGTTGATTCAGACTGCCTGGCTCCATCCCAAAACCTCCCAGCTCCCAGATCGATGGAGGTTCCCAGGGTCTGGGCAGGTGATAAGGTGCGGGTGGGACCTGCCCAGCGCGTGTGGTGACCCCCAGCCCCAGGAATTACCCAATTCCCACCTGCCCTGGGTCCCTTCAAGTGAGCACCCAAGTCCTTTCCAGGTCACCTCAACCCTGCCCCCTCCACAGCCCCGAGGTTTTAATCAATCCCAGGTGAAACCTAAACCTCCAACGAGGGGCATGTGCTGCTCCAAAGGCAGCGAGATGAAGGTCAGGGTGCTCCCGCTGGAGCATCTGCCGGCAGAGAGGCCAGATGAGCTGGGGGGATGCTCCAGGGAGCGCTTTTTGGGGGGACGCAGGAGTTAGGGATGGACGGAGGGGAGAATTTAGTTTGGATTTCCAGGATTTCAGCCTCCACGGCTCTTATCCCGTCTCGCTGCGTGGGGTTTTCGTGGCATCCTTGGAAGGTGAATTGTGGGTTTAACAGCACCATTTCCTCTGAGTAAATAAAACTGTCTATTTGCTGTGTGTGATTCCCGAGACCTCCCAAATCCCGCAGTGCTCACAGGGGCCCGCGCTGTGCCAGGATCTCTGGCTGCCACTAAATAATTCAAGCCCTGGACTTGGCCTCTGCTCCGGGAGCACCTGGAGGGGTGGGCAGGGGGCACTCGGATTCTCCAAAGGTGCGAGAGCACGTGGGTACAGCTGGGATCGGCCCCCTGCTTTGCTTGGAAAGGGAATTCCCAATCCCCTGCCTGTTTCCCGATGTGTTGGTGGGGGGTTGAGAGGTGGAAGAGCAAAGGGCTGCGGGTGTTGATTGGGAAACACTCGGAGCCTGGCTCGAGGCTGAGTCTGCGGAGGGTGGGTGGGGGTGGGATGCTCCATCTCCTGCAGGGATGCTCCATCCCGTGGGGATTGGGAGGCTCACTTTCACTCCAGGATGCTCCACACCCCGTTTGGGATGTGGTGTGGGATGCAGTTTGGGACGCAGTTTAGGGGGCATTTTGGGATGCAGTTTGGGAAGCAGTAAGTGACGAGGTTTGGGATGCGATTTGTTTTGGGATGTGGTGTAGGGTGCAGTTTGGGATGCCACTGGGATGCGGTGTGGGATGCAGCTGGGATGCGGTGCGGGATCCTCACTCGCGGGATGCCCCAGCACGCTCCCCGTCCCCAGCAGGGCCCCCTATCCACACCGGAGGTGACAGCAAGCCACCCACACCCCACCCCTCCACCCCCGCCGCCGCCGCCGCCGCCGCCGCCCCGCACGGCGCTTTCCCCGCCCGCCCCGTCCCGCGGAGCCCCGGGGGCGGGGGCCAGGTACGGCGGGGCGGGCCGGGCCGGCGGGGCGGCGGCGGGGGAGGGCCCGGCGGCGGCGGCGGGCAGCTAAAGGCAGGTGGCCCGGAGAGCGGCCCCGGGCTGGCTCGGGGGTCCCGCGGCGGCCGGGGCCATGCGGCGGGCGGCGGCCTGAGCGGGGCGGCCATGGCCGGGGCGGCGGCGGCGGCGGCGGCGGCGGCGGGCGGGGAGCGGCGGGCGGCGCTGACGGCGGTGCGGACCGAGGGCTCGGGGACCCCTGGTCCCGGCAGCGGGACCCCCCCGCCGCAGCCCCCGCCCCGCCGCCGGGGGCTGCTGGCGGGGCCGCGCCCCGGGGCCGCCCCCCGCCCCGCCGGGGCCCCGCGCTGCTGCCGCCGCCGCCTCCAGAACTGCCTCTACAACGTGCTGGAGCGGCCCCGCGGTTGGGCTTTCATCTACCACGTCTTCATGTGAGTACCGGGCACCGGGGGGGCCGCAGCGGCCCGCCGACCGCGGGGCTGGTCGGTGGGTCCCGGGGCGGCAGGGAGCGGGCGCTGCCGGGGAAGGAGCACCGGAGGTACCGGGAGTGCCGCGGGGCTCCCAGCGAGCCCCCCCGGGCTCCACCGGGAAGTTTCTCCACTGCGTTTGGCGGGGGGGACGCGGCCGTGCCGCTCCTGTCCCCGGTCCCGTGGGGGAGACGCACCGGTGCCGCTCCTGCCGCCGGTCCCGGTCCCGGTCCCCGGATCCGCCACCGAGGGGGAGCGAGTCCCGCGGCCGGTCCGTGGCAGCGGGTCCGGTGCGAGGAGCTGAGCGCGACCCCGGGGGTGGGACTCAATCTCCGGCGTGGCCCAGAGCCCCTTCCCGGTGGCACCGCAGGGAGCCGCGTCACCGTCCCGCTCTGCCGCTGACCCTGAGCTCGGGAGGACCCTCAAGGGCAGGAGACCCGCCAGGGGTGACAGGTCTGGGTGGGAGCGGGGACCCTCTGCTGTCCTGTACCTGTAGCAGTGCTGGGACAAGGCAGCAGTGCCACCCCAGAGCCGTGTCCGGGTGCGATGGGGACAGCGGGGGTGCTCCTGTCCCTGCTGTACCCCGCGAGCTGCGCCCATTCCTGGGTCGCCGTTGATCCCCAGCACTGGAAATCCCTCTCCTGAGCCGGAGGGATGCTCCCGGGAGCACACCTGCTCCTTGCCCTGCTCGCTGTGTTTTCCCGAGCGCTGTGCTGCTGCTCCAGCTTTCCTCGCTGGATCTGAACATCCCATGGCTCTTGGCATGTGGGCTCAGCTCAGGGCTCAGAACAGCCTCACCCCCTCGGGGTTGCTGCCTCGGCGGTGGCTGTGACACCGAGTCGGGGAGTCCCCAACACACCTGGAGGCTGCAGGGACAGAAGGGGCTCCGTGCTGGGGGGTTGTCCCAAGCCAGGAGCCAGTGGCACTGCTGGGGACACTGCCGGGACATCACCGCTGCAGCCATGGGGCAGGAGGTGTTTTCCCTCTCTGCCTCGCGTGTGCCAGCTGTGGGCACAGACCCCTTCTGAGGGCACGAGGCGAAATTTTCCCTCCTTCCCTCTCCCCTGGAGCGGTGCCGCGGGGCTGCGTCGTTTCTGGGGTGCGGAAGCCGGAGCTCGTTAAGAGGCAGGAAAATGGGTCTTGCCTAAGTTAGCACATCGAGCTGGCAGCAGGAATTTGTCACTGGATGAAAGGGCACCTGAGCTCCCCAGGGAGCCGGGACACGAGCCCGGGGCCCATTTGTAACGACACCTCCACAGCGGGCACCCGCCAGAATTCCTGCGTGGAAAATCCCACCCTGGGAAGAGCTTCTCCCGCAGGGAAAGGCAGCCAAACCCCCTGCCAGGGGAGGCAAGCAGGATTTATGGCACAGATACCCATTGGATATGGAAGAGATGTGCCCCTGCTCATCTCCCAGCTGGGACATCCATCCCTGAGTGCCCTCCACCAGTTCTTCCTCCCAATTTGAGCCCGTTTTACCCCCCAAACAACCACATGGGACAAGCGGCCCCCTTCGCAGACCCCCCAAGCGCCCCCAGTCCCTCCCCTGCCACCCCGGCGTGCCTGGCCCGCAGATCGTGGGTGCTGGGCTTTGTTCCACAAGATGTGCAGCCGCCGGCAGCAGGAGCCAAACCTCTCCAGCCTTTGCTGGGGAGGCTTTTTTGTTCACTTGCCCGCTTAATTTTAGGGCTGAGGCAGCTGCAGGGCAGAGTCCTGCCAGGGACCCCCCGAATCCTGTGGGAAGACGCCGCAGTGGGTGCAAGGTGCGGACATCTGTTCTGCGAAGCCTCTCCCGTAACGTTGCTCATTTCTGGCTTCTTCCAAGTTTTCTTGTTGGGTATTTTTTTTTCTCTCTCTCTCTCTCCCGCAGCAGATGGGAGCTGCGAAGCTGTTGCAGCGGCGCTAAAGTTCTCGGGGATGATTTGTGTGCCGCAATCCCTGAGTTTTAACAAAAGAGGAGGAAGGTGTTACCCCCTCCCCACCCCCCCACCTCCCCCCCGAGGCACTGGAGAGTGATGGAGCCTCCGGCCAGAGGTCGGGGCAGTGCTGGTGACAAGGACCGGTCCCCCGAGCCCCGGCTGCGCTGCCTCCCCCGAGCAGGCTGGCTCCGAGACAGGGCTGAACGCTGCTAAAATGGAAATACCCGCTGAGAAGTGACGCGCGTCCCTCCCGGAGCCGCCGAGCGGGGCCGAGCCCATCGCGTTTATTGAGCGACTTCAGCCTCTTTCTGTCGGCGAATTGATCCCAAATCTTGTCCCAGCGCCTACTCTGGGCTCAGTGGTTTGGTGGCTGCATCGTTTCTGCAGCACCTCAGCCTGCTGGCAGCTCTGCCCAGGGGTTGGGGGGGCTTGGAGACACTTTTGGGGTCTGATGGGTGCCCCCAAACGCTCCCATGCTCCGGGAAGGGGATGGTGTGAACATGGGAGCCCGTGCAGGTGTAAATGCAAGGTTCTGAGGTCTCCCCCGGCCCCTCCAGCCCCGCGCTGACCGTGCAGAGAGGCGCTGGCCGGCCTCACCAAGCCTCGCCTCGCCCGCTTGGAATGAGAATTCCCAGCCCTGGAGCTTACGGAGCAAATCCGGGAGGGAGCCCAGAGCATTAAGCGAGAGGCTTTAGAGCCAGGAGGCGAAATAAGAACTTCCTTTTTCCAATCTCCTGCTCGTTAGCCGGCGGGAAGGCTCTTCCCTGCTCCCGGCAAAGCTCCCATGGGCTTGGCACGGGCACGGCTGCGTGTCCCGTGGGCAGGGGCTGCCCTGCCAAGGGGGTCTCCTGCATCCTGGAGCTGCACCACGCGGCTTTCCGCGTCCAATTCCAGCTATTCCCGCTGCCCATTGGGGTTTATCCCTGCCCACCCGCCAGCCCCCCGCATTCCCAGCGGCTCCCGGGGTCTGGGAGCTGGTGCCGATGGTTATGAAACGGCTGCTGGGTGCACCAGCAGCTCAGCTCAGCACTTTTCCCGGTCCTGGAGGAACAATTCCATCCAGAACAGTTTAACCTGGAGCAAATTAGGGAAGACTGAGCCAGCAGCACCAGGAACAACCGCAATCCCCCGCCTGGAGCAGCGGCCCCCGTGCCAGGCCAGCTCCCTGCCCGCTGCTGTCGGGGTTTATTTCCCACGTGGGAGAGGAGGGGCAGGGAGGGGACGGGAGCTTTGTCCCCGCTGGGTATTTGGTGTCGTTGTGGGGACAGAGGGGTGGCAGCTCCTGGCTGAGTCCCAGGGCAATCCTGGCACTGGGTAGGCGATGCCAGGCACAGGCTCGCCCTACTCAGGACTGGCCTCCGGTGGGAAATCCCGGCTGGATTGGAACGGTGGCAGTGGGATGTGTTCCCCCTCCACCAGGGAGCAGGGTGGTGGCAGCCTGTGCCCTCCCGGAGCATCCCTGTGCCCGGCTCCTGTGCCAGAGGGATGTGGAGGGCAGGATGGGGCTGCCGCTCCCCTCCGGTCCCTCTCCCCTACCTTGTCACATCCCCCCAGCACTGCTTGGAGAGAGGGAAACACTTCCCTGCCGTGCTGGGAGTGCCACCATCAGTGCCAGCCCTTGCCAACACTCCCGGGGCAATTCCTAGGGCTGGAGGCCTGGGTGATTTGCAGGAAAATCCCTCCACCCCTGCTCAGCGCTGACTCTCCACCGCCTGCTTGGGAAAACATCTTGGATTTAACTCTTACACCTCTCTTAAACTCCTGAATTTAACTCTTAAACTCTTCAATTTCACTCTTAACTCTTCCAAATTCGCTTTGAATTTAGCTCGTTTAAGGCTTTTAACTCGCTGCCGCCGGTGTGTCCCCCAGATGGGGTGGTGGCATGGCCACAGCCAGAGGGACTGGAGGCTGTGCCCTTCGAGCAGGGCCTGTGCCCCCAGGGCCACCTTGCCTGGGGCTGAAACGGGAGCTGGTTCAGGGGCAATGCCAGGGGGAGGAGAAGCCGGCACAGCACTTTCCCCGGCCCGATGTGGTGTCACCAGGGCATAAAATTAAGCGACTTCGGCGCAACATGAAACGGTGCATTGATTTTTCCTTCTGTTTTTTTTCCTTTTCCCCTCTTCCTGCTCCCGCCGGACACCCCCAGGCCGGCGCAGGAGGTGCCAGTTTGGGTGCCCCAGTGGGGTGCATCACTGCCGGGGTGGACGGGGGTGATGCTGGAGAGTTTTTGGTCCTTTGTCCCCGCCCCGGCAGCGATCCCAAACCTGCCCGCGGTGCTGCTGCCCTCCACTCTTTGAGGTTCCCAGCTTTGGGACGACTTCTCGGGCTCAGTCACGTCCCCAAATGTCCCCGTGCCCTGCGGACCCCCCAGGTGCTGGAGGAGAGTGACAGCCCCCATCCCTCTCCTGGGGTGCACCGGAAAACGCTCCGGTTCCTTCCCCCCCTCCAGCCCGTTCCTTGCCAGATGATCCAAGAGCAAAACTATCCCGGCTGCTCCGTGTGAGTGTCTTGGCACGGGCCGCCGCAGCCTTGTGACCGTGCTCCCCGTGGGCACGGCGGGGCCGAGGGGCGCTGGGTGCCACGGGGGTGCCGTGCCAGGGGGCCGGGTGATGCCACCGGCAAGATTTGCCTCCCAAAGCACGAAGGTTTTGGGGCCACGGGCTCGATGCCACCCCAGCTCCCTGCCACGGCGTGCAGGAGAGGTTCCGCATCCCAGCTCTGCTTCCAGCCTTCCTCAGGGTGCTGGAAACGTCCCGTCCTGCCTCAGCCCAGGCTCTGGAGGGCTCTGGGAGCAGCACCCTCCTTCCTGCAGCGCTGATAACGGGGTCAGGGCCAGGCTCTGAGCGTGTGCCGGGCTGCGCGGCGCCTCTGCCGCGGCTCCGGGGGCTCCGGCTGCGCTCCCTGCCCGTGGGGAAACACTCGGAGCTTTTCTGCTTCTCTTCTGGGCGGCGTGGGACGCTCCGTGCCATGGTTACGGGCGCAAACAGGGCCGCTACAGCCCGGTTATTTATATCCCCCGGCCGCCTGCTCCACCTCTCCTGAAGGGCTGCGGGGCCGAGGGACGGGGATTTATGGGACACGCTGTTTATACAGCTGCAGACGGAGCTGAACTTCGCGGCATGGGGAGCCGGGAGGGTGAAACACCATCCCCACGCCCGCTGGAGCTGCGCTAGGGCAGTTTTGGTCCAAATCCCAAATTTCCAGCGGTGGCACAGCTGGAGGGGTACGGCCTGGGCCCTGTGATGCCGCCAGGCTTGTCCAGGGAAGGGATCTGTGCCTTCCCAGAGCCTGTTTGCTCGCTCATCCCGCGGCTGAGCTGTTTATCCTGCGGCGCGTGGTGTTTTCCTTCCGCTGAGTTATCGCCGCCTGTGCCCCGGCCCGGGGCATCCCCGCGGGGCTCGGGCGGAGCGGGGCCCGGGACAGCCCTGCCGGTGCCGGTGTCACCCCCTGCCAATCCCGGGAGGGCTGGGGGACGAATCCTGGGCGGGCTGGGCTGTTCCATCCCCATCCCGCCCCACGAGCTCCCAGGATCACGGTCCCTCAGCTCGTCCCAGGCTGTTTCGGGGCGCAGCCCTTCTGCTCAGCGGGGTTTTGGGGGCATCGGGAGCCAACTGGTGCCCGCCTGCCCATGCAGGGAGGCTGACTTGGCCCTGCTTCCCCTGAGCTCAGCAGCTTTCCCGGCTCACCTGTTCCTCAGCCAGCTCGGGCGGCAGCAGATGGCGAAGCCCACCCTAATGAAGATTAATTGAGGAGATTTCGCCTTCCCCGCGCCGGCCCCTGCGGCGTTTTCATTATTGTTTTGGGGAGGTTTCATTAGTGCTGGGGCCGGGCGCTGCTCCCGCCGGGTGACAGCAGCCGGAGGGTCCTGTCCCCGTGGCCAGGCTGGCAGTGCCATGTGCGGGAAGGGAAGGGAAGGGAAGGGAAGGGAAGGGAAGGGAAGGGAAGGGAAGGGAAGGGAAGGGAAGGGAAGGGAAGGGAAGGGAAGGGAGGTGCGGGACCCTGCGGGGAGGGGGGCTGGAGATGGGAATTTCATTCGGGAGAGGTGAAACACCGGCTCAACCTCTGCTCCCTCCCTCCCCCGGGATCCTGGAGCAGGGCAGCGAGGAGGCGCTGAGGCTCCCGTCCCCACTCTCTCTGCCCCCTCCCCATTTCCCTGCCAGCATTCCTCGTTATTTCAGCTCCTCTTGGTGGGTGGGAAGAGCAGCGAATTGAGATGGGAGCCTGGCACTGCCGGGTCCCCCGCGGTGTTTGATGGAGGGTCGAGGGGGGGATCCCCCCCTGGGTGCGGGGAGCAGAATTCCTGCCCGGGAGGGATGGGGAGGATGCTGGTTCCTGGCTCCCCGTGCTGCCTTCAGGCATCTGACCCTTCCCTAAGCCGCTTAAGCGCTGCCGGCAGCCAGGACGGGGCGTTTGCCCAGGCTTTACAAGTTAATTCCTAGCAGGTGATGTGTTCCCAGAAAGTTCCTTTCCCAGCCAGCCCCGTGGGGCCTCTCATGCCCGTATCCTTCCCCAAATCCTACGGGATGCCGGCTGGGAGGTTTCCCCACCCCACAAGGGGGGCAGGTTTCCATCAAGGCCGGACCAGCGGGTGACCTGCGGGGCTCCAGAGTCAGGGCCACCCACAGCAGGTCCCCGCGTGTGCCCAGGCACCGGGGACGCCCCTCCCTGCTGGCTGGGATGAGGCAAGAGGCACAAATCTTTGCAGGCTGGGAGATTTCTGCGTTCTCTTCTGCTTTGTGCTCCGCTGCCCGGGTAATTGCCTGCTAAATCGTGCTCGGATAATCTTCATTGCTGATGATGCACAAAGCTCAGGGCTCTGCCCTGGGCCGTGTTTGGCTCCTCAGCCCAGGGCCCGGCGCTCCCTGCCCGTGCCTCGGGGGTGCCGCTCTTCCCAGCGGGGGTTAATTCCAGAACTGCTGCGCCAAAGGAAAAAAAAAACAATTAATAATTCAGAGGGAGAAGGAACCGGCTCCAACCTTCTGCTTTGCGGGTGGGGAGTGCCCGGGAGAGCAGCGTCGTCCTCTGCGGCGAGGGCAGGGCGGTGACAAGGCTGTGACACCCCTGGCCCCTTCATGGCTCCAGCTCTCCCTCCTGCATGCTCTGCATCCAGCTCTTTTCCCATTCCCAGGGATTTTTTTGCTGTGGGTCCCACTTCCAGCAGCATTTTGGGGGAAAGGGACCCAGCTGTCCCCTTTAGGCTGTGTCACCCCACAGCCTCCTCATGGCACGGCCAGGTTTGAGAGCCCCCGGCCCCACACGGGGCTGTGGGGTCAGTGGGGAGGGGCCTTGGATGGTCCCACTGAGGGCACAGAGCATCGTCCCCTGGTGCTGTGTCCCCCGGTGCCTCCTCCCCGGCGCTGGGACAGGTTTCATCCCTCCGATGGCCCAGGCAGCTGATTCTGCCCCAAAATTCCACATCGACAACATGAGGAGATGGGAAAGTGCTCCCGAGTGGGCCCTGAGCCCCCCTCACCCCTCTGGATCACCCCCGATGGCCCCTGGGCATTGTCACCGTGAGAACACAGCGCTGGGGGTGACATCAGTGCCACCAGCTCGAGGACAGGGTGCCAGGGCCACCAGGGCTCAGCCAGGCTGTCCCAGTGCCACCCACTGTGGCCATGGGTGCCCGGAGTGCCCGGTGCCATCACGGAGCCGCGGTGACGGAGCAGTGGCCCTTTGCTCGCCGTCACGTGGGCCGGTGGCACAAGCCCTCCGCTTTCCTTTTTTAGAATCGCTGGATCAGGGGAAAAAAAAAGTATTTTTGGAGGTTTCATTTGCTTCAGCTTCGGAGTCGACTTTCTTTTTGTCTTTCTTTCTTTTTTTTTTTTTTTTTTTTTTTTTTAATTCCCCTCCCTATTTTAAATGGGCCAAAGCCCCTCGTGCCTGAGCCCAGCCCTCGGGGAGGAGCAGCCTCGGAGCTGTTCCTGGGGACTTCTGACACTTCCCAGGTGGTCCCCGTGTTGCTGGCAGGTCGCCACGGTGGCAGTGATGCTGGGGACAGTCCAGAGAAGCTCTGGTCCCCTTCCTGCAGCAGCAGAACCCTCCACAGTGCGGGACCCCCCGCCTCCCTCCCTGCCTTTAATTAAGAAGCTGCAGGGCTGCGGCAGAGCTGGCACCGAGCCCCACGGCTGCTCCTGGGCTCCCCAAAGGCTCCATGCCACCATCTAGGGGCAAAATGTGTCCCCCGCGGCTCAGATGTGGCCGTGGAAGACTTGGCTGGGGGGTTCAGGCTGCGAGTGGGGGGCAGCACTGTGGGCTGGGGTCCCCTGGCTGTCCCGGTGCCCCCACTGACACTTTCTCCTTGCAGATTCCTCCTCGTCTTCAGCTGCCTGGTGCTGTCGGTCTTCTCCACCATCCAGGAGCACCAGAAATTGGCCAACCAGTGCCTCTTCATCCTGGTGAGTGATGCAGAAGCAGGGCTGGTGCTCGGATTTTCCCTCCCCACTTTATATCCTAAAAGAATCGGGCAAGATCACCAACAAAAAACCCCTGTGACCCCATCCCCAGCCGGGATGTCGCTGACGATCCGATGGCAGCCACCCTGGCACGGGGTGGCCCATCCCACCATTGTCCCTCCGTGCCGCGGGGAGAGGCATCAACCGCTGGAAAAGGCAGGGCACGAGGGGCTAAAAAAGGCAACTTTCCCCCAAACTGTCAGAAAGAGCTGACGCAGGGAGTTCTCCCGAGTGACGGAGACTAAATTGGGAAGGTCCTTGTGACTTTTCCGGCGAGTAAGCAGAACGGGGGCTTGTTTGTGCGAGAGGTAGGAGGACAATGCTGACAGCGGAGGAACAGGACCCAGCTCGGGGTGAGGCAGCAGAGCCGCGATGCTCAGACAGCCTCGACGGCTGCGGCTCCCGGGATGGCTCCGGTGGCACCGCCCCGATCCCCTGGGATGGCTCCGGTGGCCTTGGGGGGGGACACCAGGCACCGCGCTCAGCCCGATTCATTTTGCCCCCCTCCAAGCCGAGCCCCCCCACTCTGCCCTGCCCCTCTCACCGCCTTTGCCCCCCTCTCCCCCGGCAGGAATTCGTGATGATCGTGGTGTTCGGCATGGAATACATCATCCGCGTGTGGGCCGCCGGCTGCTGCTGCCGCTACCGCGGCTGGCGCGGCCGCTTCCGCTTCGCCAGGAAACCCTTCTGCGTGATCGGTACTGGGTTGGGATTCGGGGACGGCGGAATTTGGGATAACCCACGCACCCCCTGAGCCTCGCCGTCCCCTCAGATTTCATCGTCTTCATCGCCTCCGTGGCCGTCATCGCCGCGGGCACGCAGGGCAACATCTTCGCCACGTCGGCGCTGCGCAGCATGCGCTTCCTGCAGATCCTGCGCATGGTGCGCATGGACCGCCGCGGCGGCACCTGGAAGCTGCTGGGCTCCGTCGTCTACGCCCACAGCAAGGTGAGAAAAATAATCCAGGTACATCCCCCGCCACGTCCCCGAGCCCGTGTGACCCGCCGTGCCCCGCAGGAGCTCATCACCGCCTGGTACATCGGCTTCCTGGTGCTCATCTTCGCCTCCTTCCTCGTGTACCTGGCGGAGAAAGACGCCAACGTCCAGTTCGCCACCTACGCCGATTCGCTGTGGTGGGGCACGGTAAGCTCGGCCCCCCACGGCCCCCCGGCCCCGGGAGGGGAGCAGGAGGGTGGGACGGGGCCGTGGTGGGGGAGCGCCCTCCAGGCCCCCCGCTGCTGTGCCCCCGGGCAGGTGACCCTGACCACCATCGGCTATGGGGACAAGGCGCCGCAGACGTGGCTGGGCCGGATGCTGGCGGCCGGATTCGCCCTGCTCGGCATCTCCTTCTTCGCCCTGCCCGCCGTGAGTAGAGGAGAGGGTTTTCTCGGCAAAAATAGGGGAGAAAAGGGGCAGAGCCGCCTCTGTGTGGGGCCCGGTCTGTGCCACCACCACCCACGGCGCCGTGTCCCCTCCCGTCCCCAGGGGATCCTGGGCTCCGGCTTCGCCCTCAAAGTGCAGGAGCAGCATCGGCAGAAGCACTTTGAGAAGAGGCGGACTCCGGCGGCGAACCTGATCCAGGTAAGGCAGGGCTGGCGTGTCCCGCCCCAGCCCATCCCGCCCCAGCCCATCCCGGGAATGCTCTGCTGTCCCCCTCCCCGTCTGCTCCGCCCGCCACCAAACCACCCAGACATCCGGCCCTACATCCAGCACCCAGATCCTTCCTTTGGCTTGGTCGCTGCCTGTGGGGGGCCCAGGATGGATGGAGGGGTCCGGGGGTGTTCTCCCATCCCGACTGATCCCGATTCCCGGAATTCTCGCTCCCGTGCAGGCTGCCTGGCGCCTGTACTCCACGGATGTGAGCCGGGTGTACCTGACGGCCACGTGGTGTTACTACGACAGCCTCCTGCCCGCCTTCAGGTAGGCGGGAGGAGGCGAGGGCTGGGGGGCTCCCGGGGGTCCCTGTGGGGATGAACAGCCTGGGAAACCAGGAGGGACCTTGTGGAACCATCGGGGGCTCGGTGGAGTGGAGCAGCACCGACACCTTCCCAGGATGGGAGCCCAGCACGGCGTCTGCTGAAGGAGCCTCCCTCATCCTCATCATCCTCACAGCGCCCAGCAGCCATCCCATCCCCTCCTACCCCACTCATAGCCTTCCTCCAGCACCACAGGGAACAGGATGGTGCCTCGGGGACCCCATGGCTGTGGTGGTGGAGCCACAGATGGACAGGAGCTGGTTCCAGGCCTGGACCCAGCTGGACACGGGGGGTCCAGTGGGAGCCCCATGTCCCTTCCCTGCAGCGTCTCCCTCCCGTGACCCCTGGGATGTTGCCATTGCGGGTGGATCCAAGGCTCTCCAAAGGTTTTCCAGACCTCTCTTCCAGACCCCGAGGGTTTGCCACATCCCTGTGCCGCATCCCTGCCCTGCCTGCGTGTCCTGCCCTCCTCTGACCGAGTGACAAATTCATCCTTCTGTCCCACACTTAATTTTTCCAAGGGCAGGGCTTTTAACAGCCCCAGCGCTGACTCCCAACTTCCCGAGCATCACCCCGGATCCTGGGAGTCGCTGGGGGCTCTGCTGACCCTCCTGCTGCGCCAGGAGCTGTTTTCCCTGCAGTGCAATTCACACAGAGCCAGATTCGATCCCTGCTGGATCTGAGCTTTCCCCTCCTGGCTGCTCCAGCAGCGCCCAGGATCTGATGGTGACAGGTCCCCATGTCCCCACCCCGTCCCAGGTTTGTCCTTGCCTGATCCATCCCTCTCAGCACATCCAACCCTTCCCTCTGTGGAATCCTGTCCCAGGACTCCTTCTTAGCCCCATCACCCCTAATTAAGAAACCATCTTTTGAACAAAAATGCTGATTTTTTTTTCTTGTTTTGCTCCGGTTTTGCTTTGGTTCGCGCTCAGGAGGACCCGGCGCTGCTCAGCCTCGCTTCGCTCATTTCGTTTGCTTTGGAAATTTTAATTTCTCCCCGTTTTTATTTCACCCCGACCTCAGAGAGCTGGTCCTTATGTTTGAGCATTTGCACCGGGTTCGCAACGGAGGATTTAGGAATTCAGAGGTGAAAAAATGGCCCGACAGAGCCCCACCGCCCTACCACTCCTTCACCCCTGCCCAGAAAAGCGTCAGCCTGGCCACATGTGCAGGGGAAAGGTAGGAGGGGGCAGCCCCCGTGTTCTCCCTCCTCTCTGCTCTGTCTCCTCTGCTCCTCTGTGCCCTCCTGCGATGTCACTGTCACTGCCAGACCGGACCCCAGAGATGCCACCACCCCAAACTGACCCTGCTCGCCACTCATGCTGAGCATCCCTCCTGCTCCTGGTTCTGCTCTCAGCTCTGTTCCAGCTCCAGAAGGGGCAGATTTGATCCAGAGGGACGCTCTGGGCTGTTGTACCTTCGTGAGGTCACCTCGCTGCCCTTTTTATGTGGCCGTGACCCCGGGATGTGGCACAGGGTAACCAAGCGTGGCACGAAATCCCTTGGCAAGGGCAGCGGTGCCATCCCGGTGGGATGGAGCCGTGTGGCTGCGCTCCAGAGCCCGGGAAGGAGCAAATCCCAGAGCCTGGGGCTATGAAGGGCTCCAGCTGCCCATGAAGAGGGGCAAGAGAGGGGTTGAGGTTGCCCTGCTGCTGATGGCGGCTGCTCTGCACCGTGCCCCTTGTCCCCTCTGCCTGAAGAGCATCCCGGAGATGCCAGCGTGCCACCACCGCTGGCCACCCCCCAGGACATCGGGCCAGCACCAGGGTTAGGTGGGGAGAGGCCTCGTGCCTCAGTTTCCCCCGTGATGCCACATCAGCAGGGCTGAGGCTGCAGGTGTGGGGCTGAGCGGGACCTGCTCCCCCAGGTGAGTTCGGGGCTTGGGGGGCTCCTCCCTGGGCTCCGTGCCCAACCAGGAACTGGCAGGGGAAGGACCGAACCCCACTCGGGGGCCCGAGCCCGCCCATCTCCCCCGCGAGCATCACCTCTCACAACATCTCATCTTCTCTCTCTCTCCTCCCCTCTCCCGCTCACCCTCCTCCTCCTCTCCATCCCTGCACCCTCCCCCCACACCCGCCATGCCCCCACTCCCCCCAAGCTGGAATGAGGAGGACGCGCAGCCCCACAAGTGTTTACGCCTCAGGTAACGCTCGCCCCCGAGCCCCGACGGGGTTTGCGGGGCCACCACGGTCCCTCTGCTCGGCGACCGTCCCCAAATCCTTCTGGCAGAGCCGAGGAACCGCACAGGTGTTTATGCAGGACCTACACAGACACCCTGCCCTCCCAGCAGCGGCGGGGCTGTCGCACTCACCGGTGGCACTCCGGGGGACGGGAACGCGGTGGCCCGGGACGCTCCGCTCCCCGCCGGCCGTGGCTGACTCTCTTTTCTCCTGTGTCTCTACCCTGCCCCTCCAGCCCCATCTTTAGTGGTAAGAGGAGGCTCTTGCAGACGTGGGGCACGTGGAGACGGAGGTACCGTGTCCTGCCTGTCCCGCCGGAGAGCGGGGCAGGGAACCCCGGGATGCATGGATGCGCTCCCTGCCTGGGTGCCTGCGGCATGGAGAGGGCTGGGGACTGAGGCTCGGGGGGTGGAGGCTGAACTGGGTGTCCGTCCGCAGGGCAGGGGGGCTGTGCACGGCCTGGGCTGAGCTGACTGTCCCCTCTGTCCCCAATGTCCCTTACTGCCTCAGTTTTCCCGTCGTGCAACGTGGATGAGCACGGGCTGCTGGTGACACTTGGATAAATCCCGTAAATCCCATCCCACCTGTGTGCTGCATCCTGATTCCCGGGACACCGCCCTTCCCACCCTCTGGCACAGCCGCTGGATGTGTGGGATGTGTGGCAGCCCCCCTGCCTGCACGGGGAAGGGCTGGGAGCCCCATGTCCTGCCTGTACCCTGCCTATGGAAATCCAGGAGTGTCCCCAAACACCGGGGTTCCATGAAGCCTGTCCTGCAGCGGCTGTGGGATTCACTCTGTGTCCTCCCCGGCTTTGGGGTCTTGAGCTGTGTGTCCCCTTGAGCTGTGTGTCCCCTTGAGCTGTGTTTGGGGTCTGTCATCATGCAAAACACGCGGGGTTTGTGTAGGTCCTGCATAAACAATGCCTGGTGTTTCCTCCCAGCCCAGCAGAGCAGCTGGGTTTGGGAGCAGAACTCGCGTTAGGGCAGGAGCAGAGCCTGGATTGGGAGGTGCAGCCTGGAGGAGGAGGAGGAGGAGGATGAAGCGGCTTGGCCGGGTTTGGACACCCCGTGCCAGCAGAGATGGAGCAGGAGCAGAGCTCTGCTCCGCTCAGAGGTGGCTCTGCCGCATGTCCCCTGCTGCCACAACTGTCTGTCCCCTCTCTCGTGGTCTGTCACCTCCTCTCTCTGCTCTTGGGACCAAAACAAGGGGTTTAAAGAAGCAACCCCAGAGCTGCCCCTGCACGAACCGCCTGCTCCTGGCCTGGTTCATGCCCATCACCTGCCGGGGGCTCTCTGTGAGCTCAGCACGGCCACCCCCACTTCACCCCAGGGACCACCCCGTCCCCACGCCCCTAACACCGCCCTCCCGCTGCCCCCCCACGCAGCAACAAGATGGGCATCAAGGAGCGGATCCGGCTGAGCAGCTCCCAGCGCCAGGGCAGCCGCGGCCGGCAGCAGCAGCTGGGGCCGCCCCTGCACCGCTCCCCCAGCACCGAGGACGTCGCCGAGGCCTCCAGCCCCACCAAGGTGCAGAAGAGCTGGAGCTTCAACGACCGCACCCGATTCCGAGCGTCCCTGAGGCTCAAGCCGCGGACCCCGACTGAGGGTGAGCCCCTGGGTGGGGGGTCTGGGGGACGCTGCGGGGCTGCAGGGTCGGGGGCAGCCCTCGGGGTCTGCCATCCGCCCGCTCTTGGCACCCACAGCCGACTGCCCGCCCGAGGACAGTGGCGAGGACAGGAGCTCGCCCAGCGACCTGACCTTCGAGGACATCATGCCGGCAGTGAAGACCTTGATCCGGGCCGTCAGGTGAGACTGTCCCCTCCCGTGTCCCCCAGCGTGCGCAGAGCCCGCTCCGGGCACCCCGTTCCTGCCTCCAGCCCGCCTGTCCCTGCAGGATCCTGAAGTTCCTGGTGGCCAAGAGGAAGTTCAAGGAGACCTTGCGTCCCTACGACGTCAAGGATGTCATCGAGCAGTACTCGGCCGGACACCTGGACATGCTGGGCAGGATCAAGAGCCTGCAGACGCGGTGAGGTGCCCTGCAGGTGACCCTGGGGGTTCTCCCACCACGAGATGAGGTGGTTGGTGGCCCATCGCGATGGTCGGGATGCATTCCCAGAGCTCCATCCCCATCCCTGGTGGTCTCCCCAGCCCTTGGGAGTGATGGATGGGCTCTGCCCCTTCCTTCCCTCCCTGCCAGCGTGGACCAGATCGTGGGCAGGGATCGGGCGCTCCCTGCAGACAAAAAGGTGCGGGAGAAGGGGGAGAAGCCGGCGCTGGAGGCGGAGCTGGTGGACGAGCTCAGCATGATGGGGCGCGTGGTCAAAGTGGAGCGGCAGGTCAGGAGGGGACACCCCTGAGTGTCACCGTCCCTTTGGAGGCGGAGCCGAGCCCCCCGGGACCCCTCCCGCGGGGGTGGGCCCGGCTCAGCCGCACCCCGCGCCCCTTGCAGGTGCAATCCATCGAGCACAAGCTGGACCTGCTGCTCGGCCTCTACTCGCAGTGCCTCCGCAAGGGCTCCACGAACTTCTTCAGCCTGGCCGCGGTGCGGGTGCCGCCCGGCGAGCCCGACATCACCTCGGACTACCACAGCCCCGTGGACCACGAGGACATCTCGGTGTCCGCCCAGACCCTCAACATCTCCAGGTCGGCCAGCACCAACATGGACTGAGCAGGAGGCAGCGGGATGGACCCTGCCCGCCTGGGATGGGGCGCTGGGAGCGGCGTGGCGTTGTCCCCTCGCTGTCCCCTCGCTGTCCCCTTGCCGTCCCTCGCCGTGTTACTTGAAGCAAGTCTTCCTTTGCGGGGACATGGCACTGTGGCATGGCCACCCCACGCTCCTGGGATGCCCCTGGGATGTTCTGGGATGCTCCCGGGATGTTCCTGGGATGTTCTTGGGATGTTCCTGGTCTCCTATGGAATGAGACCCCCCCAGCTCTGGGGTCCTGGGTGCTCCCCAGCTGTGGTGGGGATGCTCCGGGCTGGCCCCATCCCCTGGGGTTTGGTTTGAACCCCACCCCAGCCCTCAGGACAGCTCCTGCCTGGTCCCCCAGAGCTGAGCCGGGGCCACCACCAGCTATGCAAGGTCCCACCTCCCTCTTGCTGCCAGTGCAGGGGTGTGGGGGCACGACCCAGGGTGGTTTTACCTGCGTCATTCGGGGTTCCCAGTGTGGGGAGCAGGGGACTGTCCCCCCTCACCAGGCTGCAGCCCTCCCGAAGCACAGCAGAGCCTTCTGCCTGCCCGTGCATGCTCCCAGGGCAATATATATATAGAATATATATATTTATGCAATAATGTCTTAATATGCAACACCCCTGGGAAGAGCAACCCGAGGGGACAGAGGCAATAAGCAACCCCCTGCCAGCTCCCAGGGCTGGACTGTGCTGCCCAGGAGGGCCTTGGAGGTCCTGAAGGCTCAGGGCCAGCCGGAAAAGCTCCACCCGATGGTGGTCCTGGAGTCAGGAAGCTGAGCAGGGGCTGTGGGGAAGGCAGGGATGCAGGCACAGGCGCTGTCCCCAAGGAGCGTCCCTCCCCCTGTGTCCCAGCCCCTGCTCCTGCTTAGAGGATTCCTTGGCTGCTGGGTCCTGCGGTGCTCAGTTTGTCCCTGCCCGTTTCCCTGTCCCCTCTGTGGTCCGGGCAGCACGGGCCGGGCCTGGTGGGGACAGGGCGGCGTCCTTGCATGTCACCTATAGCAGAGCCACGACAGCTCCCACGCTACCCCAGTCCCCTTCCCTGCCCCGCTCCCTGTCCCGGCGCTGGTTTCCAGTCCAGCAGCACTGGGCTGAGCCAGGCTGGGCTTGTGCCAAAGTGCCAGGCTGGGGCTGCAGCCGAGGGTCCCGGGGGGGGCTCGGTGGTGACCCCACAGTGCCGGGATCTGTCCTGGGCTGCTCCCACCGCTCCCCTCGCTGCCAGCGCCGCCCCTCTCTGGGCTTCGGATCGTGGGATTCGCACCCCCTTTTCCCGAGACCCCCTGTGCCTCTGCTCCCGGCAGCGGGGACCCCCGACCCTGCTCGTTTCCTCACCCCGTTAGTGCATGTGGCCAGCGCGGGCCGTGCCAGAGCTGCTTGAACCCCACCCCCCACCAGAACCAGAGCTCCTGCAGCCCCCCGGCCCCCTCCCCTCGCCCCGGGGCTGCCCGGGCGGTGGGACACGAGGGGACAGCGCTGGGTGGGTGCCCGTGGGGCGAGGTGCATGTGACAGCTTTGCCCGCAGCCGCACGCAGGAATTAACCCTTAGGACCCCTCCCCTCCCTCCCGGGGCTGGCTGGTCCCCGCAGCCCCCCCCCCCCCCCCGAGCCAGCGGTAGTTACCTCACTTGATTAACTTATTAACTTATTTGTTTCATTAAAATTTGGAGTAGAGGCCGCCCGCCTGCTGCCGTCTGTCTCCCGGCGCTCCCGAGAGGTGGCACTCCAGCCCTGCCGCCGAGCCGCGGCCGGGGGACAGCAACGTCCGGCCGGGGGACACAAGCGTCCGGCCGGGGCACACAAGCGTCCGGCCGGAGGACACAAATGTCCGGACTCCTCCCTGACCCCTTAAGCTGCAGCAACCCACCGAGATGGGGTCGAGACGCCAGCTCCAGCTCGTTCGCCCCCCAGCTCCATCCTGTGTGCGGGGGGTGCAGGGTTGATGTCACTTCAGAGTGACGCTCTGCTGCTTTGGCACCTTACGGGGAGGGGCCGCTGCCCCGGGAAGGGCTGTGCCCCATCCCCCTCTTTTTGGTGTGTTCCCCCCAAATGGAGACGACGCTGCGATGTCCCCAAGGCCATCCCAGGGAGGTGAGGGTGGAGCCGTCTTGCCCAGGAGATCCCAAACCCCTGCAGGGACAGGAAAGCTTCGCCCCGTCGCTGTCTGCTGGCACCCCGGGGACAACACGTCCTCCAGCCTGCGACATCGAGGGCTGAGGTGGCCCCTTCCCGTGCCGCTGGCTGGGGAGGAAGCCGGGGCTGGCCGCAGGTCAGTCCCTGCCTTTCCTGGCTGCCTCCTGCCAAGAAATTCGCTCCAGGATCATCTCGGAGCCGAGCACTGCGGGGGCAGCACCTCCCTGCCCCGCTCACACCGGCCCCGCTGCCCCCAGAGCTGCCCTGGCCCGGGGATGGGGGTCTCGTGGGGACTCCAGCACCCCGGTTCCGCGGAGTGCCCGATGTGTGGGGTGCAATCCATGGGGGGTTGGCTTTGAGGGGGATCCGGGACGCAGCAGCACCCCGAAAGCCGTAGGGGCACCGTACCGGCCTCTGCCGGTGTTCCCAGCTGGGTGTGCGGCGTTCCCGGGTGGGTTTGGAGGGATTCATCCCTGCAACAGTGGGATCTTCACCCTGCCCCCCACGGGAGTGGCAGCTCGGCAGAGCCCGTGCGTGTCCATGGGGCATCCAGGGCCAACCCAGCTGGGTGTGGGATCTTCCCACGCCTCTGAGCAGTGGGGACAGGGTCCTGAGACCTTTTCCCTCCCCCAGCATGGCCGGGACGGTGGCACACGCAGGGCAGGGGGTGTGTGCCAGCCCGCGGCTCTGCCTCCCGCCGTCACATGGCCCCAAGGTGCCCCGGCAGGACTTTGTTCCCCTCCACCTTGGCTGCCCCACGTGTGCCGAGGCTGCCACTCCCCGGAGAGGGGGCACGAGCAGGGGGGAGACGCCAGCGTCAGAGTGACACAGAGGGAGCTGTGACCTCGCAGGGCCAGCTGGCCGCATCCCGCCGGAGCCCAGCCGCAGGAACGGGGTGAGGGGATGCTCCAAACGCTTGGACTGTCGCCACTGCCGCCTCCGCGAAGCGGCTCTTATCAGCTGGCAGGGGAACGGGGTTGTTACGGGAATGCTCAGCTGTTCCCGCAGCACCCCACGGCGTCCTCTGAGCTGTCAGGGAGCTGGCGGGAGCACAAGGACACAGAGCAGTGGCCGGGGATGTCCTTTGTGCCAGTGGCTTTGCTTTGTTCCCCCCGGGGGTCTTGGGGGAATTCGTGACTCACTGTGGATTCCTACGAGTCCAGTCATGCTGGAGACATTCGGACTCTGGGCTGGACCCAGTTCCTTCCTGCGGCGCTCCAGCCTCCAGCTCCGCGCTGCGTGCGCTGCCCAAGGACGCGCTCACAGGAAAAGGCCCTTCCAAGAGCGCTTGGAAGAGGGGCTCCCGCAGGATGGGCTCCCGCAGGATCCCCGTTCAGGCGCCCAGAGCGCCCCGGGGAGCAGGCAGCTCCCGTGCCCGGCGGGATTTGGTGCTCCCCACTTCCACACCCTTCCCCGGAGCGAAGCCCGCCCTGGCCGCGGCATGTCCCCGTGGGCTCAGCCAGGAGCCCGTGGCCCGTGGCCCGCGGCCGTCCAGGGAACCCCGCCGTGCTCCCGTCCTGGCTGCCGTGAGGCATCCTCGAGGAATCCTTTGGCAGGGCTGGGAGATGCTCCTGGCGGGCCAGGGACAGCAGGAGCCCCGAGTGGGCGGCTGAGATCCCGCAGCAGCTGGTGCTGGTGCTGCGGGGGGGGGGGACCAGAGCCTGGGGGGTGGCCAAGACCCCCCCGGTCCTGGTCCCTGAGCGTGTGGCTGGGCGGTGGCAGCGGAGACATGGGGGTGGATCCAAGTGACACCAACTCCGTGCCCTGGGCTGGGGTGTGCCTGTCTCAGCTGTACCCAGCTGCCCACACCCCTGGAAGGGGGAGGAATGCAGCCCCCTCCCCTCTCCACCCTCCCTTCCCGTGCTCTCCACACACCTGGGGAATGGGGAAACGGCCCAGGATGGATTCCCCCCTGGATGGAGCAGGGGGTGCTGGCGCGATAGCCGGGACCCCCCATCCTGCGAGGGCAGTGCCGGGGGGCACCGGGAAGGGATCAGGAGCCGGGGACACCCCGGCCCCGCGGGGACAGAGGTGTCGCCCGGGACTCCGGGCGAAGGGGCCACAAATTCGGGGCTGTGCTCTGCAGCCCCAGGCCCGACCCCCGCCCCGCTGTGCTCCGCCCCGGGCCGGCCGCGGCTGCCCCGGCGCCTCCCCGCGCCCCCCCGGCCGGGGCGCGGCTATAAGGAGCGGCGGGGCCGGCGGCGGGCGCGGAGCGCCGGGCGCGGCAGGTACGGGACCGGCTCGGGGGGGACGGGGTGGGGCTGGGGGGGGGGGGGTGCCAGGCAGGAGGAGAGAAGGGTCCCGCCCCACGACTCCCCGGTACCGGACCCCCCCACTCCTCTCCCGGGGTCCCCGCACGGCGGGCGCGGCAGGTACGGCCGGGGACGGGGAGGGAAGGAGAGGTTTCCCGGGATTCCCGGGTCACCCCCTCCCCGCTTTACGGGGGTCGGGGGAGTCCCCGCGCTGCAGGCGGAGCAAAGTAGGGCCGTGGGATGGGACCCGGCAGGAGAGGGTCCTTCCCCGTGTGTCCCCCGGATTGTCCCCACTGGCCTCTTTTGGGGTCCCCGCCGCCCCCCTCGGCCACCTGCCTGCCATAGGGACTGGGGGTGGCGTTGGGAACGAGACCCGGGCAGCCCCCCCGAGTGTCCCGGGGAGCCCCTTCCCGCGGGGGTTTTGCTTTTGGAGCCGGTGGTTAAGGGCTGGGCGGGCACGGGGCCCCTGAGATGCCGGGGAGTGGGGACCTGGGGGGAGAGGGTGTTTGGGAGGTTGTGGGAACCCTGAGCTGCGCGGTCACAAGGGGAGTTACAAAACCGGAACGTTTTGAGGTGGGAGCAGCGGCTGTCGTGCCCTCACTGCCCTCCCTCTGCAGGTGTGGGGACATGACCGGGGACATGTGGGCCCTGCTGTGCGTCTGGCTGGTGGCCCAGGTGGCCCTGTCCTCCCGGGTCCGCACCCGCCGGGAGCTGGGGCCCGGTTTGTACGAGCACGGGGTCTATGACGCCGGGGGCTCCTACTGCCAGCGGGGGGACGTCTGCTGCCACGGCCGCGACGACGGCTGCACCGTGCCCTACCACGACACCCTCTGCTACTGCGACCTCTTCTGCAACCGCACCGTCTCCGACTGCTGCCCCGACTTCTGGGAATACTGCCTGGGCATCCCGGCCCCCTTCCCCAAAGCCTCAGGTGAGGAGCGCCCAGCCTGGCTGTGGGTGGCGGGGGACAGTCCTGGGGTGCTGCTGGTGCTCCTTGGGGTGATGGATGTGGCGCCTCACATTCCTGCCCTCACTGCAGAGTTTCTCCAGACAGCTCGAAGCTGTGGAAACTCCTACAGGATGGGGATGGACTCGCAGAAAAAGGTGTGGGAGCAGCCCGTGATCCCACAGCCCGTGCCCTGGGGAAGGGGCAGCTCCAGCAGCGCCTGTGGGCAGAGCAGGGATGTGCGAGGACTCCATCCCAGCTTGCCCGGTCACGTCTGGGGCAGGCAGATGTGGCCCTGGCTTAACCCTGTCGGCAGCTGGGGCGGCCGGGGGCGAGGAGGGGGCACGGGCAGCCCCCAGCTCGCAGCACAAGGCTCTCTCAGAAGTCCCTGCGGAGCAGAGCCAGCTCCCGGGCACAACCGGCCCCTTTATCCCTGTCCCGCCAGGCTGAGCATATTTAACCCTCCCGGCGCCGAGCCAGCCCCGCTCCCACCCACCCTGCACCGGGGGGGAACCCACTGAGCCCCATCATAACTTTGGGGGTGCCAAGGTGCAGCCCGGATTTAAGAACAGCATTGATTTTCCCTTTGCTTTGTACCCCCGGGAATATGGGGGTGCTGGTGGGGACCCCCGGCACAGCCAAGCACTCACCAGGGGCTCTCCCATTCCCATCCAGGCTGTGCCCGTGCCGGACGCAATTATCCCACGGGAGCCACGTACCGGGAGAACTGCAACCTGTGGTGAGTGAATGCCGTGTGGGCACCTGTGGCATGTCACCAGCATGTCACCAGAGGAAGGTGTCGCGGTCCTGCGGGCTCCTGTAAACCTCAGGGCTCGGTGGAGAGCGAGGCCCGAGCTGGGTGGTGGGAGCTGCTGCCAAAACGCCTTTGCTCCAGCAAATCCAGAGCCAAGGGCCTTGAGCCGCTCCCAAGTTCCAGCGCATGCCTGCGTGGGAGCCGCTCGCCCCGGCGGGACAACGCACTGCCCAGGGGGGTTTTGGCCACGCTGGTGCCGGCCCAGCTTGCCCAAGCCTGACGGGACGCTTGGGCAGCCGCGGCGGTTTCGTGCCAGCGGCCAGAGTCCGGCTGTGCCGCCCGCTCGGCAGCCCCTGGAGCTCGCTGCTGGAGCAGCGCGGGGGTTATCTGGGAATACTGGTATTACTGGCATCCGGAGGTGGGGGATAGGGGAACCTGCAGGCGCGGAGCTGCCGGAGACGAGGAGTGAACCCGGCGGGGCGATGCGGCAGATAAGGGGAAATCAAAGGCAGCGTCTGGGGCGTGTGCGAGGGCAGGGGCGCGTGTGTGAACATGCGTGTGCGGGTGTGCGCCGGGGCTGCAGGTGAAAAGCCAGCCCGACCCTCCCCACAGCTCGCGGGCAGCCTGGAAGTTCTCCGGGATCGCGGTGTGGAGCACTCAGGGATGGAGGGTGTCCCCATCCCCGCGGGGAATGTCAGTATCCCAAATCCATGCCCGTGCTGGGGGAGAATCTCTGGCCCGCCAGCGCTGCGGAGGGGGCAAATCTCCTGTTCCAAACCCTCCTCCCCCGCACTTGGCGCCTGGAGAACGGGAATTCCTGCAGTGCTTCACCCCCACCCCTGTCCCTGCCGGGGTCCCGCGGGGTCTGGGAGGGGTGGCAGGGGGCAAAAATTATGGTGGGGTGATGCAGAGCGTGGGCACCCAGCTGGTGTCACCCCGAGATGCTCCCAAGTCCCCACGTGTCTCACGCAGCGCCGGCAGTGCTCAGGGAAGGATGGAGGAATGCAGGGATACAGGTGCTGCCGGCGGGATTGCGATGGGGGTGTCTGGAGGGACGCGGCTGCGGCCTCGTTCAGCTCCATAAAAGGGAAATGTGCCGGGATCTGGGCAGGAGGGAGCATGCCAAGCATTGCTCACCGCACGGGGGGAGCACAGCCCGGGGCTCCCCAGGGGACCCGCCACACCCCCACAGCCCCCCCTGCCCCAGCTGTCCCCGTGGGGGCCGCAGGAGTGAGCTGGCCAGAGTGGGTCACTCATGGGGACACCCAGTCCTGACCCCCAGTCCCGGGCTGGTGTCCAAGCCCCTCTCTGATGTCTGCAGCCCTGGCAGCTTTTCAGCTGATTTTTCTATCCCATGGCCTGTCTGCCCTCGGGGCTCCAGCGGGGGCTGGGGCAGAGGGGGACAGCTCCCAGGGCCACCCAAAGGCCACTCGCAGGGTCACCCGGAGGGCTGCCCACGGCTTCACCCCGTTCCGAGGTGCCAAGCCCTGGTGACCCCTGACAAAAGTAGCCCTGAGCCCCTCGCTGGCTGCCCAGTTGGGGAGAGGCAGCGTCCACTCAGGGTCCCCCTGGTCACTCTGGGGACATCATCTCTCACTGGCTGTCCCCTCCGCAGCACGTGCGGGCCCGGCGGGCAGTGGCAGTGCGAGGACCACGCCTGCCTGGTGGATGGGGAGCTGATCGACGCCGTCAACAGGGGCAATTACGGGTAAGCACCGGGCACCGCGAGGATGGGGAAGGGATGCTTCACCCCCTCGCTGCTTTTTGGGGTAACCCCTGACCCGTGGTCCCTCCTCCCACGCAGCTGGAGAGCCGCCAACTACAGCCAGTTCTGGGGGATGACGCTGGAGGACGGGATCCGGCACCGCCTGGGCACCTTCCGTCCCTCTCCCACCGTCATGAACATGAACGAGATGCACGTGAGTGCCCCGGCAGGGGGGAAACTGAGGCACGCCAGGGGTTATCCCTGCCTATCCCAGCGATTCCTCATCCCTGGGAAGGGGCTCCCAGGGGGGAGGCAGGGAAGGTTTGTGTTTGGAGACAGCAGCTCAGCAAATTCCCCGGGACAATCCCCGGGCTGCCAGTGTTGTTTTTTCCCCCCTCTCCTCCGTGCTCTTTTCCCATCGGAACGCCGGCCCCGCCGCTGCTGACTCAGCAGAGCCGGCTGCTCCAGCGCTTTGCCTCTGCCCGCACCCAAACCCCGGATGGGCACCCTCCGGGGGTCCCTGGGGTGCTGGCAGAGCTCGGTGCACGCCCAGCCCCTCGCTCCGGAGCCTGAGGTTTAATTTTAGAGGCGCTTCCTGTGCTGGGAGAAGCCAGAGAGTTGTGGCCGTGTCCTCCCCAGGAAGGCCGGGGCGGGGGCTCCATCCCCGCTCCCGAGCGGAAAGGCTGGGCCAGAGGCCACCATGAGGGGCTGTGTCACCCAGAGCTGTGTGCTCGGGGTGGCCACCGAGGGCCTTGCTGGGGTCCGGGTCAGGCCACTCGGTGCTGGTGTTCTACGAGGAGCTGCTGGGGCTGTGGAACCCAAATTTGGGAGAAATTGAGGGATCTGGCCCTTCTGGGATAAGGGGGATGCCCAAATCTTTGTCGCTTGTGGTGGTGTCCCTGTCCTGAGGGGGTCTCGCAGTGGGTCTGAGGACACTAAAGGGGGCTGGGGATCATCTCAGAGGATGGCTGGGATGGCAGGAGAAGGACATGGGGTCCCACAGTGGGGCTAGGGGACACTAAAGGTAGCTGGGGACCCTGCTCAGAGGGTACCAGGGATGGCAGGAAAAGAATCAGTGAGGCTGGTTGGGGACTCTGCAGAGGATGAGTGGGATGGCAGGAGGCGGACATGGGGTCCAGCAGTGGGGCTGGGGGATACTAAAGGGGGCTGGGGACCCTGCTCAGAGGATGACAGAGATGGTTGGGATGGCAGGAGGATCTGGGGGTGTCTCTGTGGCCTGAGCCCCCCCGCCTCTGCCCCACAGATGAACATGGACTCCAATGAGGTGCTGCCGCGTCACTTCGATGCCGCCGCAAAGTGGCCCGGGATGATCCACGAGCCCCTGGACCAGGGGAACTGCGCCGGCTCCTGGGCCTTCTCCACGGCCGGTGAGGGGGGACGGGGTGGGCTGGGTGGGGACAGCGGGGACGGAGGGGGAACCGCCTCCCCCTGACCTCCCGCTCCTCCCCAGCCGTGGCCTCCGACCGCATCTCCATCCACTCCATGGGACACATGACCCCCGCCCTGTCCCCTCAGAACCTCCTGTCCTGTGACACCCGCAACCAGCGGGGCTGCAGCGGAGGCCACCTGGATGGGGCCTGGTGGTACCTGCGCAGGAGAGGGTGAGGGGGTTGGGGTGGGATGGGATGGGGTGGGATAAAGTGGGTTTGAGGCTCTGGGGAGAGCCCAAGAGATCCTCCTGTCCCTTGGGCAGGTGGGGGAATGAGGGCTGCCAAGGTGGAATGGAGAGTGGGGTTTGGGGTGAAGGTGGAAGTGGGGATTGGGATATGGGTGGGATTGGGATGGGGATGGGAGCAGGATTTGGGGTGGAGATGGAGTGGGATTTGGTGTGGGGATGGAGAGTAGGGTTTGGTATGGGGATGGGATTGGGATGGGGATGGGAGCGGGGTTTGGGACGGGGATGGAGCCGGGTGGTCCTCCCCCTGCTCACATCCCTGTCCCTCCGCGCAGGGTGGTGACAGACGAGTGCTACCCGTTCACGAGCCAGCAGAGCCAGCCGGTGGCCCCGCCCTGCATGATGCACAGCCGCTCCACGGGCCGGGGCAAGCGACAGGCGACAGCGCGGTGTCCCAACCCCCAGACCCATTCCAACGAGATCTACCAGTCCACCCCCGCCTACCGCCTCTCCTCCAGCGTGAGCGCCGGGCCCCGGGGGCGGAGCGGGAGCCCTTTGGAGTGGGGAGAGGGGGAGCGGGAAGGGGCTTGGCTCGGGCTGCTTTACCTGGGAAAAACCGAGTTTGGGAATGCGGCTGGGAAAACCCCACTGTGGAGCCCGCGGGGGAGCGGCTCCTCAGCCCGGCATCTCCACAACAGCCACCCGTGGGTGCTGGAGCAGCTCTGCCTGCATCTCTGGGGGTGGGGAGGGCACTGCCGGGGGTCCCGGCCCCGGTGCCACCCGGTGCCACCCGGCTCTGTGCTTGCAGGAGAAGGAGATCATGAAGGAGCTGCTGGAGAACGGCCCCGTGCAAGGTACGGAGCTGGCGGGGACACCCCTCTGTGCACCCCAAAAGGTTGGGGGAACAAGGTGGGGGGCAAAGCCGCTCTGCCCGGGCTGGGGGAGCTGTCATGCGAGCCAGGAGCCCCCTCAGCTGCTCCCCCTGCTCGGCCTCAGCCGCGTGCCCGGGCAGTGCTGCCCCAGTGCCCGTCACGCTGCCCACCCCAGCGGGCACTGGGTTGCTCATTAACTCCGAGATTTAATCACCGTCTTGGCAGCTGGGTTTGTTTAACTTGATTTTTTTCTTTTTGAAACCTCCTCCGAGTGTTGTTGCATGGCCCCGGGGAGGACCCGGCTGCCGCCTTCCCTCCTGCTGGCAATGCGATGCCCCGTGCCCCGCTGTGCCCGTATCCCCCACCCTGGGGGACGCGGAGCCCCTTCCCTGGGGACAGTGGCAATGTCCCCAACCCCTGTCCTGCTCCCCGCAGCCATCCTGGAGGTGCACGAGGATTTCTTCATGTACAAGAGCGGGATCTATCGGCACACGCCGGTGGCCGAAGGGAAGGGGCCGAAGCACCAGAGACACGGGACCCACTCGGTCAAAATCACCGGGTGGGTGTGGGGGTGGCCTGGGGGGGCTCCAGGGGGTGTGGAAAGGGTTGGTCTGGGTGGGAAAATTGTTCACTTTGGATGTCCCCAGGCTGGGAAAGGAAGCAGAGAGGGAAATGGTGGCACAAGTGACACGAGTGGGGTGCTCAGCACCCTGGAAGAGGGGGCGGGCTGGATGGAGGTGCAGACCCCAAAGAGGGGAGCGGGGCCGGCTGCCCTGTGCCGGTGTTTCCTTCCTCCTGCCGTGGCTAAATATTCCTGCCCGTATTCCTGGAGCGGATGTCAAAACCTCGGCCTGGCCCTGGGGAGGCGCCGGGGGCAGGAAATGAGCAGGGTCAGCACCCCCCAGTCCCACCACGGTGCTGGGGAAGGGGAATCCCACAATCTGGGGGTGCCCGGGGACCCCCCTCACTGTCCTGTCCCGCTGCAGGTGGGGAGAGGAGCAGCTGCCCGATGGCCAGATCCAAAAATACTGGGTGAGTGTTGGGGGTGAGTTTGGTGAGGCTCAGCCATGAGGTGCTGCTGCTTCTCCGCACCCATTTGGGGTCCAGCTTGGGTTCGGGGGATCACCACCCGTGTCCCGTGTCCCCTCTGCAGACGGCGGCCAACTCGTGGGGCACGGCGTGGGGCGAGGGCGGCCACTTTCGCATCGCCCGCGGCGTCAACGAGTGCGAGGTGGAGACTTTCGTGGTGGGGGTTTGGGGCCGCGTCAGCATGGAGGACATGCCCCACAAGTGAGCCCCCCGCTGCCCCCGATGTCCCTGTCCCCAGCTCGGCCCCGCAGTCACAGCACGGCGGGCGGGGGGCTGGAGTCGTCCCCTGGGTCCCCTGGCCGGGGGCTGCGTGTCCCCGCTGTGCTGACGCAGCGGCTGGGTGCAGTGGGGCGTGCGTGGGGGGTGCCGCGGGGGCTGCTCCCGTCTCCCATGGGATTTACCCGCTAATCCCCCCGCCCCGGGCTCGGCTGGGCTGCGGTGGCGGCGGGGGGCTCTTCAAAGGCAGCTGCACCCCCCCCCCCCATCTCGGCTGGAGCTGCGGGATTCCCCCTCCTTTTCCCAATGGATGGGGCTGGGAAGGGTCCCCCATATTCCGGTCCCTCCCATCCTGGCCCCACCACTCCCCCCCAGCAGGGCAGCCCTGGAGCTGGGGGTGTGGAATAACCCAGAGGGGGGGTCCCCTGAGCCCCCAGGGCTGGGTGTCGCCAGGATGGGGTCCCCACCGTCCCCCCCAGCCCGTCCCTATGGTGCTATGGCCCCGCCACCCCTCTGGGGACAGCGGGGACAAGGGAGGGCTCAGCCCCGTGATGTCCCCGTCCTGGTGGGGCCACAAGTGGGGTCCACGCAGCAGCGCAGCCCGGGACCTCTCCCCTCTCCCCCCCCCCCCCCCGCCAACCCAAGGGCTGTACTTTTAAGATTTTGTATTTATTTTGCTTTTGTTTGTAAATAAAGTTATGGAAGCCTCAGAGCCGGCAGGGTGGACTCAGTGCTCCGAGGGGGACACGTGGCCCCTGTCACCCCCGTCTGGGGGGCCCAGCGTGGCCTCGGGAAGGGCTGGGGGGTGAGATAAGGCCCCGCTCATTGTCCACCTTCCGGTCCCGCCGCTCCGGTGACCGCGGCCAGCGCTGGCCACGCTGCGGGCACACGCAGCCATTCGGGCCACCACGGCCGCGGTGACCGCGGCCAGATGTGCCACCGCACCCAGATGTGGCGCTGCAGTCAGCTGTGCCACCACACCCGAGCGTGCCACCACAGCCACCGTGCAGCTGGGGGTGCCACCGCGGCCAGCTGGGCCCTGCAGGTGCCACCACAGTGAGATGTGCCGGCACAGCCCCCGCGTCCCCGCGGCCACCCCGCTCCATCCCGGGGGTAGCGCTGCGGTTGTTGTGGCCTTTTCCAAAGGTCTGCATTCCTGGTGGTCCCTGGCCCTTTCCGGGTCGCCTCCCTCGGGTCTCCCCCCCGCAGCACAGGGGGACACAGAGTGTGGAGTGCGGTGCCACCTGGTGGTGGCTGCCTGCAACTGTAGGTATTGATATATTTTTTTTTTTTTAAATATTTAAAAATATATATATATTTATATGTATAGATAGAGATATGGATGTGTATAGATGTGTCTGTATATATATATTTTATAGATAGATATAGGTACAGGCGCCTGTTTGTGGTCAGACATGAACACACCCATCTCGATGTGTATCTCAATGTATATCTCGATGTGTATCTCCATATATATCTCCATATATATCGCTATATATATTAATCTCTATATATCTCTATATCGATATACATATCTACATATCTCTCTCTATATATATCTATATATATCTATATGTGTGTATATACATATCTGTATATTCATTTATATATATATATATATAAAGAACACCCTGTGTATATATTTATATGTGTATATATGTACATGCATGTACATGCAACCACCCCCCTGCATATATATATATATATATATATATATATATATATATATATAAACATACAGCCCCATACTTAGGTTTATATGTATATATAGGTAAACACACAGCTGTTTATATGGTTATATAATGTACACCTGCCTGTATGTACACTTATATACACACCCCTGTATTATATATAATATATATAATATATAAAATATATATTATATTATCTATAATAATATCTATAATATCTATAATATCTATAATATAAAAAATATATACTATATGTAATGTATATAAAAATATATATTAAAATATATATAATATATAAAAATATTTATAATACATATATTATGTATAATATATACAATATATATTATATGTTATGTATAATATATATAATATATACAATATATTTTATATATATTATGTATGATATAATATATACAATATATATTATGTATATAATATATATTATGCAATATATATAATATACATTATATTATGTATAATATATAAAAATATAATTTATATCATATATAGAAAAATTATCGATATAATGTATATAATACAAAATATACTATATATAATACACAATAGATAAAATGTATATAATACAAAATATACTATATCTAAAATAAAAAATATGTAATAAATAATATACTCTATATAATATATATCCTCTGTATTATATATCATCTATTTTATATGTAATAGGTGTGTGCCCATATATTTACATGTACATATGTGTACATATATAAACACACACATCTATTTATGTGTACATATACATGAACACACCTATATCTAGATTTTAATTTCTATGTTTATAAACACACACCTGTATTTATCTCTCTACATGTGCCTGTATATATATATTTTTACGTGTATACATGTAAATATATAAATTTATATTGAAAATATGCCTGTACACAGACCTGTATATATAAATATGTATGTACACCTGTATATATTTATATATATATTTATATACATTTTTATATCTACATATATACATATATGTACCTATACAGCTATATAGATAGAGATAGATGATATACACATAAACCACCCCCCTCTATATATTTATATGTCTATTTTTACGTAAACACTAAACATAAATATTTCTATATCTATTTATATACCCTATACATATATTTTTATGTGTATTTATCCATGGACACTCAGAGGGGTGTCAGTGAGGAGTTTGGTTTGGATCAATGGCATTTTAGATATATTTCTATACGTTAAAATATAGAAATATATATTTATAATATATGCAGGTATGTATATAACATCTATAAATATAGATATAATTCTATTTATGTGTATTTTATATTTTTTTATATTTTTGTATGTATTTTACAGAGATGTATTTCATATTTTTAATATATTTTTATATATCTTAAAAATATCGATATAAAATACATCTATAAGTGTATAAAAGATATAAAATACATCTATAAAATAGATATTGATATATTTATAGATATATTTACAACCCTCAACCCCAAGCAGGGCTGAGCTCTGACTCAACAGAAATACTGGGAATGCTCAGGGGGGAAATATCCTTGGGATGCTTGGGAACAGCCAGTCCTGCCCCGGGCTGGAAAACACCGAGCTCACAGAAAACACCGAGGTTGGGCCCTTCCTTCTGATCTCAGACCTTGGAACCTTTTATTCCGTAAGAATTCCTTCAAAGCTCTTGGAGATTCCTCAAGGCAAACTCCAGGTTCATCCTCTGGCCATCACTTGGGAAGAAAACTTCGGCATTGTTTGGATTTTTCTGTGCCTCAGTGCTTTCTTTTCTCTATTTTGACATGAAATTCCCAAGAATTGATTTTAGGGAATGGTATCCAGCCCTGGGAATGGGGAGAGAGGCACACGAGGCACCTGATGTCCCCTGGACCCCCTCCCCGGACACAGAGACCACAGAGCAGCCGGAGCACGACGCCTTTTATTCCAAAGCTGGAAAAATTGAGCTCTAAACTTCGTCTGGATTTGGCTTCAGGATTGGCAACAGCGAGGGGACGATCCCATGGGGCTGCAGCAGCACATCCCATTCCAGCAGCCCCCCAAAAACAGCAATGAGACCCCCCCAGAAAACATTCCCAAGGGTGTGATGGGCTCCCAGGGCACTCAGAGAGGGAAGGAAGGAGCTTTATCCTCATTTTCCCCCTTTCCTGCTGCTTCCAAACCCAAGGCTCAGCTTTTCCTCCCCAAAACGGGGATGTTCTGCTGCAGACGCCTTGGGATGAAGCTGGAATTTGGGGCTGGCACGGGATCTAAGCTGGTTTGGCTGTCCCAGTTTGGCATGGGATTCACCCCAACTCCCAAGGAATCCAAGCCAGGAAAACCCCAGCAGGCTTTGGGTGGATCACGTTGGGAATTTGGCCCCGGGAGAGGGGAGGGGGAACTCTCACAGAGGCTCAGCCACATTTAGAGGATAGATGAGGATGGCTGCAGCTCCTGGAGAGCTCCAGAATTCCCAGCCTTTGGAGCAGGGGATGTCACAGCATCCGGGTCACCACCATGGCGAGGAAATCCTCGTAGCTGAGCCGGATGTTTCCCACCAGCGCCGTGTCCTTCTCCCGGAAGGAGTCGGTGAGGCTCTGCAGCTGCATGCAGATGTGGATGAACCGGTCCAGCTGGATACTGGGATTAGGAGAACGCTGGCTGTACCGGGCCAGCAGCAGCTGGCTGAACTGGGGGCTCAGGTTGTAGCCCATCTGGGAGAAAGCTGGGAGCAAGGAAAACTCGGATTAAACCATCCCAAAGGGATGGAGAGTGGCTGTGCCCTCCTCCCCCATGCCCCATCTCTCATTCCCACCACCCTTCCCACACTTCCCGCTCAGGGTGTGCACGGGCAGGGCTCTCCAGAGGAATCAAGCCACAAATTCCAGGCATTTTTCCCTTCACACACACCCAAGAGCTCCTCCCAAAAAACAGGTTCCAGCCACACATCGTTGAGAGAGGATTCTGGGCTTCCTGCAGGAAGGAAGCCCGTGGCACAGCCCTGCTGCAGCTCATCACCTCCTGTCCCCTGGGAAGCTCCAGTGGATAATTCCCAAGCTGCTTTGGAAGCATCCCAGGAGCTCAGAGCCCCCCAGTCCAGCTGCAGGGACCACTTCAGGAGGAATTCCAGCTTCCAGCTGGGAATAGAGCCAGGCAGTGGCTGTGGGGGGGTCAGGCCAGGCCAGGCTGGTGCCCCTGGCCCTCACCCACCTTGCTGGAGCTCGCTGAAGCTGATGGAGCCGGATTGATCCCTGTCATACTGCTGGAAGAGGCTTCTCCACTGCTGGATGAAGCGCAGCAGGGCGGAGAAGCCGTAGACGTCGATTCGCCCCGACCGCGTCTTGTCGAACATGTCTGGGCAGGAGAGCAGGGCAGGGAGGGGTGGAAAGGATTCAGAAACTTCCAGAGAGCTCAGGATCCGCACCACAGCTCCCTGGAATTCTGCTCTGATCCCAAAATCCTCCCTCACCAGGACAGCGATCGACTGGGACCATTCAACCCCCAAGGCTGGTAAGAAACAGCACCAAAAGCTGAGGTCGGGGCAAGCTCTGGGTCAGTCTCAGCATTTTTTGGGCTTTCCCTCCCTTTCCTCCCTGTCTTTTTGGGATCTGGGGCTTGTGCAGCTCTGGGATTTCCTTTTCCAAGTGGGATTTTGGGCCTTTCACTCACGTCCTCCACCACTGGGAGCTGCTTGGTTTGCCCAGCTCTGGCTCCAGCCAGGAGGCGATGCCCAGGGAAAAGGGGAATGCCACAGGGATGGGCTTCACCCCAAACCCAAACAAACCAGATTAACACCGGGAAGAGGGGAAGCAGATCCCAAACTCACTGATCATGAGCAGACAGGTCTCATCGTTGAACGAGGACCAGTTGTTGTTGACCAGCGCCTGCTTCAGCTCCTTGACGGAGATGAACCCGCTGTGATCCGCATCCACCGTCTGGAACCAGGAAAACGCCTCGGGATCCACCCCTGGCGGGGCATTCCCTGCATGGGAAGAGGCCATCGGCGCTGTCACCCCCTGCTCGGAGACGCCACGGGCTAGGCTGGCCCCGGGGGTGGCTCACAGGGCCGGGCAGCGCTTCTCCTCCCACGGGTTTTACAGCCCTGTAAAACCCTGGGAAAACAGGGCTGGGATGGGCACGGAGCGGCTGGAGCTGGGAATGGGCTGCGAATCAGAGCCTGGTGGAGCTCTGGGATGGAGAGGAAGCCACGGGACCGCCCCATAAACCCGGCAGCACCGGGGGACGGATGTGGGGTGTGAAGTTTTAGGGCTGCCTGGCACTTCCTCTTCCTCCTCTTTCTCTTTTTCCTCCTCCTCCTCCTTTCCCTCCTCCACTTCCTCCTCCTCCTCCAGAATTTCTAAATAATAAACCGGGACATTGAATTTCATTCTCGTGGCGGCATCTACCGAGCTGGCGACCCCCTCAACCCCCACCCCTCCCCCAGGCACCGGACTGGGAACTCCCCAAACCCCCCGACCCCACACCAGGCTGGGGACCCCATCGCTCCCCACCTCCGTCCCGGGTACCGCGCACGGAGACCCCTGGACTCACCTCCTGGGGCCGCCCCGCCGTACGGCCCGGGCTGGGGGCCGCCGTAGGAGCCGCCGTAGGGACCCCCGGGCGGGGGTTGCCCGTAGGGCCCTGGGGGTGGCCCCCCGCCATAGGGACCCCCAGGTGGGGGCTGCCCGTAGGGTCCCGGGGCCGGCCCCCCACCGTAGGGGCCCCCATGATAGGGGCTGGCCGGAGGGGGCTGTCCTGCGCCGGGGAAGCCCTAGGGAAGGGACAGAGACGGTGTGAGGCGGATACCGGACACCGGGCACCGAGATGGGCAGGGGGATGGACCCCGGCGTGACTCCCAGGCCCCCCTCCTCGGATCAGCCGCCGGTCGCATTCCCGCCGCGGGTCATAGTCCGGGTCCCGGTCACAGTCCAGGTTCTGGTCCCCGGTCCCCGCTCCCGGTCCCGGTCCCGGTCCCCGTTCCCTGCTGCCGCTGCCGCTCCCGGTCCCGGTCCCGGTCCCGATCCTGGTCTCGGTCTCGGTCCCGGTCCCGGTCCCGGTCCCGGTCCCGGTCCCGGTCCCGGTCCCGGTCTCGGTCCCGGTTCCGGTCCCCACCGCGCACCTGCCCCGGGTACGCCATAGCGCGTCCTCCGCCCCGGCCACACCCCGATGACGTCACGGAAACGACGCGCGCCCATTGGCTTCGGCTCGCACAGACCACGCCCCCGGGCGGGGCGGAGGCCAAGCGGTGACGCGCGGGAAGCGCGCGCCCGACGAGGCCTTAAAGCGGCAACGGCGACCGGGGTGGGGCCCACCAGGATGGGATGGCACCGGGAGCTACCCGGGAGCGGGGTTGGAATTCTCCCGGAGTTTACCCGGGATCAGCCCGGGAGTGAGGCCAGGACCAGCCTGGGAGTGGGGCTGGTGACCCCTCAAAATGAGGGCTGGGGTTCCTCTGGCAGCAGGAGCGAGATCCCTCTAGGAGCAGGACTGGGATGGCGGTCGGGGATTCCCGAGGATTCCAGGCATGGTCAGGATCAGCCCAAGAGCAGGGCTGGGCTCAGCCTGAGAGCAGGGCGAGAATCCCCACAAGATGAGAGCTGGTGTCTCCACAGGAACTGGATTGAGATCCCTCCAGAGGCAGGACTGGGATCCCCCCAGATCACAGACAGGAGCTCCTGGGACCTGGGCTGGGATGTGCTGGGATGAGAGCGGGATCTCCCCAGGAACGGGGCTGGGATATGCCCACATCACGGCTGGGATTGCCCCTGAGGCAGGGCCAGGACCCTCTGGGATCAGGACTGGGATCCCCCCATCAGTCCCAGGGTCACAGGGAGCCCAGGGTCACCGTGTCCCCAACCAGAGTGGCCTCAGGACTGGCCCCGAGCAGCATCCCTCGGGGACAGGGCTGGGCACAGGGATGAGGAGGAGGCAGAGACCCATCCGTGTCCGATCACAGAGCCGGGAGGCGCGGGGGCACCAGCACAGGTGTATTTTTGGGGCAGGATCCACCCGCCCCCGCGATTGCTCCGGAGCTGTACAACCCCCGAGCCCCCCGCGACAGGCACGGCCCCGGCACAGCGGGGAAACAATATTAACAGCAAATTCGGGGGGCACGGGGGGCGCGGAGCCCCTCAGCCGAAGGGACCCTTGACGTTCTTGGGCTGGAAGAGCGGCTGCTCCATGGGCATGGCCCCCAGGCACTCGGCGGGGCTGCAGTGCCCTGTCTTGCCCGGCTGCCCCGTGGCACCGGGAGGGCCGGGGATGCCGGGGATGCCCTGCTGCCCCACGGGGCCCGGGGGACCCATCTTCCCGTAGCCTGGTGGCCCTTGGGGACCTGGAAGAGATGGAGAGAAAGGGGGGGGGTGACAGGATGAGGGGGTGGCAGCAATGCCCAGCGTAGGGCTGGGGGCCACATGGAGGGATGGGGCTCACCTGGGGGTCCCGGGGGGCCGCTGTCCCCCATCAGCCCCACACCTTTCTCGCCTTTCTCTCCTTTGGCACCCGGCTCACCTGGGAGAGAGGGGGATGGAGAGGGGTGAGATCCCGGCACAACCGCAGCATCCCAGCAGCCAGGGACACCGGGAATGTCCTGGGGACACCGGCAATGCCACAGGGACTCTGGGAATGCCCCAAGGACACCAGGAACATCTCAGGGACACTGCGAATGCCCCAGGGACACTGGGAACGTCCTGGCAACGCTGGGAACACCCCAGGGACACCCATAACGTCTTGGGGACACTGGGAATATGATGGGGACATCAGGAACGCCCCAGGGACACCGGGAACGCCCCAGGGACGTAGGGAACATTCCGGGGACATTGGGAACGTCTAAGGGACACCGGGAACATGATGGTGACATCGGGAATGCCCCGGAGATCAGCACGTACCCCGCATGCCCGGCACGCCCTGCCGCCCCTCTCTGCCGATCTGCCCCGGCATCCCCGGGGAGCCGGGGGGTCCCGGCCGGCCGGGCAGCCCGTCCTTCCCGGGGGGACCGGGTCTGCCCGGGGATGCCACCATCTCCACCGGGAAGTGCAGCCGGGAGGTGTAATACGCCATCCGCTCTGCGGGGACAAGGACCGAGCTCAGCGCCGACGGGGACAGGGCGGGGACACGGGGAGGGTCCCCGGGCCTCGCCGCCATCCCCCCGGTTACCGTCAAACATCTTGTTCAGCTCCTGCCGGATGAACCTCTTGACCTCGTCGTAATTCACCACGTCTCCCTGCGGGGACACGAGGGGACACGCGACGGGCCACGGCCACCGCGCCCCGGCAAAGGGACAGGGTCCTGCCCCCCGACGCGGCCACCCGTCCTTACCATCATCCCCGGGGGTCCCGGTAGCCCGGGGCTGCCCGCGGGGCCCGGCGAGCCCGGGGGTCCCCTCTCCCCCGCCGGTCCCCGTGGCCCCACGGGTCCCATGGAGCCGCTTTTCCCCGGACCCCCGGGCATTCCGGCTCTGCCCTTCTCCCCGGGGTACCCCCGCTCGCCGGGGGATCCAGAGTCACCCTGTGGAGAGGAAAGGCTCAGCCCTGGGGTGCCGGGACAGCTGTGGGACACCGGGGAGGCGGCGGTGGCACTGCCAGGCTCCCCTCACCTTCTGTCCGGCCGGTCCCACAATGCCCGGTTTTCCTGGGGGTCCCTGGAAAACAGCAGCAGCGTGGCAGGGATGTCCCCACCCCGGCGACCCTGTGTCCCCATCCCTGTGTCCAGCGGGGCAGGAAAGCTCCAGAGCCCCCGCTCCTACCTCCTTCCCAACGGGTCCGTCCGGTCCCTGCTCCCCCTGCGAGGTGGTGACAGAATGAGGTGGTGACACCACGGGGCCACCCCCAAGGTCGCCACTGCTTCGGGGTACGGGGTCTGTGCCCTGCTGCACTCACCGGTGGTCCCGGGTGTCCCGGGGGTCCCGGCTGTCCTGGCATCCCCGGCAGACCCCGCTCCCCCACGGAGCCGCGCTCGCCCTTCAGCCCCTGCGCGGAGGAGGGAGCCGGGAGCATCGGGATCAGCGCGGGGCGGGGATGGGGACCCCAAACCCGCTCTCCGTGGTCCCATCCCGACCCCAAATCCCAGAGTGAGGGCTCCAGCCCTGGCAGTACTCACCACTCCAGCGAGGCCAGCGGGACCCGGCTGCCCCGGGCTGCCGGGGGGTCCCTGGGGACAGAGACAGGGGGGTCAGTTGGGGGTCACAGGTGATGTCCCCACTCCCTGCACCAGAGGGAGTCCCCGCCGTGATCCCCCCGTGGCTATGTCATGGGGGGCAGCTCCAACTTACGATGAGCCCTGGGGGTCCCTGCCGGCCTTGGGGTCCCATGGGTCCGGGGTCACCCTGAGGAAGGCGAGATGAGGAGGAGGAGGTGGGGAGGGGTGGTGACAAGGAAGGCAGGGTGGTGACAAAGGGCCCCAACCTGCCCAGGGGTCACCCAGCCCTCGCTCACCTCCGCTCCCGGCCGGCCCGTGCTCCCCGGGGGGCCAGGTTTGCCACAGTCACCCTAAAAGGAGGAAGGGACATCATGGGCAGAGCAACGAGTGGAGACTCTGGCCAGGCCCGAGGTCCCTGGGGATGTCACCACCCAGCGTCACCATCGCTCACCTTCGGTCCTGGGAGCCCTGGGTGTCCTGTCTTGCCCTTGAAACCCTGGAGAGAGAAAAGAGCTGAGTGGGGGTCCCAGGGTGCCACCAGCAGAGCCCAGCAGGTGACTCTGACTCTGCAGTGCTGGTCCAGGGCCAGCACCCAGAGCTCAGTGTCCCCAGGAACACGTGGTGGGACAGTCCCGGCTCAGGGGACCCCAGTCCTGGCTGCAGGGACATGCCAGGCACGGAGCACTAGGGAGGGGTGACAAGGAGGGCTGTCACTCACCGGAGGACCCATCATCCCTGGTGGCCCGGGGGGACCAGGGTCACCCTGGGGAGAAAGAGATGTGGGTTGGGGGTGTCCTGGGGGGGTGGTTCAGGGTGGCCGCCCCCCACCAAAACCCAAGAGAGCGCCAGAACCTCACCCTCAGCCCTGGCTTCCCGTCTTTGCCATCCAGTCCTTCCAAGCCAGCAGGGCCCTGTGGGGACAAGATGACAGTGACAGAGGGTGGTTTGCACTGAGGAGCTCTGGGGGTCCCCGAGGGACTTGCTCAGGGCACCCCAAGATATGGGAACAGATCCCTGGGGAATGGGAACGGGTCCCTGGGGAATGGGAACAGATCCCTGGGGAATGGGAACAGCCAGCGGTGTTCCCAGGAGCACCCAAGGGTGACACATGGAGGGGGTCTTACCTGGATTCCTGGGGGTCCAGGGGGTCCAGGGGGTCCTGGCATCCCCGCGGGGCCTCGCATGCCCTCACTGCCCTGCAAGAGCCACAGGAGGTCATGGGCAAAGCCAGGGCTGGGCACCAAATCTGGGGGACAAGGGGTGACACCACAGAGCATTGCCCGGTGGCACTTGCCCCTGGCACTCACCTTCTCGGCCACAGGCCCTGGTGGCCCAGCTGGACCAACCTTTCCTGGGAAACCAGGAGGACCCTAAACAGATGAGGGGTGTTGAGTTAATGGGGGATCCCAGCAGAAGAGCCCAGCCCATAAATCCCGCTCTTCCCCAACTTATTTTAATGGGATTGCTCTGGAGCTGCTCCCTGCACCTCATCCCACTCGTGTCCCCCGGGTAGAACCCCCTGTCCCCATCCCTGGCCCTGTGGGGACACCCAGACACACAGCCAGGGATGGGCACCAAGCCTTGGAGACACCTTCCTGGAATTCCCGGGGGGATGTACTCATCATTCCCAGTGGGATTTACTCACCGGTGGTCCCGGGAAGCCAGGCTGGCCCTGGAAACCCTACAGAGACACAAGAGCTGAGCCAGACCCCACAGCCACATCCTGCCCCATGGGGGTCCTCAGGGGGGTTCTGGCCCCTTTGGGGACACTCACCTGGTCGCCTTTCTCTCCAGCGCTTCCCGGTAGCCCACGCTCGCCCCTGGGACCCTGCGGAGAGACGGGACGAGGTGGTGGGAGCACCCCACAACACCCACAGCCACCCCTCTCCCACCCCATAACCCTCAGGGTGGGCACCTACCGCTGGCCCCACAGGACCGGGCAGCCCGTCCACGCCGGGGGGTCCCTGGGAAGGACAGGGATGGGATCAGATGGATGTGGCTGGAAGGATCCCAGTGCCGGTGCCCACGGAGAGGGGGGCACCTGGGGGAGAGCCCGGCCCCACTGCCCCTGATTAGGGCCCCGAGGGACTCACCAGCTCCCCTTTCTCTCCGGGGGGGCCCACGTAGCCTCGCTCGCCTTTGATGCCCTGGGGAAGGAAGGGGACAAGGTGGGATGTGGGGCAGGGATGGGATTTGGGGAATGGATGGGAGATGGGGCAGGGGTGGGATTTGGGGCAGGGATGGGATATAGGGCAGGGATGGGTTTTGGGGCAGGGATGGGTTTTGGGGCAGGGATGGGACATGATGCAGGGGTGGGATTTGGGGAATGGATGGGAGATGGGGCAGGGGTGGGATTTGGGGCATGGATGGGATTTGGGTGAGGGAGGGGATATGGGGCAGGGATGGGATTTGGGGCATGGATGGGATATGGGGCAGGGATGGGTTTTGGGGCAGGGATGGGTTTTGGGGCAGGGATGGGTTTTGGGGCAGGGATGGGATCTGGTGCAGTGATGGGACATGGGGCATGGATGGGAAATGGGTGAGGGATGGGATATGGGTGAGGGATGGGATTTGGAGCACAGATGGGATATGGGACACAGATGGGATATGGGGCAGGGATGGGACATGAGACACGGATGGGGCACAGATGGGATTTAGGGCATGGATGGGACATGATGCAGGGATGGGATTTGGGGCAGGGATGGGATTTGGGTGAAGGATGGGATACGGGGCATCAGTGGGATTTGGGGCATGGATGGGATATGGGACATGGATGGGACATGGTGCATGGCTGGGATTTTGGGGCATGGATGGGACATGGGACATAGAAGAGGAGAGATGGAGACACAGCCGGGGCATGCTCAGGGCGCAGGTGCCCTGGCATGGATGAACAGGATGCTGGGAATGTGTGGGATGGGATTGGATGGACAGGACAGAGATGAGCCCTGCAGGGACACGGCGCTCTGTGCCCACCGGGGTCCCCAAATGCAACATGGGGGGGGGCTCTCAGTGAGCACCAGGAGGGACACGAGGACCCCCAGGGGCTGCCTGGTGCTCCCAGTACTCACAGGAAGGCCGGGGGGCCCTGTAGCTCCGGGGTATCCGGGTTGTCCTGGAGGTCCCTGTGTGTGAGGACAAGGACACTGAGCCACCTGCAGTGCCCCAGCCAGGTGCCAACCCCCGCGGGCCACCAATGTCCCCCTGTCCCCTCGTCCCACAGCACTCACCGGCTCCCCTTTGGCTCCGGCGAGCCCGGCAGGGCCACGTTCCCCTTGGAGACCCTTTGGGGGGAGAAGAGAGGAGATGCAGGGGGGTCTCCTCCAGCCCCTCCCGGGGCTGTGCCCACCTGGCAGCAGGACCTGGGCACAGTCCATGGGTCTGTGACCTCTGCCAGCCTGCTGGGATCGCGGCTGGGCTCCCTCCACCCCTGGCACAGCCACGGGCACCGGGGGCAGTGCCCAGGCATGGGGGGGGGGGATGCTCAAACCCTGGCGCTGTGACCCTGGAGCCAAGGAAAGCTCAGACCTGGGGGGACTGTGGGGGGTGCCCAGAGCTGGCTCCAGCCCTCAGCTCCAGCCTGGTGCTCCCCATCCTCCCAGGGTGACACGGGGACAGCCGGGAGCCCAACAGGGACCTCCGGGGTGGGTTAGTGGAGTGACGTGGTGCCGAGGTGGCAGAGAATGACAGGACACGCTGGCACACCGCAGAGCACGGCCCACAGAGAGCCCCAGAGAGCCCCAGAGAGCCCCAAAGAGCCCCAGAGAGCCCCAAAGAGGCCGTGGGGTGACGGTGACATTAGTGGACGAGGGGACACGAGCAGGAGTGCAGGATCCTCCGAGAGCCGCCGGCACAGCCCCACCACGGGCTCCTGTGGGGAGCGAGCAGGGCGGGAGCAGGAGGATGGAGATGGAGGTGGAGATGAGGATGAAGATGGAGATGAAGATGGAGATGGTGGTGGAGGCTGAATGACCACAGAGGAGTGACCGAGGAGGAGGATGAGCCCAGGCAGCACCGGCCACACACGGGATCCTCCTGGTCGCCACAAATGTCCCTTGGAAGCCACCAGGTGCCCCCCCGTGGGAGCTGTGATGGTCACCCAGCTGAGGTGGCAGGTCCCTGGCACACCTGGAGCCGCGGAGCTGCGCCAGGTCCCGCGGTGGTGAAGAGACCCAGCACCAGATCCCTGAGCTGAGGAAGATCATCCCGGGTCTGCCGGGCCCCCCTGCCTTGGGATGGAGGAATGGGAATGGAGGGATGGAGATGGAGTGGGAGGGGAGGGGCAGCTGTGCTGCGGCTGCTCCCGGCGGGGACGGGGACAAGGGACACAGCCAAACCAAGCGGCAGCGACACAAGGGCACAGAGCGGAGCCGTGCTGGGTTCTTACGGGCAGTCCGGGTGCGCCCGGCGTTCCGGGAAAGCCTGGGGGGCCCTGAGGGGAGAAACAGGGAGGTCACAGCTTGGAAAAAGTGCTGGGGAGCCCGGGCTGAGCCCTGGGGGTGCCACAGAGCTCCTGTTCCACCTCCGGGCTGGCAGCACCTTCACCTCCATCTCCAGCCTCGCCGGGGACATCCGTGCCATGCCGTGCCACGCCTGTGCCTCGCCACGGCCACGCCCCACTGCCCGTCACCACGGCCTCAGGGCAGGGTGCCAGGCCCCTTTGGCAATCAGCTTTTAAGGGCTCTGAGCCCCCCAGAATCCCCCCACCCCGGGCAGGGGTACTTACGATGGGCCCAGGTGGTCCCGGGGGTCCCCGCAGTCCTGGCGAGCCCTGGGGAGGGACGGGGTGTGGTCACCAAGTGTGACCACAGAGGCGGGGACAGCCCCGAGGGGCACCACGGGACCTGCCCCAGCCCCCGGGAAGGGCTGGCATGGCAGGAAAGGGGGTCCATGGATGGGTTGGAGCTCACCCACCTGCTCTCCTCTCTCTCCTGGGATGCCCGGAGCTCCTGGCAGCCCGGGATCACCAGCGCAGTCAGGGCTGTCACCCTGAGGGGAGTGGGGGACACATCAGGACCCCAGACCTGCCCACCGCCCATCACCCACCTCCGAGCCCTGCCAAGCACCCCGCAAGCAGCTTCTACTCCCCAAAGCCCCCACAGTTGGTCCTGGATGCCCAGCAGGGACCGTCCCTGGGGAGCAGGGGGTGGGACAAGGGCCCCAGCGCCACTCACCCGAGGCTCCTCCGCTCGCGGGAACTGCACAAAGCACTGCAAGAAAACCTCGGAGTCACCCCGCTGCGACAGGACGAGCCTGTCCCCTCCCAGGATCCAGGCGGTGTCCGGAAGCCTGCCCGCATTCCCAGTAGGACCAGTGTCCCCAAAGCGTGCCCACAGTGTCCCCAAAGCGTGCCCACTGTGTCCCCAAAGCACGTCCAGTGTGCGGTACTTCCCCCAACTCCCACACAATCCAAATCGCCGGGACTCGGGAGCACCTCTACAGCTCCCCCTCCACGGCCAGGAGGTGTCGGGCACCCAAATTCCCACCCGGAGCTGTGGGAATACTCACCCGGGCACAGTTCTCGCTGCCAGGGGCACCCGGCATGCCCCCATCCTCCTTCTCCCCCTCCAATCTGCCGGGAGCTTCCAGGGCCGCCTGCAGCTGGGCACAGTCCCCGCAGAGAGTCTGGGGGGGAAAGGGGGAGTCAGGGGCACCCCGAGGGGTCCCGCGGGGCAGGAGGGTGACCCCATCCCCACCCTCTCACCTTCAGCACCTCGATGTTCCTCTCGGCCATGACGGCCAGAGGTCCCTGGAAAAGAGGGAAGGAGGGATGGAGAAGAGGGATGGAACGACGGGAGGAGGGAAGGATGGGAGGGATGGAGAAGAGGGATGGAACGGTGGAAGGAGAGAAGGATGGGAGGAGGGATTGTCCCCAGGGATGGGGGAGCAGGGCAGGGGACACTGCCGTGGGAATTGTCACCACCTACCAGGTCTCCAGCCGGTCCAGGCAGTCCGGGCAAGCCGTTGTGTCCCGGCATTCCCTAAATCCAAGGGGACACCGAGTATTCAAACCCTGCCCTAAAAAGATGGCGATCATTCCTGCTCTCCCATGGCTCACCTGGCGACCGGGGGCACCGGGCGGCCCAGGGGGACCGGGAGCTCCGGGGGGACCCTGCAAGACCCCAAAAAACGATCAGAGGGAGGCAAGGGGGGTGTGGGAGGGGCACAGTGGGGGTGACACCGACCTGCGGACCAGGCTGGGGCTGCCAGGACATCCCGGTCCATAATCCTGGGGCTCCCTGCGGGTGAGAGACGGGGAAGAGAATCCGGGAGGGTGAGACGGGGCCGGGGGGGGTGCCCGTGAGGGTGACACGGAGCCGGGGGAGGGGGTGGCACTCACCGGCATCCCGGTGTAGTTGGGGTCCTGGCGGGGGCTGGGGGCACAGGAACACTCCCCGGGCTCTCCCTATGGGCAGAGGGGGTGAGGAACAGGGCGGGCAGAGGGGGTGGCACGGGGGGCACAGCTCCACCCGGGCCCCAACTCACCTTCTCTCCCGGGGCGCCCTTCTCCCCCTGCCAGAGGAAAGCCGAGATGGGCATTAGGGTGGGTCCCCGGTGCCCCCCACCCACGGCGGGGCACCAGCTCGGCCACCCACACCCCTGGCACAGCCCCCTGGCAGCCCCCCGGACCTACCGGCTGCCCGCTGGACCCGGGGAGCCCTCGCTGCCCCTCGGGGCCCTGCGAGGAAGAGGAGAGTGAGGAAACTTCCTGGCTTGGCCAGGGTCGAGGTGCCAGTGGGGTGGCACTGCCCATCCTGGAGGACAGGACCTACCGGTGGCCCTGTGACGCTGCTCCCTGGTGGTCCAGGGGGTCCCGTGGCACCTTTGGGGCCCGGAGGTCCCTGCAGAGGAAGGACAGCAGGAATGGGGAGCACGGGGCACACCGAGGGCTGGGGGACGCTCTCTTACCTTGGCACCTTTCTCTGCTGCCATCCCCGGGGGTCCCTGCGGTCCGGGGGGGCCCTGGGGGCAGGACAGGGTGTCGGTTCCTCCCAGTGAGGGGACAGCAGTGTCCCCAGAGCTGCCACAACCCACACAGGGGGCTGGCAGGAATTGAGGGCTGCCCCATCACCCAGGGCTGGGCACCCCAAAACCCCACCCCCAAACCCTACTCACGGGGGGTCCGGGGGGTCCGGTGCTCCCGGGGTCTCCCTGGGAAAAGCAGATTGTGTGAAAGCCACCAAAGCCACCCAGCATGGCACGTGGACAACACCGGCACCCCAAAACCCACCTGCGGTCCCGGCTGGCCGATCCCCCGCGGTCCTGGCTCACCCTATGGACACAGAAGAGCAGTGAGATGCCCCCAAGACCCCACACCCAACCCCTGCACCCCATTAGGGACACAGAAGGGCAGTGAGGTGCCCCCAGGACCCCACACCCAACCCCTGCACCCCATTAGGGACACAGAAGGGCAGTGAGGTGCCCCCAGGACCCCACACCCAACCCCTGCACCCCATTAGGGACACAGAAGGGCAGTGAGGTGCCCCAGGACCCCACACCCAACCCCTGCACCCCGTTAGGGACACACAGGGGCAGGGAGGTGCCCCCAGGACCCCACACCCAACCCCTGCACCCCATTAGGGACACAGAAGGGCAGTGAGGTGCCCCCAGGACCCCACACCCAACCCCTGCACCCCATTAGGGACACAGAAGGGCAGTGAGGTGCCCCAGGACCCCACACCCAACCCCTGCACCCCATTAGGGACACACAGGGGCAGGGAGGTGCCCCCAGGACCCCACACCCGGCCCCTGCACCCCACTCACCTGCAGCCCCTTCGGCCCAGCGGGGCCCTGCACCCCCGGCAGTCCTGGCTTCCCCTAAAACACAGCAGGGTCACCCCGAGGACACGATGCCACCGGGGCCCTGTGGCCGTGGGGAGGGGGCACTCACGGCTCTGCCCGGCTGGCCGATGCCCGGCGGGCCCTGGTCCCCTTTGGCACCGGGTTTTCCCGGGATGCCCACCACGTCCGAGAGGTCCCCGAGCACGGCGGGGCCGGGCTCGCAGGCGTCTCCCTGCGGGGAGGGGACAGGAGAAGGATGGAGGGGTGGGTGACACCGAGGTGACGGGGCACAGGTCCCCAAAATGTGGGGGGGGGTCTCACCTTGTCGCCTTTGGGGCCGGCCGGTCCCCTGATGCCAGGCTCACCCGACAGCCCTGGGACACCGGCCATGCCCGGGGTGCCCGGGTCCCCGGGGCTGCCAGCGTCGCCCTGGCGAAGAGAGGGGACAAGGCTGGCACGGGGAGGCAGGGGACAAGGCACGCGCAGAGGTGCCAGCCCCCTGTGCCACCACCAGCGCCACCAGGAGCCACCCCGAGCCCCTCTCACCTTCTGTCCCTTCTCGCCAGCGTCGCCGGGTCTGCCCTGGGGAAACGCAGGAACGGGTCAGGCTGGGGCATCCCCCCCCAAAAACGGGCACGGGGGGCACGGGGGGCACGGGGGGCACTCACCGCTCTGCCCGGGGGGCCACCAGGGCCCCTTTGTCCTGCTGGCCCCGGCACTGCCACCAACGTCGCTGTCCCTTGGAGGGCTTGCGGGGTGGGAGGGCACTGCCCGCATTGCTCGCCCTGCGGAGGGACGTGCCCGCTGCAGGGTGGCGAGTGGGGGACGGGGGGTCACGGCCCCCCTGCCCTCCCCATCTCAGCGCCGTCCCGTGCCAGGAGCTGCCCAGGTCTCAGCTGGGGAGGCGGCAGGGACAGGGCAGGGACAGGGGTGTCCCCAATGTCTCACCTTCTCTCCCTTGAGCCCCCGCACACCGGGATCTCCCTTCTCTCCCGGGATTCCCTGGGCCCGGAATTCACAGCACAGGTGAGACCGCGGCCCCCAAAACCCGGCTCCGGCACCCCTGAGCCCCCAGACCCCTCCTGCACCCCTGGGCTCCCCACCCCGAGCCCCCAGACCCCTCCTGCACCCCTGGGCTCCCCACCCTGAGCCCCCAGACCCCTCCTGCACCCCTGGGTTCCCCCCCCGAGCCCCCAGACCCTTCCTGCACCCCTGGGCTCCCCACTCTGAGCCCCCAGACCCCTCCTGCACCCCTGGGCTCCCCCATCCTGAGCCCCCAGACCCCTCCTGCACCCCTGGGCTCCCCACCCTGAGCCCCCTCTGTGTCCCCACTCACCGGTCTGCCCGTGGGTCCCACATGGCCGCTGTCCCCCTGAAATGGAGCGGGCTCATGGTCATCAGGGCCAGGATCAGGATTAGGGTCAGGATCAGCCAAGCCTGCCCCGACCCCATGGGATGATCCAGCCCTTCCCGCTTCTTCCAGGGGTGTGAAGAGTGGGGGTCACTCACCTTCTCGCCCTTGATCCCAGCCAGCCCGGAGAGCCCCATTTCGCCCTGCTGGACACCCCATGGTCACTCACCCGGCACCCACAGCACCTCCGGGGTGCCAGCCCAGCACGGGACAGGAGGGTCTAGCCCCGGCACTCACCGGCAGCCCCGGCTCCCCCTCGAGCCCCTCGGCGGGGCCGCGGCGCAGCGCGGCGAGCACACGGAGATCACAGGACAAGCACGAGTCCCCCTGGGATGGCGGGAGGGGACAGCTCAGGGTGGGGCGCAGCGGCCGAGCGCGGGGGTGGGATGGCGGGTCACACACTCACCTTCTCCCCTTTCATCCCCTGGATGCCGGCGTCTCCCTGGGAAGGAAAAGCAGGAGCTGGACGCTGCTCGGCGTCCCCCAGGTCCAGCTGGGGACAAGCCAGCTCACCCCGTGTCACCTACCCTGTCCCCTTTGGGTCCTGCGGGGCCGGGTGTGTCCTGGGAACGCGGAAACAGAGGGAACATCAGGGATGCTGAGGTGAGACAGCTCTGCCCTCCACCCCACTCATCCCTGCGTTCAGACTCACCGAGACCCCGTCCCTGCCGGGCGCTCCGGGCTCTCCCCGCGGTCCTGGCTTGCCGGGAATTCCGATGGCACCGAGCATCCCCTCCGGACACACCTCGCACGGCTCGCCCTGCCCGGTGGCAGCGGTGAGACAGAGCCCAGCTTGGGGGTCCGTGGAATGCCCCCCGCGATGCCCCGAGGCCGGGGGATGTGCCCGTGGGCACCCCCGGGCCACTCTGTCACCGCACCCACCTTGTCTCCTTTCGGCCCCAGGACACCGGGGGGACCCTGCGGGAGGAAAGCGGGGACGGGGCTGCTTCAGGGAGGCCAAGGTGTGCCCCATCAGTGCCACCCAGCACCCCTCAGCTGGCCACCAGCCGCGTCACGGGATGATCCCAGGATGGTCATCATTTGGGATGATCCCAGCCCCGAGCAGGGCCGCCGGTTTTCCCAAAGCCCTCTCGACTCCCGGGCTCGGATCCCGTCACCTCTCCGGCCAAGCAGCCCCGACCCCGAGCCAAGAAACCCGGCCCTGACCCCGGGCTTTGGCTCCCGGTCCCGCTACTCACGGGTGTCCCAGGCGATCCTCCGGGTCCAGGAGCTCCCGGGCTGCCCTGGAGCCAGAGATGGGAAAACCGGAGCTCAGCAAGGGGAAACACCGCAGCTCTGGGCCCTCTGTGATGCCCCTGTCCTCCCGGGGGGGGTTTCCTGCCCCCCAAGCCAGGTCTTTGGGCCACCCAAGGAGCTTGGCCAGCCACAGCTCAGCCGTGCTGGATCCGGCTCCGGGCATCGGGAACAGCAGGGACCCCTTTCCCTCCACTCACCTTCTCTCCCTTCGGACCCGGGGGTCCACCGGGGTCACCCTGAAAGGGACAAAGGGTGGTGTTAGCCCTGCTCAGGTGCCCTGGCCAGCCAGCCCTGGCAATGCCCACCGTGGGGACAGCACCGTGGCACACGGGTCCTCACCGGCTTCCCTGGAAAGCCAATCCCTGGAGATCCTGGCTTCCCTGGGGGGCCCGGTTCACCGGCCAACCCCTCGGGTCCCACGAGGCCGGGGTCACCCTGGAGGACAATGGAGGGGTGGCAGTGCTGGCAGTGCCACCAGGTACCCCGTCTCCCACCCCTCACCCCCAAAGCCCCAGGTACCTTCTGGCCCTTGGGCCCCACCACGCAGATCTCTCCAGGCCGGCCCTGGCAGGAGGGGATTGGGATGTGAAGGCTCCTGTGGCCAGGCCCCCTTGTCCAGGGAATGCCCAGGGGGTGCCCAGGGGGTGCCCAGGGGGTGCCCAGGGGGTGCCCAGGTACTGCCCAGCACTACTCACATCACGCCCAGGGTGCCCTGGCTTGCCCTGCAGTCCCCCATCGCCCTTCTCGCCCTTCTGGCCCTGCAGGACAGATGAATGTCACCCGTGGTGTCACCCGTGGTGTCACCCATGGTGTCACCCAAGCTACCCAAGCTGGCACTGGCATGTGCTGCCACCTCTGCCACCATCCCAGGTGTCCCTGCTGCGATGCCCACAGGTGGGCTGGACTCACCTTCTGCCCATCAGTGCCCGCTGGCCCCGGGAATCCCTGCACGGGAAAAACGGGACAAAGGGGGTGCCCAGGTGGGCTCAGGCAGGGTCCCCTCCTGCTCCTTTCATGCCCACACGGAGCTGGACCCCCCCCACCACAGCCCAGGGCAGGGGACTCCCGCAGTGTCCCCACGCCGTGGCCCCACAGCCGAGTGGCACTTACCGCCTGCCCACGCTGCCCCTTCTCACCCCGCGGCCCCTCAGCGCACTGGGAGGAGGAGGAGGATGAGGAGGAGGAGGTGAGAGGAGAGGCAGAGACAGGGAGGGGGTTTGGGGAGGGTTTGGGTGGGCTCTCACCTGCACGGGGCCACCGGGGTGGGTGCGCACGCAGTCCAGGCCCTGCGGAGGGGGGGAGGCGGCTCAGGGATGAGGGTGGGGGGGTTTGGGGATGGGAGCACCCCCAGGGCAGCAGGACGCCCCTGTGCTGGGGATCCCACAGGGAGAGGCCCCCCAGCAGAAGGGGACAGGCCAGGGGTAGGTTGGGGACACTCACACGCTCTCCCTTCTCCCCTTTGGCACCGGCGGTGCCAGGGAGGCCGCGCTCGCCCTTGGTGCCCTGCAAGAGAGGGAGGGGTGGGTGACAAACAGGCACGGGGTGGGTGACAAGCGGGCACAGGGTGTCCCCCACAGCAGGGCCCACAGCTCCTGACAGGAATGCTCCGGCACAGCATTCCCACATTTCCGCTGGAGCTGAGCTCTGGGTGTCCTGGGAGGTGGCAAACCTACCTTTGGACCTGGGGGACCAAGGGTGACCTGTGGAGGCAGGAGAAAGGTGTCCCCCAAGGGCACGGTGGCTTCACATGGCAGCAGGAGAGCCCTGAGCCTGCCACGGTCCCCATCCTCCCAAAACTCCTGTCCCCAAGTGCCACCATGGGGCACAGAGTTCCCAAATGCCTGCCATCCCCCTGCCATCCCCCTGCCATCCCCCCACACCCCCAGCCAGCAGCTGCTGTAGGAATGGGGCCACATCTGGAAAGGATCAGGGACCTTCCAGATGTTGCAGGGCCCTGGGCCAGGAGGAGCTGTGGGGTCGTGGGGGGCTGGTGACAGCACCCCGGTGGCTTTTGCCACCCCCAGCTCACAGCCCAGCTGGGCCAGCTCGGCGTCCCCACGTCCAGTGCCACACTCACATTTCCTGATGCCATCTGGGGCGAACAGGGAGGGCACTGGAAGAGACAGGGATGGAAGCTTGGAGCAGATCCACGCACTGCCCACGGCACCCCAAACCCCACAGCACCCCAAACCCCACAGCATCCCCAAACCCCACAGCCACTGCCCTGCTCCCCTGGGCACCGCACCCCTCAGGGCTCCCCCAGCAGCATCTTCCCCCAGCCCTGGAGCGCTCTGGGCACTGGGAATTCCTGGATGGAAAAGGGAAAAGCCGCCGTGTTTCCTCCCCGGGGAGCTGATGAGGTGCTGGCCTGGCTCTCTCTGTGGATTTGTGGCTTGACCACGGCTCTGCTGGGCCAAACCAGCCCCTCCAGGCTGCTCCCCACGGGACTGGGGACAGGTAGGATGTGGCTGTGTCCCCATGGCCTCCAGCCCCCAGCCCTGGCAGGATCCCAGCCCTGGGACACAGCAATGAATCCCCCGTGGTGGGATGAGGGATCCCAGAGACACTCAGGGATGAGGAACAGGAGCGCTGGAGACATTTCCCAGCTCTGGCAATGCTCCGGAGACGCTCGGAGGGAACAAAGAGGCCCTTGGCCATAGCTGGGATCGCTCCAGCAGCAGCACAGAGAGAGTGGGGCCTCAATTCCTGCTCGGGGGAGCAGAGCAGCCGCTCTTCCCGGCATCCCAGGAGGGCTGGAAGCAGCTGGGACTTCCCAAATGTGACAGGGACAGAGCCAGACTGGGTCTGGGATAGTGGGTGGCACCCTGGGATAGCACTGGGAGGGTTGAGCGTGCCAGGACTGGGATAGCCAGGCTGGGACACCCTCACCTTCTCCTTGGGATCTTCCCTCAGGCTGGTCCTTCCCGAGGTTCTTCCCGGCTCCTGTGGGGAGAGAAGAGCACCGTGGGTGTCATCTGCCTGCGTTATCCCACCCCTGGCTGCTCCCTCTCCATGAATCCCGGGTTATCCTGCCCGGGCACCCATGGATGAGGCAGCGGTGGGACCACAGGAGCCCTCCCCTCCCTCATTCCCAGGCCTCCAGTCACCGGCACCTCCCTCCCGAGCCTCGCACCGGGTGGAAAAAGGGAGGAAGGGATTTTCCAGGGGCTGGATCAACGTGGCTGCACCGGGCACCACCGAGCTGCTGGCCACCCCAAAGGGCCAGGAATGGGATGGGGACAGGGGTGGGGATGGAGATGGGGACGGAGATGGGGACCAGGATGGAGCCAGGGGTGGAGATGGAGTCGAGAGCGGGGATGGGGACCGGGACGGGGATGGGGATGGGGTCGGGGCCGGGGATGGGAACCGGGATGGGGCCGGGATGGCCCTGCCGGAGCTCACGGTGCCCAGCGGCTCCTCCAGGCAGAAGCAGCGGGGTGAACACCCGGCCCTCGGGCTGCGGCACCATCTCGATGAGGTTGCTGCTCTGCATCAGCTCCGCTTGCCGGCGAGTCTTGGGCGCTTCCGTCTGGCACTGCAGGGACACAGCGGGGTGGCGGGGGGGCTGCCGGGGGACAGCCGGGGCCGTGGGGACAGGCAGCACGAGGAGGTGACACGCTGGGGGACAGACCTGCCCTCGCTGCGCCTCCCTCTGGGGAAAACCCTGAGCGTGCACGGGGCAGCTCCAGGGTCCTGCCAGGATTGGGGTGGGCACTCAGGGGCACTCAGGGGCACTCACCCCGCTGGCCGAGATCTCGCAGCACCCCCTCCCGCCTGCCAGCTCAGCGTCACAGTAGATGTGGGCTTGCTGGATGTCAAACTGCAGCGGGACGTGGGTGGCAGGTCAGGGGTGACCCTGGCACCAGCGGACGGAGCTGCCCCCACCCCGCGGGCACTCACCCGGACCGGGGTGCCACGCACGGCGTCCAGCCCCAGGAAGGTGTTGCCCTCCGGGGCCAGCGCCTGCCGCGGTCCCCAGCGGCTTGGAGGAGATGGAGGCACAGTCCAGGTGCACGGGACACGGCGTGGCCCTGCACGGCCACCACACCTTGTGCCACCGCCCGTCGAACAGGGATGCCACGGCCTTGCCCGCAAAGACGGCGCTGACGAAGGTGGCCCCCGGCGCCCTGGCCTGGAACTCCAGGCTTTTCTCGGGGCCGTGCACGGCCAGGGAGAGCTGGGCACAGAGGGGACAGCACCCCGCGCTCGGGGACGGCTCCTGGCTGTCCCCCTGGCGCGTCCCGCCGCATTCCCGGGATGTACCTGGGGGTATCCTTGGCGGTCGGTGACCTGGAAGAGGTACCAGTGCTCGCCGGGTGCTGTTCTTCTTCAGCAGCAAGGTGAGGACCAGGGTGAAGGTGGGGGCCAGCCCCCGGGGAAACACTTGCCTGTGGGGACACGTGTTGGGGTGGCCGGACCCTGCGGGGCACTCTGGGGACGGGGTTGTGCCCATCCATAGGGCACTTTCAGGTGGCAGCATCACCCCAACAGCCCCTCAGGGGTCCTGCCACGATGTGTCCCCACTGGTGGCACTCCAGATGCCATCACGGTGGATTCGGCCCCACACTGTGCACCCCAAACACGGCCCTGCTGGGGGCAGCTGCAGCACCCAGGGCCATGCTCTGATCCCAGAATTTTGTCCCTGGGAAGCTGGGAAATGCATCCATCATCCCTGTGGCAGCCTTTCTCCAGCTTGCCCACAGCCCATTAAACCACTGGAAATATTTGCTCCGGGCTCTGCTCCGCTCCCGGCCTTGGCTCCACATCCGTGATTTTCCAAGCCACCGCTCTGGAGCTGGACCAAGGGACTGGGACAAGGCCAGTGGTCTCCTCTGCTCTCCGTGGGGCACAGGGACACCTTGACTGGGCACTGAGGTGGGTGGGCAACCAGAGGAGTTCACAACCAGGGTACTGGGGCTGTCCCCATGTCTGGATTCCCAAGGCTGGATCTGGGATGCCACAAGCCCCCGGCCAAGAGCAGCACCAGCCTGGAGCATCCACCATCCATCCCAAAGCCATCCAAGGATTTGGCTGCCCAGGCTGGATCTCCTCACCCTCTGGAGAGCCCCATGCCCGGCACAGCTCTGTGCCAACCCTGGAGTGATGTGGGGACAAACCGCAGCCGTTTCCTGCAGGAACAGCTCCCGAGGACGTGGATCTGCTCCCGCTCTGCCACGCTGCAGCATCCCTGCCAGCCCTGGCACTATGGGCACCGGAGACGGAGGGGACAAGTGCCAGTCCCCGTGTGCCCCCCCAGCAGCCCCCCACACACCCAGCAGTGCCTGCTCAGAGCTGAGCAGCCTCTGGAGCTCGTCTGGAGCCCATGGGCGCCTGCCAAGAGCAACCGCAGAGCAGCCACAGAGCCCTGCTTGCGCAAGGTCTGGCCAGCACCCAGCCGAGCCGTGGCAGCCCGGGATTTTCTTTCGAGGAGGAAGGTGTTCGGGCAGCCCCGGGGTCTCCTGTGTGCCCACGGGTGACACGGAGCTGCCTGGCATCCCTGGCACCAGCTGAGGGCAAAGCCCATCCAGCTTCACCCAGACCCCAACCTTACAACACACACGGGGATGGTGCCTGGAGGAGCTTTGGGTCACCCAGGGCCACCTCACGGGTCACCCAAGGCCACCTCATGGGTCACCCAGGGCCACCTCATGGGTCACCCAGGGCCACTCACTGCGTGGGCTGGACCAGGGGCACGGTGCCCAGGCGCAGCACCGCTGGCCCCCGGGCGCTGCGGATCTTCTTGATGGACGAGATCTTCAGCAGGTCGAACCTTTTAATCAGGTTAAAACCTGCAGGACAGAGTGGAGGACGTAAGACCTGGCCCAGGGACAGGTGACAGTCCCCAGGCAGGGCACAGAGCCCATCCCCCGCCTGTTAAGGGACCTGAGAGGGTCTTTTCTTACCCGTGACGTTCTCATACTTGTCCCCAGCCAGATCCTCGTCCCAGAGCTGCGGGCACAGCTGCCCTGTGAGGCAAACCAGCACATCACTGTCACTGCAGCGTCCCCAGGCACGGTGGGACGAGCAGGGTGGGACCACACAGAGCTCCCCAAGTCCAGGAGGTGTTGCCAGGAGCCCCCCGAGGCAGCACAGACCAAGCAAACCCCGCTCCCAGGGCAGCGCAGGCTCCCGGCAGCCGGGAGGAGCGAAGCTGGAACGCTCCAGGAGCAGTTTGGAAGGGTCCGAGCTGGCCCTGCTGCCTCCCACAGGTGAAATGCTTTTCCCAGCTCCCGGAACAGCCCCGCGGCTGGAATCAGCATCAGGAGGCTCGGACGGGTGCCAGGGACACCCACAGTGCCACGGAGAGCTGTCTGCTCCTGTCCCATCCCGGTGACAGCTCGGAGCTGGCGGCCCCAGGGGACAGGGGTGAGGGTCCAGCCGGAGGCTGAGGCGCAGGAAATGCCGCGTCAGGCGCGGTCACGGGGGTGCTGCTGGTGTTCGCAGGGATAAATCACGGCTCCAGCAGCACCGAGTCACCTCCAGATGCGCCAGATGTTGGGAGGTGCGAGATAAAGGAGTAAACAAGGCGGTAGGGAGAGAAGGATTTGTTTTGTCTCCATGCACGGCGGCCCTGGAGCAGGGATGGGCACCAGCGATTCTCCCACCTCTTCCTTGGATGTTCCTGGGGGGTCTCTGACCGCCCCCCCCCCCCCCCCCCCCCCCAGCCCTTGCCCATCTCTCTGTCCAAGAGCTTGGCACCACAGTGGCTTGTCCCCCATGCTGACCACAGGGCCAGCAGTGGTGTGGGGACATGCCCTGGCCCTGGGGACCCCCGACCCAGCCACAGCAGTGAGGGTTGTGAATGTCCTGGCCACACGCAGAGTCCCCTCGGGGCCTGTGGGTGTCACAGCCGGGGGCAGAGTCCCCTCCCGCCGGCGCTGACATCACCCTCAGCAGGGCAGGGGACACAAAGCGCAGCATAAATCACCCCCGTGCGATCTCTTTGAAGCCTCTCCCAGCCCTGCTGCTGATCCCAAGGGAAAATCTCGCCTGTCCAACCCTCTATCCCTCAGGAAAGGCCAGGACACGGGAGGCTACGCCGTGCCGGGCAGCAGGGACCCCTCCACGGGCAAACCCGGGCCCCTCGGGCTGAGCCACCGCTCCACCCCCACCGAGCCTGATGCAACCACGGCGTCGCTTCCAGAGGCTCCTCCCCTGGAGCCCATCCCACGCCGGGAGCCACACGCAGGCCGGGGACACCCCGGCAGCGCTGGGCTCAGCCACGCTCCCCCTGTCCCACGTGGACACCCCCCAGCCCTCCACCATCGCGTGGGTCATGGCCAGACCTCTTCCCGACTCGCAGCTGGAGGCCAAACCTCTCTCGGGAGCTCTGTGCATCCTCACCGCTGCCCGGAGCGGTCCTCGCTCACCTGCCCCGCCCGCTCCCGCCCGGACCCGGCTCCACACGCGCTGCCGGACGCCGCTGCCTTGGCCGCCAGCTGGCACCGAGGGACGGAGAGTGGCCAAGCCCCGTCCCTCCCTGATGGCCGCGGCTGTGGCAGCGGTGTCGGGGTGTCCCGGGCTGGCTCCCCGCAGCCGGGCTCGCTCGGCTCAGCTCTGCCTGGCCCCCTGCCCGCACGGGATGCTGAGCAAAGCCCCGGCGCTCAGTCAGCAGCCACCGCTCCAGTCCTGGCACGTGGGGACCTGGCACAGCTCACGGTGATTCCGGCCACCTCCGTATTGTCACCCCCTGGGTCTGACCCAGCCCTCGCCTAAGGGACAGGCGAGGAGGGAGGTGGCTCCCAAGGCCTCGCTCCTGGTGGTCCTTACCTTCCGCTGGTGGCAGCTCCTTCCCCTGGCAGGCACTGACGAGCCCGGCGAGCGCCAGGGCCCAGAGACCCCTCATGGTGCCCGTGGCAGAGGCTCAGGGCCCGCACGGCTGCCTGCAAGAGAGAGACTCCAGGCAGCAGCGGGGTGGGCACCTGGTGGCCACCAGCCCATGGAGGTTGGCCACACCAGCAAAGCCACCAGCATGGAGCAGCGCTGACCCTGCTGGCCATGGCTCGGTGACGTTTTGGGGCTCAGTGTGACCCCCATCCATCTGCTCCACACCCAGCCCAAGCCTCAGCATCCCAGCATCCCTGGGCGTCAAACCCCAGCACCCGGATTTACTCCAAACATCCGGAAATGCGATGGCTGAGGTTCCCCAGAGTGGAACCGGGCACCTCCTGCGTGCACCCACCCAGGAAGGTCTCACTGCCTCCCGTTTTATCCCCCGGTGCCGTGCAGATCCCGGGGTATCCCTGCAGGTCACCCCGACCTGGCCTCCCTCCTGCTTCCTGCCACGAGGCACGGTCGGGCTGCAGGCCGGGAGCAGGAGCCGGGACAGACCGGACACACTCGGCTCCAGGGGCTGCTGCCAGAGCGGGACGTGCATTCATGTTCCTTCATCCCCCATCGCACAGCCCCCGGGACCCCCGGCAGCGGGGCCACCTCTGCCCTGCCTGCACGGGGCTCTCTCGCACCCCCAACTCTTCCCAGACTCCCAGCCCCCCTGTCCCGAAGCACAACCCCTTCACCGGTTGTCCCCCCTGCTGCCACCCGCCTGGCCTGGCCTGGCACTGCCTGCACCCACCTCTGCTCCCATTGCACCCACCCCCTGCACCCCTCCACCCCCGCTCCGCTCCCCAGCTCCCCCCGCCCGCTCCCCGCCTTCCCTGCGCCGCACCCTCCGCACCGGCGGGTCCCCGCGGCCCCGGGGCGTGATTAACTCCGGTGATTAACGGGGAATCCCCCGCTCGTCCCGTCCCGTCCCGCCGCAGGGCCGGGTTCCGCCGGGCTCCTCCCGCCCCCCGGTGCGGCCCTGCCCGGGGCTCACCTGAGCGGGGCTCGGCGGGGACGGGGCTGCCGGGGGGTGCGGGACACCGGGAACTCCGCCGCGGGACACCGGGAACTCCGCCGCGGGACACCGGGAGCGCCGCCCCCGCCGCCTTCCCCGCCTCCCTCCGGGGGGGGCTCGAGCCGCCCCCCAAGCGCTGCCCGCCCTCCGCACCACCCCCCACCCCAACCCGGGGGGGGCCCGGCCGCCGCCCGCCTTCGCATCCCCGCCCTTCTCCTCCTCCTCCTCCTCCTCCTCTTCCACCCCCGGGCGCCTCCCACGGCAGCGCCTTCCCTCCCTCCCCACCCGCCTTCCCCCCCCCCCCGCTCCGGGCGCTGGACCCCCGCCCAGAAGAGGGGAACCCCAATCCCGCGGGTGGGGTGTAGCCCATTCCCTGGCTGCCATCCACGTGGAGCGGCTCTTCCTCTCTTCAGGAGCACGGAGGGGATCCAGGTGCTGGCACCGGTGGTGGCATCGCTGGCCAGAATGTCTGTCCCTGCAGGAGGAGGGTGTCCCTCAAGGATGCTCCTCCACTGGCACGACCCCAGGAGCAGCTCCGGGCAGACCCCGAGGCACCGGGATAGCCAGCCCGCGGTGTGACACGGAGCTGCTGTCCCCTCCCTGCGCCTTGGGGTGGCTTGGGGACAGTCTGGCTCAGGACGAGGTGCCCGGGGTCAGAGCGCTGCGACGGGAACCCTGCCACCATCTCTGCCGCTGGCACCGCCACGTCCCCAGCAGCAGCAGCAGCAGCAGCAGCAGAGCTGCTGATTTCCCAGAGCCCTGCCAAGCCCTGGAGGGATCCGGCGCCCATCCCGGCTCCCAGCGCCCCCGCGCAGCATCCAGCCCCGCGCCACTGGGACGTGCCAGCCTGGAATGCTGCCCCGGGGCCTGGCTGCCCGGCTCTGCTCCATCTTCCCATTGCGTTCCAGGCCGCCCTGATCCCCCCAAAAACAAGCAGGGAACGAGCCCAGCCCGTGCAATTTTGGGTCTGCAAAGCATCCCCTGGCATCTCCATCCCTGCATCCCAGCGCTGGGATGGCCCAGGACCCCGGCTCAGCTGCGTTTTCTCCTAAATGGTGACGGATCTATTTAGGCTGCAGTTTTACAAACGCGTGAGGGACGCGTGGAACCCCATAAAGTCGCTAATTAACAACTGCTGGTTAGGCACAGGCAGTAAATAAACTGTCGTGGGCAACCCCAGGGGCTCGGCTCCGCCAGTCCCGGCGACGTGGTGACAACGCTCCCTCGAGGTGCCTGCTGAGGTAATTAAGGGTAATTAAAGCAAGTGGGAACGAAAACGCAGCGAAACTTCTCTCGTTCCTGCGTTTGGGATGATTGTTCACCTCGAGATGTTCTTTGTTTGGGGCCACCCAGCAGCGATGAACCCGGGACGGGGGCACTGCAGGGGGTTTGTGTGTCCTGTGGATGTGGGGCACGGCCCCAAAACTGGCCCCACATCCCACCCCAACCCCACAGCAGAGCAGGGATGAAGGGCAGCCTCATCCCGTCCTCTCCAGCTCCCAGGATCCTCAATTCATCCGCAAAACGCTTTGGAGAGGTCCCAACTGAGGCACCCTTCCCGTGCCTCAGTTTCCCTCACTTCCCAGGGTGCTCCCCTGAGTTGGTTGCCCCCAACCCAATGGCACAAAGCGACCCTGGCAGCCCCAGGGGTGGCAGCAGCGTGGAAAACTCTGCTCCACGTAGCTCCTGCTTCCCGTCGCTGTTCCGGTGCACGGGATCGGCGTTTCTAGAGGGGAAAAAGAAGCTGGATCCCGCCTCCCCAGAACTCTCCCTTGGAGCGGCGCCGAGCGGGGGGATGGAAAGCAGGATCCTGGAGCCCCTGCCCACCATCCCAGTACGGAAAAAGCAGAGGCACGCTGTGCTTCCAAGAAACTGCCACGCCGCCTGCCAAGAAACACGAGCCGGAGCAGAGCCCGACAATTTTAGGGCTGGAGATAATTTTGCCTCCGAGCCCGAAGCGTCACCGCGGCGGTTGTGTTACCCTGGGGCTCCCCACTTCCCACACCGAGCTCAGCCTTCCCCCCCCCAAAAAAAAGGCTCCCCAAATCCCGGGAATGAGGGTTGGGATGACGCCGTCCGGACCACGTTGGCTCGCAGGCAGCTGCTGGCCTGGACAAGGCACAGGAGGGAATTCCTGCGGCGAGGATTTCAGCGGTTCAGCATTAATTCCTGCACCAATCCAGGCACAGTTCCCCCCCCTCGCCCCCTCTAATTCCAGTCGGGAAGGAAAACGCCTGCAGGAATTCTTTCCAGCTTCGCTGGGCCCTTTGAATCCGCGGTGCTAGAACAGCACTTTTGCCTCTTTTTGGAGAGATTTCTTTCGCGGAGGGCGAAGCTCCGGGGAGCTCCCGTCCCCCCGCGGCCGCGCAGCCTCAGAGCCGCTTCTCCATCATTTCCGCCCCCCAAACCGCACATTTTTGGCGCTGGGGGGACACAGCCTGGCTCCGACGGGAGCTGCAGATGGAAAATGGCTCCAGAGCTCCGGGATCTCCTCTGACCCACCCTGTACCCCCCATCCCGCAGGACTGGGGGCTGTCCCTTGTCCCTTATGCCGGGACACACCACAAGCCTGTGCCTCTCGCCCGGGCTCCGTTCCCTCGCCCCATCTGGCGTCTCCATGAGTAATGAAAGCTGCTAATTGCCAACAGATGCCCCAGGAAACCCTGACTCTGCCTCTCGCGGCTGTGTTTGGCTGGGAAGGAGAGGAGGGGAGCTGCAGCGGGCCCCGCATCCCCCAGAGCAGAGGGCAGGGGGATCCCAGTGCGTGGTGGCTCCCAAAAACCAGAGCCGGAGGATGTGGCTGCCTTTATCAGCAGAATTAGGGACCAGCGGGGGGACACCTGGTGTCCCTGACCCACGCCCTCCATGGGGCTGGGAGCCACGACTGAGCCCCACGGCAGCCCCCTGACTGTCACCCACAGTCCTGTCCCCCTGGCATGGGCAGCCAAAGCCCCCACGCTCGTGCAAGCCCCCTCCCCGTGCAGCTGGATCCCCCCTAGGAGGTGGCTGTGGAAGGATTTGGCTCCTTCCATCCCTTCCTCTTCACTCCCATCACCGCGTCGGAACCCCCAGCTGGCTTCTTCCTACGCCTCAAACCCAAACTGGGCGCTGCTGGGATGAACTGGGTTATGAAATTTAAATCGGCGCTTCCATCTTAACTGGGCCGTCCCTCGGGGCTGGGGAGAGACCCTCCCACTCCAAGGGTCACATCCTGTCCCAGTGTCCCGGCACAGGCGTGGGGGGGCTGGGAGCAACATCTCCTGTCCTGTCCCATGGTCCAAACTGGGCAGCGGCCACCAGCCCAAGCCAGGCAGCGTCATTTGCTCTTTCCAAGCCTGTCCTGTCCAAAGGAAGTCCTCAGCAAGCCCGAGAGGCTTTTCCCAGAGGGAAGGAATAGCCACGACCAGGATCTGCTCGCACCACGGCACAGCCAGCACCTTCCAGCACTCTGCAGCGGGAGGGTTTTGGTGCCGTGATCCCCACCATGGATCAAAATCTCTCATCCCAGATGTGCTGAGAGCCACCAGGCAGAGATGTCCTCTCCTCCAGCAGCGCTTTCCTCACACAGCTCCTGCTCCGAGGTCCTCCAGCTCCGGATGCCGGGATGCTCCGGCAGCGCCGGGCAGCCCACCCGGAGCGGCTCCGCGCGGCGATTGCCTCCCAAGTTCCTAATTTGCTCACAGATTAATTACGATCTAATTACTGCTCCCGGCTCCCGTGATCAGATACTCATTTGCAACGCGTGGCTGCAGGATCAACCCTACTCGGTGGATTTTGTGGGCAGGGGGGTGCAGACAGAGCAGGGGCGAAGCCACCCCCAGGCGAAGCACGAGGCGGCGGCCGCGGCCCCACGGCACCACAGAGAGTGAACTTTTATTTCCAACAACGACAGCACCTGCCCCGTGGGGTGGGGACGGTGGGGAGGGCTGGGAGGGGGCGGCCGCGGGGGTCCCGGGGTGGGGGGGGGGGGGTCCCAGGGAGCGGCCGCTCGCGTGCACACGGTGCACGGCGTGAAGAAACATCCCGGTAGAAAAGAACGAAGGTCTGAGGGCCTCGACGGCCGGTCCTGCCCCGGGGTGGGGGTGCAGGCGTGAGCGTGGGTGAGCATTTTTGGGTGGGGGGAGGAGGGAGGGCTCGGGTCCCCTCCGCACCCGCGTCCGGGGGGTGGCAGGAGGAGGAACCAGGCGAGGACGGGTGGGAGTCGGCTCTCCCGGGGGGAGGGAAGCGGCTCCGGCCGGGCAGGGACCCCCCGGCTGCCCCGGAGCACGGAGCAAACCCAGCGTCTCGGCTCGCGGGGCCGCGCACGGGACGGAGGCGGCGGCGATGGGCGCGGGGCTCACACCTCCGTCTGGAAGTCGCCGTCGGCCGCGTCCAGGCCGCCGCAGGGGCTGTCCCAGTCTGCCCGGCACAGCTCCAGCCGGTCCCGCTGGGCGCTGGGCAGCGAGCCCAGTGTCATCGCCTTGAATGTGCTCCATGGCTTGGGCGGCGCGGCCGGAGCCTTCGGCCGCTGCTCCTCGGGGCTGGTCACATCCTGCGGGGTGAGGGGCAGCTGTGGCTCTGTCCCACTGCCCCGGGGTACAGTCACTCCAGTCCCGCCCAGGATGGGGTAGGACAACCCCCGAGGGGGCTCCAGGACTTACGTTGGCCGTGCTCTTGTCCCCGCCTCCCGACGAGACGCTCCACCGCTTTTCTCGCTGCGGAAAAAGCCCAGCGCTCAGCCCCGGCAGCGCCCCTGGGTGCCCACAACGTCCCCGGGGTGCCACAGTCCATGCAGGAGGAGGTGAAGGGTTCTAGGGTGCAGATCAGGGGCAGGGTGGGGCCTCCAGGACCTCACCTTGGAGGAGCCGGTGGACGGAGCCCGGTACCGGTCCAGCGTGTGGAATTTCTGGTTGAGCTCGTGGTAGAGCTCGGAGTGGCGTTTCCGTGTGTGCATCACCTTCTGCGGGGGCAGAGCAGAGCCTGTGGCCATCGGCGCTGCCCGCTGTCCCTCAGCACTGTCCCCATCCCTGTCCCCCTCCCTGCCTTCCTGGGGCATCCCAGACAAGCAGCAGAGCCCACTCCACGCTCATCATTGGTGTTCTAATCCAGAGCCAGCGCTTGTTACGGCCTGGTCTAAACCCCTCAGAGCTCAGGAGCTGCCAGCGGGGCAAAGGGAGTGGGGACACACTGGGTCAGTCCCCCACGATGGCACCGGTGACACCTCCATGGCAGGACTTACCTCGAAGTCCAGGTCAGAGTACCGCAACCTCTTCCTCTGGCAGGGGGACAGGCAGGAGCAGGGGGAGGAGATGGAGAAGAAAAGGGAAAGGTCTTTGCAGGTCCGGGGTGAGGGGAAACAAGGTTTGGGGGCTCATGCCAGCCCCAGTCTATGCCCGGCTGGGGACACGGAGCTCATCCCACCAAGGGTGAGATGCCCAGTGGGGAGCACGGGGGGAATTCATGCAACCCTACACGTGCACACGTGTCCTGGCACACACGTCCCTCCCCACACGAGTGTCCACAGGCACCAGCCCCCCGCTCACCTCCAGGGACCCCACTTTCATGGCAGAGCCGGGCACGGTGCGGGGCATGGTGCGGCTGCGTTCCGACAGCTCCGAGGCCAGGATCTGCCGCACCGTGGGGTGCTGCTTGAACTGGAGACCGTAGGGAGCCTTCACCGTCGCGTAGGGCTGGTTCAGGTTCACGTTGACGTGATCCACGGCCACAAAACCAGGGTAAGCATCCCCTTCGGCCGCCGGGCGCCCCGTCCCGCCGGGCACCGCCTCCTCTGCGCCGGGACCGAGCGTCCCCTCGTCCCGGGGGAAGGGCTTGAGGCTGCCGGTGCGGCGGGGCAGCATCATGTAGTCGCTCTCGCGGGGGGGCTCGGGGGCCCGGATCCAGCCGTATTCCAGGGGCCGCAGGCTGCTCTCCGTGCACAGGTAAACGGGACCCGGCGCCTCCAGGCCGAGCTGCTGCGCCGGCGGCTCGCCCAGCTCGGTCAGACCCGCCACCACGTTGGGCGTCATCTTGGGCACCTGCACCAGGATGCTGGCGGGGGGGATGTTCCCGGGCAGGCTGGAGAAGCCCAGGCCTCCCTCCGAGGTGGTGTTGAGCTTGGGGTCTTCGTCCCCGTCCAGGGAGATGCGGGACAAGGTGCCCGTGATGGTGGCGGGGTTGCAGGTGTTCACCTCTTTGAACAGCACTGTGGGCAGGGAGCGGGCTCAGAGCCAGCCCTGGGGGTCCCACGGAGGGTGGGGACACCGGAGAGACCCCCTGGCTCGTGCTGCCTGTCCCTCCCAGGTGTGGCACGGTGAGAAGAGAGGAGAGCTCACCTGTCTGACACGCCAGGTCAACGTCCTTTTCAAAATCTGTCTATAAAAATCCAGAAAGAGGGGGGAGAGCGAGAGAGAGAGGAGAGAAAGAGAGGGAGAGAGACGGGGAAATGAAGCACCAAGGCCGGCACAGGCAGCGGCGGGGTCTCCAGGGGTGACCCACTCACCAGGATCTGCACCTGCCCGTTCTTGCAGGAGTCGGGCGAGTTTTCATTCTCCTCGCTCCTGCACCCCCCCATCTGACACTTCACCACGTCCTGGACCTGCGGGGACAGAGCCGGTCACGGCCACGCGGCCAGGGCTGTCCCCCGGCACCCCTCCGGGGCCGCCCCACCTCTCGGCGCAGGAACCCGTGCACGGTGATGATGACGAAGCCCTGGACGGAGTTGAAGACGGCGAAGAGGACCTGGAAGAGGATGGAGCGCCGGTCGGTCATGGCGAGCACGGCCGACATCCAGGTCAGCGCCAGCAGAGGCAGGACCACGCAGGAGCTCCACAGCGATGCCCTGGCGCAGGGAGAGAGGGGCCGGGGTGAGCCCGAGGGGCGGAGCTGCCCCGGGACAGCCCCCCGAGCACCGCCCTCCGCCCCCGCAGCAGCCCCCCGAGCCTTGCCCCGCGCCCCACAAGCATGGCCGGGGCTGTGTCACCCAGCTGTCCCCTCTTCCTCGGTGTCCCCAAGCCGGGAACTGAGGCCTGAGGGGACCTGTGGGCTCCAGCCCCCCAAGGTGTGTCCCTCTCCCCACACAGCCACAGGGTGCTGGGGGGACGCGGGGCCACCGCCACCCTCCCGCGGCCACCAGAACAGCAGAGAGGGGATGGGGTTTTTTTCTCTTTTTATTTTAGCAGTAAATTTCGGGGCTGCCTCTGTCGTGACTAAACCCCCATGAGCGGGGACCTCGGCAGCCTCTGGAGTTCACACGCCGGGAAGAGGGTCCCGGGGACACCCCCGAGCGCGTACCCCCACCCCCAGGCCAGAAGAGCCCCCCAACCCCAGCGATGAGGTGACCTGCCATGGGAAGCCATGCCATGCAGACGTGATGGGACACGCGCACCCCGCCCCGAGCACACAGCGTCACCCTTCCCCTTGGAGACCTCTGACCCGTCCCCAACCCCCCCGGGGCGATGCCCAGAGTGTCCCCCCGCGCTGTGCTCGGGGCGGGGGGCGCGGCGGGCGCGGGACGGGCACTAACATGGCACTGCTGGCGGTGGCGGAGGTCATGGCCGCGCTGGACACCACGCCGCACTTGGTGCATTTCAGCAGCAGGCTGCCGCACGGGGGGGGCTTGGAGCTACGAGCCCACCGCCCCCCCGGCGCCCCGCGGCCAGGACCGGGCCACGCGGGGGGGATGCAGGCACGGGGAGAGGGTGGGGGGAGCAAGGCAGGACGGCGGGGAGGGGGCGGGGGGGGATGGAGGGATGGATGGAGGGATGGATGGAGGGATGGATGGACGGACACAGGCAAGAAGCGAATGGGAGGAGGAGAAGAAAGAGAGAGAAGAGAGAGAGAGCGCCGGGTTAGTCGAGGGCGGCAGCTGTTAATGGCGAGGGGGGGTGGCCAAGCGGCAGGGGAGGGGGCGGGCAGGGAGGGGGAGCTGCGGCCTGCGGACCCCCCTTCCCCGAGGGAAGGAGAGGGGATGGCTGCCCCCCAAATTCTGCCCCTCCGGCAGCCCCCAACAAGGGGCTGCGGTCACCCCGGGCTTGGCCCCCGCCGCCCAGTGATGCGGTGATATCTGCCCCGCCCTCAGCCCGCTGCCGGGGCACCTCCATGCCAAGCCCCCGGCAGGGCGCAGGGGGCGGGGGGCGGCCCCGGGGACCCCCCCCGCGGGGCGCAGGGCACTTACCCAGCTCGCTGCTTTTTGGACTTATCTGAAATGCCGTCGCGGGACATGAGCTTGTTGAAGACGATGATGCCCACCAGCATGTTCACCTGCGGGAGGGCGGGCTCAGGGCTGGCACGGAGCCCCCCTGCCCGCGGCAGCAGCTGGCACGAGCCCTCCCCCCCCCCCCCCCCGGGTGAGTTTTGGGGGGTCCACGGCTCGGGGGCAGCTCACCAGCACGATGACAGCAGCAGGTCCCACGAAGGCGTAGAGCAAACCGCCCTCCAGAGAGAGCCAGCAGCTGCAGGGGACCGTGGGTGGCGTGTCAGGGGATGGCCCTGTCGCCATCCCCAGCTCCCAGCCAGCCCGCAGCAGCCTCCGTGCCCCGCCCCGTGTCCCCTGTCCCCACGTACTAGCTCGCTGTCCCATAGCCTTTGGTCCGAGTGAAGCCGACAGAGACAGCGACCACGAGGGCTGGCAAGCCTGGAGAGGGGCGACACGAGGCTGGAGGAGCTGGAGGAAGGTGGCATTGTCCCCTCAACGCCACCCCAGGGGTGGGGACAGCGATGGGGCTCCTCTGACAGCTCCCCATGGCCTGAGGCTGCCACAGCTGAGACACCTGGGTCTGCTTCCCTCCCCTGTGCCTCAGTTTCCCCTCTGATGAGCCTGGGGGGTATCAGGGAGGGGCGAGGGGTGTCCCCTTCTCACCCGTGCCGGGCTCTTACCCCATCCCAAGCACAGGAAGCGCTTCCTGACCAGGCGTGTCCGGATCCGGCCGATCACCGCCAGGTAGGACTGCCAGGCCTCGGTCAGCACCCAGCAGAAGGACGAGAGGAAGAAGAAGTGGAGGAAGGCGGCGGTCATGGTGCACACACCCTGCGGGGTGGGGACACGGGGACATCAGGGGGACGCGGCCACGTGCCCGGCATCTCGGCGGTTAAACCCCCACGCCCGGCGAGGTTTGTGTCAAAGCCACCGGCGCGGGGGATTTAATCCCGGGATCGAGTTAATCCAAATCCAATCTGCTGCTGGGAGCCAGCAGGGGACGAGGCGAGTGGCTTGGGACCCCACTCCGAGGGTGGCAGGGTGGTGGCAGGGTGGTGGCAGGGTGGTGGCACCCACCTTGCTGAGCATCTGGGACTGGCCCACGAGGATGAGGATGTTGGAAGCCAGGATGGAGACGCAGAAGTTGAGCAGGATGATGGAGCGCTCCGACTTGATGAACCTGCGGCAGGAGCGGCGTGGGGCGGGGGGGCCAGCCTGTCCCTGTCCCTGTCCCTGTCCCTGTCCCTGTCCCTGACCCATGTCCCTGTCCCTGTCCCTGTCCCATGTCCCTGTCCCTGTCCCTGTCCCTGTCCCATGTCCCATATCCCTGTCCCTGTCCCATGTCCCTGTCCCATGTCCCATGTCCCTTGTCCCATGTCTCTGTCCCTGTCCCATGTCCCTGTCCCATGTCCCATGTCCCATATCCCTGTCCCTGTCCCATGTCCCTGTCCCTGTCCCATGTCCCAGTCCCTGTCCCATGTCCTATGTCCCTGTCCCTGTCCCTGTCCCATGTCCCATGTCCCTTGTCCCATGTCTCTGTCCGTGTCCCATGTCCCTGTCCCATGTCCCATATCCCTGTCCCTGTCCCATGTCCCTGTCCTTGTCCCATGTCCCAGTCCCTGTCCCATGTCCTATGTCCCTGTCCCTGTCCCTTGTCCCATGTCCCATATCCCTGTCCCTGTCCCATGTCCCTGTCCCATGTCCCATGTCCCTTGTCCCATGTCTCTGTCCCTGTCCCATGTCCCTGTCCCTGTCCCATGTCCCAGTCCCTGTCCCATGTCCTATGTCCCTGTCCCTGTCCCTTGTCCCATGTCCCATATCCCTGTCCCTGTCCCATGTCCCTGTCCCTGTCCCATAGCCCTGTCCCTTGTCCCATGTCCCATGTCTCTGTCTCTGTCCCTGTCCCTGTCCCATGTCCCTGTCCCATGTTCCTGTCCTGTCCCTGTCCCATGTCCCTGTCCCATGTCCCATGTCCCTTGTCCCATATCCCTGTCCCTTGTCCCATGTCCCATGTCTCTGTCTCTGTCCCTGTCCCATGTCCCTGTCCCATGTCCCTGTCCCATGTTCCTGTCCCTGTCCCTGTCCCATGTCCCTGTCCCTGTCCCATGTCCCATATCCCTGTCCCTGTCCCATATCCCTGTCCCTGTCCCTGTCCCTGTCCCATGTCCCAGTCCCTGTCCCTGTCCCATGTCCCTGTCCCTGTCCCATGTCCCTGTCCCATGTTCCTGTCCCTGTCCCTGTCCCATGTCTCTGTCCCTGTCCCTGTCCCATGTCCCTATCCCATGTCCCATGTCCCTTGTCCCATGTCCCTGTCCCTGTCCCGTGTCCCTGTCCCATGTCCCGTGCTGCCACTGCATGGGTGCTGTCCCGGGGCGGGGACAGTGCCAGGCCACCCAAGCATCTTCTCCCACCCAGGTTTTCCCTTCCCACCACATTAATCCCATTGATGCTGAGCCTTTCCCGGTGCCACGTCCCCCTTTGTCACCCCCTCCCCACACAGCCTCGAGCCCCAGGTGCCCCCCAGGTCCCCAGGTGCCCTCGGGTCACCTCCAGAAGGCCGCGTAGATCACCAGCAGGGTCAGCAGGGCCATGCAGGACACGGCGCAGCCGATCATCAGTGGCACCGACGGCGTCCCCGAGGGGTCCATGGCCTGTGGGGACACCGGTGGGCACTGGCTGAGCCCACCTCCCCCACCCCCACTGCTCTCTGCCAGCCCCCTGCCCACTCTGGGCCCTCCACCCCCTCACTAGGGACCCTCGAGTGCCAGAGGGGGTCGGTGGCAGCGGTGGCACATCCAAGGCGCCTTCCCGGGGACCCGTGCCCATCTCCATGCCAACGGGGGACGCGGGCGGAATAGCAATGGGGCGGGGGGCCAGGGATGCCCCCTCCCCTCCTGGCACACGGCAGTGCCCCGTATGGAGCTCTAGGGACTGTGGCAACCCCCTGCCCACAAAAACCCACCCTGCTGGGGGTGCTGGGGGGGGTGGGACCCTTCCCCTGGCTGGTGGGGGACACCCTCACCGTCCAGTGCCCACCTCGTCCTAGCAGGAAATGCCGCCTGCCCATCCCCACCCTCCCTTAGGGACCCCCGCCCCCAGCCCGGGGATCACCCCCCACCCACATCGCGTGTCCCCAGCAGGCTCGTGGCTGTCCCCACGCTGTCCCCTACCAGGTCTCTGGGCAGCTGGGCGAGGACGGCGAAGGTGGCGAGCTGGCGGCACTGGCATTTGGTGTGCGCCGGGAGGGTCTCCAGGGTTTGGCAGCTCTCCGTGTCCCAGTTTCCCAAGCCAGCATCCCTGATTAATGGGAAGAGAGCGAGGGAGAGCAATTTGAAATGATCAAACACACGCAGCCCCTCGCGCCTCTCCGGAGTTAACCCCTTCCTGGCCCTGCCTTGGGGTAGGCACGGCAGGCGGGGAGGCACTGCCAGGGGATCCCTGCCCCGGGCTGATCTTGTTGGGAGCGGTGCAGCGCAAAGGCTTCAGGTTTAATCATCCCACACAGGTTTGGGAGGGGCAGGGGCAGTGCCAGGACAGGCAGGAGCAGCCCCAAGAGCCCCCTGGCACCTGTGTCCTCTCCCGGGGGGGGTGATGATTCCCTCTCCCTGTGGGGCCCCTCCTTCCATGGGGACCTTCCCTCCATGGGGTCCTCTCCCACCACGGGGATCCCCCATTTTGGGGATTCCCCTGCTATAGGGACCCCTCTGCCATGGGGACCCCTCCCGTCTTTGGGGACCCTCCTGTCATGGGGACCCCTTCACCATGGAGACCCCCCCAGCGAGGGAGCAGCGAGGGGGGTGACACTGCCATGCCCGGGGAGAGCAGCCCCAGCTCCCAGCACGTCGGGAAAACCGGGAACTGGGTCTGTGGCACAGCTGGGGGCTGTCCTTGGGGCCGGGCTGAGACCTGCCACGCTCATCACAGCCGACACCTCCCCACGGGTTTGGGGGATGAACTGGAACCAGTGACCCGCGGGTACCTGGGCAGGGGGGCTGGCAGTGCCCTCCCCCACCCCGCAGCGCTGCCCGCCCCCCTTCCTGCCCTACTTTCCCTCATTCCTGCCAGCACTAACAAATCACATCTGGCAGCCTGGCGCGGGCGGCCCCGCGGCTCCGGGGCCACATCGATCCCGTGGGAGCTCAGTTCACCCGTGCCAGTGGGGCTGGGATACGGGAAGGGATGGTCCCGGCTCCCCGGCCCTGCTCCCCATCCCTGCTCCCATCCCTGCTCCTATCCCTGTTCCCATCCCTGCTGCACATTCCTGCTCTCCCATCCCTGTTCCCATCCCTGCTGCCATCCCTGTTCTCCCATCCCTTCTCCCATCCCTGTTCCCATCTCTTCTCCCATCCCGGTTCTCCCATCCCTGTTCCCATCTCTTCTCCCAGCCATGTTTCCATCCCTGTTCCCATCCCTGCTCCCATCCCTGCTCCCATCCCTGCTCCACATTCCTGCTCTCCCATTCCTGTTCTCTCATCCCTGTTCCCATCCATGTTCCCATCCCTGCTCCACATTCCTGCTCTCCCATCCCTGTTCTCCCATCCCTTCCCCCATCCCTGTTCCCATCCCAGTTCTCCCATCCCTTCCCCCATCCCTGTTCCCATCCCTTCCCCCATCCCTTCTCCCATCCCTTCTCCCAGCCATGTTCCCATCCCTGCTCCCATCCCTGCTCCCCATCCCTGTTCCCATCCCCTCTCCCATCCCTGTTCCCATCCCTGCTCTACATTCCTACTCTCCCATCCCTGTTCCCATCCCTGCTCCCATCCCTGCTCTCCCATCCCTGCTCCCATCCCTGTTCCCATCCCTGCTCTCCCATCCCTGCTCCCATCCCTGTTCCCATCCCTGCTCTCCCATCCCTGCTCCCATCCCTGTTCCCATCCCTTCTCCCATCCCTTCTCCCATCCATGTTCCCATCCCTGTTCCCATCCATGTTCCCATCCCTGTTCCCATCCCTTCTCCCATCCCTGTTCCCATCCTTTCTCCCATCCCTGCTCCAATCCATGCTCCCACCCCCTCTCCCACTCCCTCCCAGCAGCCCCCTGGCACTGCCAGCCTGCCCTGTCACCAGGGTGTCCCTGTGTCCCTGCCCCTCACTCACGTCCTCGAGTAGTCCCAGGTGACACACTGCGGGTGGGACGTGCCCTGCGGACACAGGGACAGGTTAGAGCTCCCCCCCAGCCTTACCCCCACCCCACGAGGAGATGTGGCACTTGGGGACATCCCCGTGGTGTGCCAGGGCTGGCATGTCCCCACTGTGGGCACAGGGACCAGTTTGTGGCCACAAACTTGGAGCTGGTGGTCCCTGCCTGGCTCTCAGTGCCTGCAGGTGACAAGGCTGGAGGGACCCACATGGGACTGGGAGGTGACGCAGCGATGGGACAGGAGGGTGACACATCGATGGCGTGGGAGGAGAAGGGGACACTCGTGGTGGTGATGAAGGAACTCGCTGGAGACACAGGAGGGTCGATGATGAAGAAGGGCAACACATGGTGGGAGGGGACACTCACGGTGCCAACGTGGGACAGGGACACTTGTGTGGATGACACAGAGGGGGGACACTCACAGTGACGTGGGAGGGGACACTTTCAGTGATGATGAGGGACAGGAGCAGTCACGCTGGTGTGGAAAGGGTGATGACATGAGGAGGGGGACACTCACATTGGTGTCATTGGAGGAAGACTCTCACTTTGGTGATGTGGAAAGGGACATTCACGGTGCCATGGGAGAGGGACACTCCCACTGGTGCCATGGGAAGGGGGACACTCCACTGGTGCCATGGGAAGGGACATTCCTGATGACACGGGACACTCACGTTGATGATGTGGGACAGCTCCACCAGCACGAGGGGCTCCGCGGGCCGGGTCGGCGGGCGCACCGTCACCGTCAGCACCTTGGAGGTGACGGCCAGGGGGCTCCTGAGGGGAGGGACACGGGCTGTGACAGGCCGGGGGACAGCAGGGGACACCGCGGGCAGCACCACTCACCTGGGCGGGGGCAGGATGAGCCCCAGCGTGCGGTACAGCACTGCCCCGATGACAAAGTGCGACGACTCCTCCGCTTCTGCAGAGAGAGCCACGAGCTCGGTGACACACGGGAGGGGACACGCAGGGCACGCACGGGGCTGCCAGATGTGCGCCCAGATGTGCGCTGGCACGCACGCCCAGCCCCAGAGCGCAGGCGTTCACCTGCACGCGCCCGGGGATTCAGCTCATGGGTGTGTCAATGTAAGCCCACATCTGCACCAGATGTGCACTCCCGTGTGTGCACGTGTGCGCGCCTCCAGATGTGCACGCTCACACGCGTGCACGCCTCTACACTCCCAGATGTGCACTCACGTGCAGGTTCACACACACGTGCACACGCGTGCACAGTTCCAGATGTGCAGGCTCACACACGCGTGTGCACATGTGCATACCTCCAGACGTGCACACTCACACGTGTGCACGCCTCTACACTCCCAGATGTGCACTGCCATGTGCAGGCTCACACACGCGCGCGCGGTTCCGGATGTGCAGGCTCACACGCGCGTGCACTCTCCCAGATGTGCACTGCCATGTGCAGGCTCACAGACACGTGCACACATGTGCATACCTCCAGATGTGCAGGCTCACACGCACGTGCACTCTCCCAGATGTGCACTGCCATGTGCAGGCTCACACAGGCGTGCGCACACCTGCGTGCTCCAGATGTGCACACTCAGGTGTGCACGCCTCTAGACTCCCAGATGTGCACTGCCATGTGCAGGCTCACGCACACATGTGCAGTTCCAGATGTGCAGGCTCACACGCGCCTGCGCTCTCCCAGATGTGCACTGCCATGCGCAGGCTCACAGACACGTGCGCACACCTGCACGCTCCAGATGTGCACGCCCACAGCACACACACCTCCAGATGTGCAGGCGCACGCGTGCGCGCCATCTCAGATGTGCAGGAACGTTCGAGCACACGCACGCCTCCAGACGTGCACGCTCCCAGATGTGCGTGCACCTCCAGATGTGCACGCTGCCAGATGTGCGCATGCCTGGGCACTCCTGCTCACCGGCCGAGGCGAGGCTCAGCACCTCCCTGGGGATGAAGAGCTTGTCCTCGGAGCTGCGGGCCCAGTCCTTCATCCCCCGCCGGCCCTTCATGGGGAAGTTGATGTCGCTGGACACAGCGGACACGGGCTCCCGCTGGATGCTGGTCACTGCCAGGGGACACACAGCGGTCACCTCCCGCTCCCGCCTCCCCTCAGGTCCCCACGCCTGCCCTGCCGCTCACCCAGGTTGTCCGTGACGATGAGGGAGCTCTGGAAAGCCTTCAGCGCATTCCCGACCAGGTGGATGAAGTCCTCCACCACCTTCATCAAGTGCACGGAGCCAGGAGAGACCTGCGGGAGACGGGAGCAGCTCCGGAGCCACCGGGATGCGCCACCGCAGTGAGGACACCCCCGTGGTGGGGCCATCCCAGCTGCCACCATCCCCTCGTGCCACTCACCTGCTGGGCATCCTCCCACTTATCGCGGTTCTCCGCGTCCACCATGTAGCTCACCACCTGGAAGAAGCGCTGCGGGGACGGGGCTCAGCGGGGCTGGGGGCTGGGGACCGACCGACCGCCACCTCCCCGGGGAGGGGACCCTCGCTGTCCCCCTGCCCGCTACCTGCACGTCCTCGGAGGACGGGATGTAGGTGGCCCTCTTGAAGGTGTCGGTGACGTTGCGCAGGATCTCCACGGAGAAGAGCAGGTCCCCGCTGTAGTAGGTCTTGCGGGCCATGAGCTCCAGTAGGCTCCGCACCACCTGGGACATGCCCTCCCCTGCCAGCACCCGCTGGCCCTTCGCCAGGTGCTCCCGCAGCTGGTACGGAGTGGGGACAAGCGGTGTCACCTCCCAGCGCTGCTGAGTGTCCCTTATCACCCCCAGAGCCCGGGGGGACACTGCAGAGCTAATTGTGTTAATGAAGGCGGCTGTGGGATGTGAGGGGTGAGGGGGTCCACAGGGGTTTGGGGACATCCATGAGGGTCTGGGGGCGTCCTCCCCATCGCAAAAGTCTTTTCCCAAGGGCATGGGAATGCAACTCGAACACTCCAGCTCTAGGATTGGGGCCTTAGTCCAAGTTCATGGAGGTCTGGGGACATGCAGGGGGGTCTGGGGACATGCAGGGGGGTCTGGGGGCATCCTCCCCATCCCAAAAGCCTTTTCCCAAGGACATAGAAACACAACTCCAACCAGGATCCCCCTCCAGCTCTGAGATGGGATGCCTGCTCCCACCCCACAGGGGATTCCATGGGAGTCTGAGGGAACCTTCCCATCCCAAGAACCATTTCCCAAGGACACAGCTTGGGTGGGGTCCCCTTTCCCAACCCACCCAGGGAGCCCTGCCTCAGTTTCCCAACGTGGTGCCCAGATGGAGAAGTGATGTGGCTGTCAGGGGGACAGGGCACAGAAGGGGCTGTGCCAGAGCGGGCACCTACTGAGAGATGCAAATATCTGTACTCATGGGAGACGCAGCGGGCGAAGCTGGGCACACCCCAATAGGCGACCCCATGGGGGCTCAGCAGGCACCGGCGGCTGGCAGACCCTGTGACAGAGATTTGGGATTGGGGCTGGCACTGGAATCACCTCCCAGCACCCCAATGCCACCCGCAGCCCCCTGTGCTGCTCCAGGTCAGAGGGGTTTCGGGATGCTCATCCCTGATGTAACCCAACACCCCTGCCCTGCTCCAGGTGTCTCGACCCCAATGCCACCCTCTGCCCCTGGGGCTCTGGGGTGGCTCAACCCAAATGCCACCCACGATCCCCTACTCTGCTCCAGGTCAGAGAGGTTTGGGCCACTTGTCCCTCATGCCACCTATCGCCCCTGGGGTTTGGAGGTGCTCGTCCCACCACTCCCTGCCCTGCTCCAGGTGGCTCAACCCCAATGCCACCCACCACCCCCTGCCCTACGCCAGCCTGGGGAGCGTCTGGTGTCACCTGTGGCATTGGGGGGACATTTGTTGTAGATGATCTCCCCGGCAGCCGTCTTCTTCCAGGTCAGCAGCATCCCGTACTCGTCCTTGCACATCTCGTGGTAGGCTGGGGGTAAAGAGGGGGATCAGCACTGCCCAGATGCGGGGTGAGGGGCGCTGGGGTGTGGGGTACCCCATACCTGGGCACTTCTTCTCATTGCAGGTCTTCACCTCCTCGCCGGTGCCCTCGCAGGGGTAGCCCTGCATGCCCGTGCCCTCGCACATGCGGAAGCGCCGCTGCCAGCCGGTGTCGCAGGTCTTGGAGCAGAGGCTCCAGTGGTTCCAAGGACCCCACTTGCTGTCTGCTGTGAGGATGGGGACACTGTGGGACACCCGGCTGAGTGCAGGGAGAGCGGCACCCGCGGGGACGGGGATGGGGCACCATCGGCGCTGCCCCCCGCGCTGGGAGCCGAAATCCCGCGGGGTGTGAAATCCATGGATCGGTGCCGTAAATCTCTTTTAGAGCAGACTGGCATCCTGGTGCAGATGCCCTTCACTCCCTGCCACCATCCACAAACACCATGGCACGGACGCCACCGCCTCTCCCAAAAAACAAGGAGCGTCTCAAAGGACACGATGAGGACCTCATGGTCCATCCTTTGCCCAGTGTCCCCCATGCCCAGAGCCGTCCCCAGCCCCATGTGCACACGCGAGAGACCACTCGTGCTTGAACGCCCCAAGCACGGCACAACCCGCAGCCACCTGGCACCGACGGGTCCCCAGCGCGACCCGCTCGGAGAACAGCGCCAAGCCCCAACTCCTCCAGCTGAGACGTGCCCGGTGATCCCTGGCATCACCCTCAGGCTCCTGCTCCCCCGCAGCGGAGGGGGCTGCCAGCACCCCGGGTGTCACCGGCGGTGACACCGCGGCGGCGTGACGGCTGGGCCGCGCTGGGTGCCGCGCCCCGCCGCGTGGCCGTCCCCCCGCTTCCCCCCCAGCGCGCGGGGCCTTACTGGGACAGGTGGGGTTGGAGCACTCCCGGGCGTCGGCGTGGGCCCCCCGGCACTCGGCCCAGCCGTGGGCCGAGACGCTGCACTTGCGCGTCCGCTGCTGGGTGCCGTTGGCGCAGGTGACGGAGCAGCGGCTCCAGGCGCCCCACTCCAGCCACTGCCCTTCCACTGCGGGGACAAGGAGAGCGCCGTCAGCTCCCACTGGACAGCGGCCGCTCGGCCCGCGCGGCCCCGGCTCGCCACCGGGCTCACCACCACCGGGCAACGGGTCCAACCTACGGATGTGCCGGCTCGTCCTGTGCCGGACTGGATAGGCAGGGCTGGATCCTGTCCTTGGTGGGGGGACTGTCACTGGGACTGGCCCCCCACACCGGCTGCACCACAAGGGACACGCTCACAGTGGGGATCTGGGTGTTGCTCCCATCAAACTTAGCGTTTTTGGCATCCTTGGCATGGCTTCCAACCAAACCCAGTGTCCCTGGCATGGGTCCTGCCAAACCCAGCATCTCTGGCATCGCTTCCAACCAAATCCAGCATCTCTGGAATTAGTCCTGCCAAATCTAGAAGGCCTGGCATCGCTTTCCACCAAATCCAGCGTCCCTGGCATCGCTTCCAGCTAAACCCAGCATCCCTGATATCACTTCTGGCCCAATCCAGCGTCCTTGGCATCGCTTCCAGCCAAATCCAGCATCCCTGGCATCAGTCCTGCTAAATCCAGAAGCTCCAGCATCACTCTCCACCAAACTCAGGATCCCTGGCATTGCTTTTTGACCAAATCCAACATCCCTGGCATCGTTCCCTGCCAAGCTCAAGAGCTCCAGCAGCATCTCCATGGAGCTGCCGTGGCCAAAGCCGTGTGCCACAGGTGCCACATCCCTGTCGGACCTGCTGCAGGAGCAGCTCCCGAGCTCCCTCCTGCTCTGAACTCCCTGCCAGCCCCCCACTTCCCACATGGGGTCTCCATGGGGACACCATCCAAGACATGGCGTCCCTGTCCATCACCACAGAAACCCCACAGCCACCACCACGGCCACTCCTGGCACGCAGGAGGAAGGGACAGATGTAGCGCTGCCACCCATGCCTGGACAGACCCTGCAGCCGACCCTATTTGTCACCTCCCTGTGTCCCACAATGTCCGTGTGCCACCCCAGTGCCAGATGCAGCAGATGGGTAGGAAAAGAACCCCCTCCTCTGGACCCCTGCCCACGCTGGGGTCTTGAGACCCCAGTACAGCCAATGGCACCGGTTTTCCACTTGGATTTCCAGCAGAGACGGGAGGGTGCACCCCACGTCACAGCACCCCTGTGCCCACGGGCTGTCCCAGGTCCCCATGGCAGTGCCACCTATCCCTCACAGCACCGGGAGCGTGGCCCTGGCACTCATCCGGTGCTGTCTCCTGGCATTCCCGGCGGGAAGAAGGAGCGTGGGGAGAGGGAGGTACTGACCCGGGCAGATCGCGATATTGCAGGGCTTGGCCTGCAGCTCGGGGCCCTCGCAGGCCTTCCCTCCGCGCCACGAGGCCACGCAGCGCCGCGTCCTGGTCCTGGCCCCTCGCCCGCAGGTCACCGAGCACAGGCTCCACGGGGACCACTCCTCCCACGCGCCGGGAACTGCAACACAGCACAGCCGCGAGCTCCAGCCTCCTCCTCCTCCTCCTGGCACCAAGGGGTCCTGGCGTGGCAGACCCCTCATGCCCTGCCCGGTCCCCGGCACCGCCTGCCCCGTCATCATCCCAAATCCCTGAGCTGGCAGCGGTGCTGCTGCCACTCCTTGCCCTGCTCCAGCCTCCCCTTTGGGGTCCTGGCACTGGCGGCGCACATCCCCCCCCAAAGCCACACACGGGTCACCCCAATCCATGTCAGCACACAGAGCACAATCTGCCCCTCGCATCCGTGGGAGCTCAGCGCTCCCGGGAAAGGATCAGGGACCATCCTAAAGGATGCTCCGATGTCCTCGGAGTGCCAGGACGGGGCTGCACTCCCTGGTACGGAGGGGAGTGGACACTGCATGTCCTGGAGGTGCAAAGCCCGTGAAACATCCCAGGTTCAGACAGGGCAGTGATGCCATGAAGATTTTTTGCCTTTTCTTTTATACCCCTGTTATACCTTTTTACAACTTCTGTATTCTCAGTGATTTTTGCCTCCATTCTTGGCCTTGTTTGTCAAGCTGAGAGACTCAACATTTTAGAAGCTTCGTAGTTAGGGATCAGTGTGCCCCAGAGCCCAAGGTGCTCTCCAGAACACATTCTGTAAACTCAGATAGAACCATCCAGGGGAAGGCTCCTTGGGGAGGGGGGCTCACTCGAGCCTCTCCTTGGGGAATCTTTGATAGATCTGCTAATTAGTAACACCTATAATGATATACCCGATCTTTGGGGACACACTCGGTGGGTGCATCTCGATGCATATGACCTGGACGTGTGCACCTAAGGATCCTTAAAAATAAATACCAAGGTAAAATCCCTTTTCCCCTTCTAACCGTGTCTGACTCTTGATTTTAAGACCAGGAAAAGGCATCAGCAGTGCGGCTGCTACTGTGGCACCCTGAGGTCCCTCTGATTCCCGTGTCCTACACGAGACGCACGGACACCACCACGGACACCAAAGGGAGACCTCCAGCATCCTGCCTGTCACCTGCCTCGAGGCACTGAGCAGCTCAGCCCCCTCCTGCCCCACGTCAGGAATGCCAGGCTCCAAATCCCCCGCACACAGTCCTGGGGACATCCAGGAGGAGCCCACAGTTCGCCAGGAGAGAGGATGGAAAGGAGCTCCCGAGGCAAATCCCCGGCAGCAGCACCGCTGACCGGGCACAGGGGGCACGGCACCCCCTCCAGACACCTCCCCTGTGGTTTTCCAAGAGGAGCTCCAGAGGATGGAGGGATGTCAACAGGGCTCGGAGCATCCCAGCACGGGGTGGGCACCACAACCATGCCAAGCCACCCTCCTCATCCACCACAGCAGCTAAAGGAGATCCCAGAGATGTCCCAGTAACGCAGTCCCTCTGTCCCCACCCGCCTGCTCAGCCCTGCGGGGAGCCGGCAGCTCAGCCCCGCTGTGTCCCCGGTGTCCCCGGTGTCCCCCGTACCTGGGCAGGTGGCGGTGTTGTTGCAGGTGCGGGTCTCCCGGAGCAGCCCGCTGCACAGCGTCCCGTAGGGAGAGGAGACGCAGGAGCGCGTCCGCACCTGGGAGCCCTGGCCGCACGTCAGGGAGCACACGCTCCACTGAGACCACTCCTCCGCCGCCGGGTCCCCTGAGGGAGACAGGGAGCCTGAGAGCCCGGGGGGACACGGGACATGCCACCAGTGCAGCCCCACAAAGGGGACAAGGACGTGGGTGGGTGGCACTGGTGAGCACAGGGGTGAGGATGAGGTGGTGTGGGTGACAGGGGTGACGTTGAGGGTGTCAGTGAGGTGAGGCCACACGGCTCTTTAGGCTCGGCACCAGATCCAGCTGGAGGAGGGATTGGGGCATGGGATCACAGCTGGCGTGAGGGACAGGATCCACAGCAGGCGGTGCTGGTAGGGCGGGCAGGATGGGCAGTGGGCAGCACAGGCAGCAGGGGCAGGGCAGGCAGGGTGGGCAGCGTGGGCAGGAGATAGGATGGGCAGCATGGGCAAGGTGGGCAGGGCAGGAAGGATGGGCAGCACGGGCAGCACGGGCAGGGTGAGCAGCACGGACAGGGTGGGCAGCACAGGCAGGGTGGGCAGCACGGACAGCACAGGCAGGGTGGGCAGCACAGACAGGGTGGGCAGCACAGACAGGGTGGGCACCATGGGCAGGGTGGGCAGCACGGTCAGGGTGGGCAGCACGGGCAGGGTGGGCAGCACGGGCAGGGTGGACAGCACGGACAGCACGGACAGGGTGGGCAGCACAGACAGAGTGAGCAGCACAGACAGGGTGGGCAGCACAGACAGGGTGGGCAGCACGGGCAGGGGGGGAGCACAGACAGGGTGGGCAGCACGGACAGAGTGGCCAGCACGGACAGGGTGGCCAGCACGGACAGGGTGGGCAGCACGGACAGCACGGACAGGGTGAGCACCACGGGCAGGGTGGGCAGCACGGGCAGGGTGGGCAGCACGGACAGGGTGGGCAGCACAGACAGGGTGGGCAGCACGGGCAGGGGGGGAGCACAGACAGGGTGGGCAGCACGGACAGAGTGGCCAGCACGGACAGGGTGGGCAGCACGGACAGCACGGACAGGGTGAGCACCACGGGCAGGGTGGGCAGCACGGGCAGGGTGGGCAGCACAGGCAGGGTGGGCAGCACGGACAGGGTGGGCAGCACGGGCAGCACGGGCAGGGTGGGCAGCACGGGCAGGGTGGGCAGCACGGGCAGGGTGGGCAGCACGGGCAGCACGGACAGGGTGGGCAGCACGGACAGGGTGGGCAGCACGGGCAGCACGGGCAGAGTGGGCAGCACGGACAGGGTGGGCAGCATGAGCAGCAGCACGGGCAGCCCTCCACGGCTCCCTCTCCCCACCCTGTCACACACTGACATTTACAACAAGCCGCTCTTATTAAGGTTGATGATGTCTCTGAGGCTCTTGGACAGCCCGGCAGCAGAGCCCATCCGTTTAAATTAAACAGGGATATATAGGGGAGGGCTCCAAAGGGGACCATTTGTCCTGGGGACAGGCAGGATGTGAGCTCCGTGTCACCCACGGCGGTGACAACGTGCTGGGGCTGCTCTGTGTCACATGGGGACCCCGAAACTGGACAGGGTCACCATGGGGTCACTCATGCTCTGCCCAGGAGCTCTCAGTGGGGCAGAACCCCCGGGAGCAGCTGAGTGTGGCCAGGAATTCTGCACGCCAGGCACATGGAGCGGAGCTGGGGCCCATCCATCTCCCGCTCGCCTCCGAGCCCTCCGACCATAAATCAGAGAGGCCGGGGAGGGGGGAGCAGCACGCTCAAATTACCCAGATGGATTTGCCAAATAAATACATTTGAACGAAACAATTAATAGATTTTTTTTTCTTTTTTTTTTTTTTTTTTTTTTTTTTTGCTTTATAACCCTCGGAGGAAAGTGCAGAGGAAGAAATATATAAATGGAGCAAATTAAGCCAGTCTGCGGGCAGGATGCTAAAGGGACTCACTCCATCTCCATCACCCCTGCCCAAGTGCACGAGCCCAGTGTCACCAGTGTCCCCTGCCTGCTCCTGGTACCTGTCTGGGCCATGTAGACCCCGGGTTCATCTGCTGACCGTGGCCACTGGGTCTTCACCTTCTGGTTCTCCTCGACCGCATTGCCTAAAAGAGAGAAGCGCTTGGGTGAGAGCGGACAGGGGACAGGGATGGGGACAGGGATGGGGACGAGCCACCGTGGGACATTACAGGGGGAGACAGGGATGCCTGGCCCCATGCTGAGCAGTCACAGCACATCCCTAAGGGCAAGACATGTTTGAGCATCACTGAGCGCGCTCCCAGCCCCCTAAACTTGCGTCACAGCCACCCCAAAAGTGTCGCAGGGATGGCAGCTGGACCCCAGGCCAGGGTGCCACGTCCCTGGTGCAGGCAGGGTGCCTGTGTCCCCACCGTGCCAGGCGGAGGTGCTCTGCCGTCCCCACTTACCAGCTTGCTGCAGTGAGGTGGCACGAATTTATGGCTCGGCTCACCAAAAATAACAAGTGATCCATCAAGAGCACTTGGCGTGAAATTAACTGGCATGTGCGGGGCTCGGCGGGGGACGCGGCTGCAAGCGCAGGGGGATGCCTCCCTCGGCCTCCCCCACACCCCTGGGCCACCTCCCTGTCCTCCAGCAGGGCTCTTTGTCCCCAAATCGGGGTCCAGAAGTTCCCATGGATTCATCCCAGCTGCTTCTGCCGGATGTGTGGTTGGGGATAGCGGCACAGCACCATTGATGCCACCCCAGGGATGTCACCCCCAAAATGCCATGGTCACCCCACTGCTGTGACAAGTGGGAGAGCAGCCAGGGATGGCACAAGCGCCTCGTTGAGCTGCCAGCCAAACACAGCCATGACCCCAAGGGATGGAGGGGAGGTGGTGTGGGGACATCTGGCACTGCTGGGGGGATTTGGGCTCCCGGTGGCTCCCGGGACGCCCAGCCCCAGGCAGGGAGCACAGCCTGCTCTGACACTGACTGTGCTGCCAAAAAAACCCCAAATTTATCGAGTTTTGCCTTAACTCAGGGTAACCCTTCCGGTCTCCCTGCTGGCACCCTCAGATCCTGTCCTTGGGCATTCCACTCCAGGCCATGGAATTCCCGGTGGCATGGGAGACACAGGGGGACCTGGGGACACTGAGGGGATGCCGGGGGGGGTCTGTGGGGCCGAGCTGAATTCCTCACAGGGCCACCCCCTTCTGGGAGCGCCACGGCAGAATTACACACGGCACGGTGAGAGCCTCGGGAAAGCCATAAATCCCGAGGATATACGAGGGCGTTCTCCCGGGCTGTGTTCGACAGAGACACCAAATTCAATTTCCTTCGGAGAGCACTAAATCCTCGGCTGTCGCCACGGGGAAGGCTGTGGCCAATCCCAGCACTGCACCCCACCCTGCCCTGGGGTCCCCCAGCACCCCACCACAGCACAGCTGGTGGGTGCAAGGGCAGGGGGACATCAGGGGTGTTCTTTTGGGCACCTCACGGTGAATCCCAAGGCCGGTTGTGTCCTTATCCCAGCAGCACCTTGCTTGGGGTTGGTGTCTGAACGGGGATGGCTTTGGGGCAAGGGAAACCCAAAATTTGAACTGCTTGGCCTCCATGCAGCGGGGTCACCCAGAGGCCACCAAAGAGGGGGTCACTTTGAAGGGGCTACAACCCCACCAGAGCCTGCAGCACCAGGGTCGAACGCTCCCAAAGCCACCTCACAAAACTCCAGCCCATCCACCCTTCCCGCCCACGTGCTTCCATCCACATCCCTGAACCCCCGCGGGACAGCCTCCCCACGGCGGGGATGACGCGGGCGCCGGGGAGCCCGGGGTCACCGCTGTGGGGAGGCTCTGGGCGGGCGCCAGCCCCACGTCGCTGCGGCGGAGGAGCCGCTGAGATCAGCGCTGGGCGCCCGCCAAGCCTCGGCTCACAGGCGCTATTCAGGCCCCCGGCCCTGCGTGCCACCATCCCCCTGAAAGGGGACCATTCTCCACCCCGGGGGGCCGGGGGGAGGCCAGGTGGGAGCCCGGGACCCCCCCCTCGCCGTATGAAGGGCGCTCTGTGCTGCGGCCCCGCGGCTCAGCGCGGTGCCGCCCGGGGGGGACGGTGGCAGCGGCGTGGACCGAGGGGTGGCCGAGGCAAGCGCATCACCCCCGTGGCTCCGGCGCCGCAATAACACCGAGCCTCCGGGCGCTCCAGCCTTTAATTGAATGTCAAATGTAATTTGGAGAAGGAGCCGGAGTTTGCGCTGCGGCCGTGGCAGGCGGAGAGGCGGAATGTGGCACTGAGCCCTGCCAGCTCTGCAGGGAGCCCCCTGGCCAGCACCCGGCGCCAGGCTCGGGGGAAATAACCCCAGCAAGCCACCCCTGCGATGGGCTGGATCCCCTGGAGGAGGATCTCCATCCCATTCTGGATTCTCCATCCCATCCTGGATCCCGCACTTCTCCATCCCATCCTGGATCCCACACTTCTCCATCCCATCCTGGATCCCGCTTCTCCACCCCATCCTGGATCCCGCTTCTCCATCCCACCCTGGATCCCGCACTTCTCCATCCCACCCTGGATCCCACACTTCTCCATCCCATCCTGGATCCTGCTTCTCCATCCCATCCTGGATCCCGCTTCTCCATCCCATCCTGGATCCTGCTTCTCCATCCCATCCTGGATCCCACACTTCTCCATCCCATCCTGGATCCCGCTTCTCCATCCCATCCTGGATCCCACACTTCTCCATCCCATCCTGGATCCCACATTTCTCCATCCCATCCTGGATCCCGCTTCTCCATCCCATCCTGGATCCCACTTCTCCATCCCATCCTGGATCCCGCTTCTCCATCCCATCCTGGATCCCACACTTCTCCATCCCATCCTGGATCCCACACTTCTCCATCCCATCCTGGATCCTGCTTCTCCATCCCATCCTGGATCCCGCTTCTCCATCCCATCCTGGATCCCGCACTTCTCCATCCCATCCTGGATCCCACACTTCTCCATCCCATCCTGGATCCCACACTTCTCCATCCCACCCTGGATCCCGCACTTCTCCATCCCATCCTGGATCCTGCTTCTCCATCCCATCCTGGATCCCGCTTCTCCATCCCATCCTGGATCCCACTTCTCCATCCCATCCTGGATCCCACACTTCTCCATCCCATCCTGGATCCCGCTTCTCCATCCCATCCTGGATCCCACACTTCTCCATCCCATCCTGGATCCCGCTTCTCCATCCCATCCTGGATCCCACACTTCTCCATCCCATCCTGGATCCCACACTTCTCCATCCCATCCTGGATCCCACACTTCTCCATCCCATCCTGGATCCCGCTTCTCCATCCCACCCTGGATCCCGCACTTCTCCATCCCATCCTGGATCCCACATTTCTCCATCCCATCCTGGATCCCGCTTCTCCATCCCATCCTGGATCCCACTTCTCCATCCCATCCTGGATCCCGCTTCTCCATCCCATCCTGGATCCCACACTTCTCCATCCCATCCTGGATCCCACACTTCTCCATCCCATCCTGGATCCCGCTTCTCCATCCCATCCTGGATCCCGCTTCTCCATCCCATCCTGGATCCCACACTTCTCCATCCCATCCTGGATCCTGCTTCTCCATCCCATCCTGGATCCCGCTTCTCCATCCCATCCTGGATCCCGCACTTCTCCATCCCATCCTGGATCCCACACTTCTCCATCCCATCCTGGATCCCACACTTCTCCATCCCACCCTGGATCCCGCACTTCTCCATCCCATCCTGGATCCTGCTTCTCCATCCCATCCTGGATCCCGCTTCTCCATCCCATCCTGGATCCTGCTTCTCCATCCCATCCTGGATCCCACACTTCTCCATCCCATCCTGGATCCCGCTTCTCCATCCCATCCTGGATCCCACACTTCTCCATCCCATCCTGGATCCCACATTTCTCCATCCCATCCTGGATCCCGCTTCTCCATCCCATCCTGGATCCCACTTCTCCATCCCATCCTGGATCCCGCTTCTCCATCCCATCCTGGATCCCACACTTCTCCATCCCATCCTGGATCCCACACTTCTCCATCCCATCCTGGATCCCGCTTCTCCATCCCATCCTGGATCCCGCACTTCTCCATCCCATCCTGGATCCCACACTTCTCCATCCCATCCTGGATCCCGCACTTCTCCATCCCATCCTGGATCCCGCACTTCTCCATCCCATCCTGGATCCCACACTTCTCCATCCCATCCTGGATCCCGCACTTCTCCATCCCATCCTGGATCCCGCTTCTCCATCCCATCCTGGATCCTGCTTCTCCATCCCATCCTGGATCCCACACTTCTCCATCCCATCCTGGATCCCGCTTCTCCATCCCATCCTGGATCCCACGCTTCTCCATCCCATCCTGGATCCCGCTTCTCCATCCCATCCTGGATCCCGCTTCTCCATCCCATCCTGGATCCCACACTTCTCCATCCCATCCTGGATCCCGCTTCTCCATCCCATCCTGGATCCCGCACTTCTCCATCCCATCCTGGATCCCGCTTCTCCATCCCATCCTGGATCCCACACTTCTCCATCCCATCCTGGATCCCGCTTCTCCATCCCATCCTGGATCCCACACTTCTCCATCCCATCCTGGATCCCACACTTCTCCATCCCATCCCACATCCTGTTTCTCCCCAAGCAGCCCCCGGCCACAGCGGGTGTCACCCCTTGGGCACAGGTTCAGCCAGGCTGACCTTGGGGCTGGCACCTGACCCTGGCACTGAGCTCTTAATCATCCCCGGGGAGTTGCGTTTAAAGGGGAAAAAAAAAGGATAAAAAAACCCCATAAAATGAAATCAGCTCAAGCAGCTCCCCTCGGGATGAGGTGATTTAGAGCCTTGCAGCTGTAACGGACCGGGGATTTAGTGGGGGATCTGCCCGTAATGACATTTAGCTCCTGAAAGAAATGCTAAAGCCCAATGAAATTATCTCTACACCCTCAGCCCGGCCCCGCCACCTAATCTGCCGGATAAAGGCCCCGCGCTGGCCAGTTGCGGATTGCTCCTGCCCGCGCATCACCCTGGGGCCGCTGAAGGGAACAGCTGGCCAGATGTGTCCCAAAATCCCCGTATCACCTCGCCGGCCTTGGCACCGCGGGCACGGGCAGCACCGGGGCGAGGCGGCCCCGCCGCGGGCACCCCGATCCCGGTGCCGGCTGCTTTATCCTCAGCCGACATTCCTGCAATCCCGGAACGAGCAAATGGCCTCATTCCGCCTGGTTAATAGCCCGGGCGCCGTGCCGTGACATCCTGCCTGGAATAACAAGCGCCAGGGCTGCAGCAGTCAAGGGTAATTTGCCACGGGAAAGGGTCATTTTACCTGCAAATTGTTTTCCACGTCTCCATCAAGGCAGAGAGAGTTGGCTCCTGCTCCTGCCCCGTGCCAGGGAGGGGGCCAGCGAGGCCAGGGAGCCCCGTGGGATGTGCCAGAGCAGCCGTGGCATCAGCCCTAGCAGCAGTGGGGTCACCGTGGTGGCAAAGTGGCATTCCCAGGGATGGCTGGCCCGTGGCAAGGGCAGAACAAGCTGCAGCTCCATGGATTTGAACTTTGGATGGATTCCCTGCTCCACGCACAGCGGCCCGTTGGAAACTTCCAGCCTCAGGGAGCATGTGCAGGCAGGATTCACCCATTCCATGGATTCCCTGCTCCATGCCCAGTGCCCAGGTGGCACCGTCCTGACCTGGGAGTGGGCTCAGACAGGATTCACCCATGGCACGGATTCCCTGCTCCATGTGCAGCACCCTCCTGCCCTAAGCAGCGTGCTCAGACAGGATTCATCCATTCCATGGATTCCCTGCTCCTTGCAACATTTTCCCTGCTCCATGGCCAGCGCTCCATGCAACATTTTCCCTGCTCCATGGCCATGGTAGGCACCAATCCTACCCCAGGAGTGTGCACGGGCGGGATTCATCCATGGCAGATTCCCTGCTCCACGGGCACCCTCCAGCCCCAGGAGCCACCCACTGCACGCACAGCTCCCAGCTGGCCCTTTCCAGCCCCACAGAGCTCTCACAAACAGGATCCATCCACTGCACGACTTCCCTGCCCCACGCACAATTCCCAACACCCCCCCTTCCCCGTGGACCCTGCACAGGCAGAATCCACCCTGAATCCACGACCACCCTGCAGCGCCTCTGGGACCCCCTGTGCGGCGAGGGGCGGTCCATCCCCGATCCCCACTCACCGTGTGGCACCTCGGGCAGGTCGAGCTCGTTGGCATTCGCAGAATGCAGCTCGGTGGGGCAGCAGTCGGGGCCCGCGGGCGCCGGGGTGGGCGCAGGGGCGGGGGGCCGGGTGCCGTTTCGCCGAGGGGCCGGAGGGCTCTCGGCCTGGCAGCTGCAGCCGGCGTGGGTGAAGCCGCAGCGGCGGGCACCGGGAGCCTGCAGGCACTCCTCGAGCCAGCGGCACAGCACGCTGCAGGTGAACTGGCTGGAGTTGTTGTTGTTGATGAGCAGCACCTCGACGAAGCGGAATTCCAGGGCTTGCGGCGCCAGCAGCCGCGGGGCCGCCTCGGGCTCGGCCGCCAGGCACAGCTGCACGAAGTTCTTGTCGAAATGCAGGAAGGTGAAGGGCCCCGCGCCCTCGCACAGCTCCAGCTCGGCTTCCTCGTCCTCCTCCTCCTCCTGCTGCTGCTGCTGCTCCGGGCGCTGGCGGGCGGGCGCGGGGCTGGCCTCGCCCCGGGGGTCGCAGGTGTAGTTGGCCAGGTAGTGGTCGAGCGGCAGCACCATGGGCGAGAAGTGGGTGCAGACCTGCTCCTCCCGGTTGAAGCGGAGGTAGAGCGAGTACTTGGTGGGGTCGGGGTTCTCCAGGGTCCAGGAGCAGCCGGAGGAGATGGTGGGGAACAGGTCCTTGAGGGAGAAGGAGCCGTAGAGGACGCCGGAGGCCAGGGCGGAGCAGGCGCTGGGAGCCGGGTCGAAGCCCCGCGTGAGCCACAGGACAGACGATATCACAGCCAGTAAGAGGGGACCAGCAGCGGTCATCCTATGGCATTTGCCCTGCAGACAGACAGATGGACACATGGACAGAGGCTTACCGGGAGGCTTGGCCACTGCGGAGCTGGGCTGGGGGTCAGCACCGTGCCCTGAGCCCAGCTGATGTGGGAGCAGCATCCCAGTTACTCAGTGTCCCCTCCTGGTTCGTGTCCCCACCCGGTCCGTGTCCCTGTCTGTCACCTTGGGGGGCTACAGGGGACTCCTTGCTGTGTCCTCAGGTTGGGGACAGTGCAGCACAGACAGAGGACTTCACCCCAAAGCCACCAGAGATGCAGCCCCGCAGCTCCCCATGCGGTGACCCTGCTGTGCTCAGCTCACCCCCCAGAGCTGGCCGAGCACAATCTGGGCAAGGAGCCACCAAACAACTTCAGACAGGGCTATAAAAGCCCTTGGAGCTCTTTCTGGTGCCCCGGAGCATGGTGGGGACAGGCTGGCAGCTCGGGATGATGTGCTGGGGGTGCACAGTGACACCCCAGCAGCGTGGTGTCCCCACAGCTGCCCTGAGAGCCGGGCACAGGGTGAGCAGTCCCTGCTCAGTATGGATTGCTTGGATACCTCCCCGGGAATGCAGAGCATCACCGTGAGCGGCTTTTTAATACCTCATTAATAAAATAATGCACGCGGTGGCCTTATTAAGTGAGCCCGGAGCACGGCTCTACAGAGACCGAGGCCGCCGTGCACGTGTCGGGATCACTCAGCCTGTGCCCGGGGCAGCGGTGGCAAGGGTACAGCCCTGGGGGCAGCAGGGGACATTGAGGAGGTGGCCACAGGGCCAGATGCCATGGCAGAGGTTGATTCCAAAATCGCTGAGGTCGCCGCTCGCCTCCGCCCAGCCGTGTGCTGGGGACGCCGAGCGCTTGGCGCGGCTCGGGGGATGTTCTTTTCCATCCTCAAACAGCATCTCCTGCTCCTGGATCACCCCTGGCCGAGCTGGTGATACTGGGGCATCCCCCGGCTCATCGAGGAGGGACACGGAGCCTTGGCCGAGCCTGCGCTGGAGCCACTCCGGGGACATTAGAGAGCTAAAAATATCCCGATTCTCATGCAACAGGCTGGCGCTGGCTCCTGCCGCCCCGGCAGCGCGGGGGGGCTCGGGGCTGGCATTCCCCCCCTCCAGGGCACGGGGAGAGAGGGGCTGGGATGGACCCAGCGGGAGCAGCACGGGCTGGATGCTGGCAGGACCTCCCCGATGCAAGCGGGGAGATCTGGGGTAAAAGAAAACCCCACTTTCCCGGAGTAAGTTCCACACAGAGACCCCAGGGAATGCAACAGGAGAGACCCAACAGCACCGAATTCCAGCGGCAGCCGGAGCGGGGAGCATCCCTCACTGGTGCTACTCGAGAGGCCACCAAGGACCTGGGGTCTCCCAGAGAGTCCCAGCCCCCTCCGCTGCTCCGGGAGAGCCGGGGATGAGGGGAGGGGGGAGGAGGAGGAGGAGGAGGAGGAGGAGGGAGAGGAGGAGGAGGTCAGGCAGGGACACGCTGCTGCTCTGCAGCGAGCTCCTGGGGCTCCCGCAGCCTGGCAGGGACACAAGATGGTGCTTGCTTCCCTCGCCCAGCAGCAGCGAGCAGGGACGCTCTGGCATCACCATCCTTCCATCCATCCTTCCATCCATCCATCCATCCATCCATCCATCCATCCATCCATCCCGCCCGCCACCCAGCCGGCCGCTGGAAGGCTCGGGGATGCACCCAGCCAGGCAGCCCACGCCTCACCTCTCCAGGCACGCATGATCCAGGTGTTCTGGGATATGGGCAGCCTCCTCCCAGCCCCAAAACCTGCCGGGGCTGCGGCTGCCCAGAGCCCGGCACCGCACCGAGCCACGGCCGGGGCTGAACCAAACCGGCCAGAGCTCACTCGGCACCAGCCCCGCTCCCTGCAGCGCTCGAGCTGCCGCTGCTCCTGCTGCTGCTGCAGTGAAAATATTTCACTGAGCTGCGAGCCGGGCCGAGGAGATATTTAACATCTGGGCCGCCGAGTCACCCGGGTGACACGAGGAGAGGTCACCATCACCCCCACCCGGCAGCGCGGCGGGGACCTCTCGCCCTGCAGCGTCACCGTCTGCGTTCTCCGGCTCGGGGGAGCCCAGCCTGGCCGCGGTGCCAGGGCACGGCCGCGCTGGCATCACCGCCACTGCCTCCGAAACGACCTCGCTCCATGCGGAATGAACCACCCGGCAGCGGTGACCGCATCCCGGCAGCTCTGCCGGGTCCCTGGGGGCAGCTGGCGACCACCCAGGGACCCCCCGCACCCCGCTGGGGAGTGGCTGGTGCTCTCCGGGGACGGCGATGTCACCCGGAGCACGGCGAGCACAGCCTGGCAAGCTCGCCCGCCGCAGGCGCCCGCTCCAGCCCCTTCCATCTGCCTTTGCTCCCGCCCGGGCGCAGGGAAGGGGGTGGGTTTAAAGCTTTAATTAAAGCTTTTAAAGAGCCATCACAGAGCTGGGAAGCGGCCGGGCGGGCGGAAGCGACAGCCCGGGCTCCACGTCCTCGGAGCGCGGTCCCTCTCCATCACTGCCGGCGCATCCCTCTTGGAATACAGCTCCGGGAAGAGCAGGATCCGACCGGAGCTCGGCTCTCCCTGGCCACGGCACGGCACTGCTCCCGACGTACAAACAGGTTGTTTCCCTGAGGATGTTTTGCCTGGATTTTGGCTGGATCCCGGTCCAGCTCCATCATCCCGGCCCGGCAGGAGGCCAGATCGTGACCATCTCCAGCCAGGAACAACCGAACAGTCCCCAAAAAAGTGATAAATGAGTGGCACTAAACCCCTCGGCATCAGTAATCTGAGAAACGATTAATGGCAGAGCAAAGGAGATTTGAGGGTGGAGGGACGTGGGTTTTAACCCAACAGGTCTTTTAACAGGCTGTAGAAAATACAAAATCCACGGGAAAAAAAAGATCGGATCCGTGAGAATTCCTAACATGAGCGAGGCTTGGGATAAAGGAATAAAAATAAGGAAGGGCTGGGGAGTCCTGGGGGTTGATCCACCAAGCAACAGCCTCGTTTCCCCACCAAAAGGAACAGGCTGGCTCCTGGCACAGCCGTGAGGCTCCATCCTGTGGGATCCCATCCCTGCCCACCCGGAGGTGACAGCGACAAGCACAGAGCCCTAACGAGCAATTCCCACCGCGAGAACCCACGACCCTCCAATTCCCAGGATCTTCCCCGGCAATTCAAAGGCATGCGGGAACTCCAAAGCTGCTCCAAAGGGGACCCCCAGCACTGAGCTGGGGTGTCCTGGGCCTTCCCAGCCCCTCCACCAACAGATTAACACCATTCCTGGGAAAAACTCCACTGCAATCCCAGCCTCCATCCCGAAAACACGGATTCCTGCATGGCACATGCTTGCACACGCGTGTGCACACGCAGACACCCAGCAGGGACAGCGACATCCCGGCAGCTTCCAGCCACCCTGGCACGATTCCCCTGGTGTCCAGCACCACGTTTCCCCTCCCTTCCATGATTCCACGTCTCCCTTCTCCCTCTGGCTCCCCGGCGTGCTGCCACAGCCTCTCCTGGAGCCGGCAGGCTGGCAGCGGTGCCGAGCTGTAATTAATGGTGCCGCTTTGCCAATCCCTGGCGCGGCCTCGCGAGCACTGGCAAGCGCAGGCCTCTTTATTTATTTTACTTAACTGCTGTTGGTAAAACTCCACTCCAAAAGCAAGGCCGGGAGACAGCACAGAGAAATCTCCGCCGGGATTAGGGATTTGCTCTGCCAGGGAATGGCGTGTGCTGCCTCCCCCCCTCCCTGCACAGCTGGGGGGTCCCTGGAGGCAAAGCCCCCCCTCGGCTGCAGCAGTCACGGTGCTCCCACGGCCTCTTCAAAGGAGTTTCTTCCTCAGCTTTTCCATCAGCTCCATCCTGCAAAGGGATGGAGGGCTGGGAGGGCTCCAAAGGTGGGTTCTGACTCTGGTACTGGCAGCAGGATTTGTGCTCATCCCAAAAGGGGATTTTTTTCGTACCCCACCACCTCATCCAGACCCAGCCCCACCGGGAGCCTCCGAGGTGCCCCAGGGAGGAGAAGGGGCCTGGATCCATCCTGCTCTTGGAGGACGTCAAGAAGGAACAGACAGGATCAGCACAGGGGGGACACGATGGCCCTCTTGAGTGCCCAGGAGCTACAGAGCTTCTGGCGTTTGGCAACCGAGCCGGGTGGCTCCGAGCCAGCCCCGGCCCCATTAGAGGACAGCCCCGTGGTAGGAAATGAGTTTGTGGGGCCTCAGTCCAAATTCCCATGGAGAAGCGTTGAGGCATCACAGCAGCCCAGGGCTGGAGCATCACCTTCCTCCAGGCACGGGGAAATGGGGAGTCCATCCTGCAGCCCCCACCCAGAGCTCTGCCCTGGCACCAACCTCCTGCTCACCGCTGTGGGAGTAGATGGGGCTTCCATCAGCCGGGATGTTCCCATTGCTGCCAAATCCCCACATCCCGCGCTCTCCACCAGCCGTGAGCCCACCGGGAAGAGCTGAGCACCCCCGGTGCCATCTCCAGCATGGCAGGGAGTCACTCCTGGCAGAAGATTCCACTGCCGAAGGTCCTTGGAGGTGTTGAGAAGAGCCAGAGGGAGCTGGGAAGAGCTGGCAGCGTGTCCTAGCCAGTGCTGGAGCCCCTCTGCCACGCGGCCGCCGGTCGGAGAGCGAGCGCTTGCCATGCCAGCTCCGTGTCCATTTTCTCTCCAGCACAGCCCAAATTTGTAGGATCCTGGCTCCTTGGATCAAAGCAGGGGCTGGTGACAAGGCTTGACAGGCAACTGGGCAGGCCTGGGAGAGGAGCTGCTGCCAAGCTCCGGGCTCTGGCACAGGGCGTCTGGCACTGCCCCACAGCCAGCTCCACATCCACTGCCACCGTGTGATCCCCAAGGAACCCTGCTGAGAATGGGGCACAGACCCTCCCTGCTGAGGGCGGCCAGAGAGCAGCCAGGTGACGGCGACAGTGACAGCAGCTGCGCCACCGCGCTCCTCCCCATGCTAGCCCACGGAGCCGGCTGCCTCCCCACGACCCCCCTCAGCTCAGCCACGGCCTTCAAGGGAGGGACAAGTCTGTCCCCGACCACTGGGAACAATCCCAGTGCCACAGCTCGGCGCCAGCCCCTCGCTACCGGCTCCACGTGCGGCCGGGACAGAACCCCCGGCCAGGCTCTCTGCCACAGCCCGGCCCGGCCACCCCGGGGCCACCTCCCCGCGTCACCGGCGGCCCCGCTGCCAGGCGCCAGCCAGCACAGCCAGCAGTGACACGACCTAGAAAAGCCAAGGGTTGTTCGCGAGCCCCCTGCACCGGCCGTGCGGCCGCGGCTGCGGAAAAACCTCGTCGTCCTCAACAAGTGACCGGCGCGGGCACACGCGTGGGGTACACCTGGCACGGCTTCGTGCCGCCCAACCCCAGGACTCGAGGGTCTTCAACCCCGAGAAGGGCTGCAGCTCCCCCCCAGCCCCGGCTGCCACCTGCCTGCCGCACGTGCCCGCGGCGACACAAGCTGGGGGCCCACGTGTGCCCTCCCGCACGCCCACGGGCCCCGGGTGCCGTGGCACGGCGGCTCCCCGCAGCCCCCCACGCTGGCACCGAACAAAGCCCCAGCAGGCAGGGGAGGGCTACAAACCCACCCGCGAATCCGCCCACCCACCCACCCACTGTCGGGGCTCCGCCGACGCGCCCGCCCACGCGCCCCGGTGCGTGCCGAGTCCCCAGGGCCCTGCCCAGGGGTGACAACGCCGGGTGACCAACCCCGCCGAGCACCCACGCTCGCCAGGCTGGCACAATCCACACGTGTGCCCACAGCAGGGATGCCAGCAGGGAGCCCTGCACCCACCCGTGGCCTTGCTGTGTGACACACCACGGCACCGCGGTGCCACACATGTGCCCAGCGACACACATGTGCCCACGGACACGCTTGCAGCCCCTCCGCCGTGGGGCTGCCGGAGCCTGGCACTGCTTTATAGGGAGGCACCGGCACCCCGCGGGAGGAAACGGAGCCTCGAGGGGGGCACAAGCGTCCTAAGGGGGAGCGGGACACCCGGGGGAACCGGCAGCCCCGAGGGCAGAACCGGCAGAGCGGGGAGGAACCGGCAGCCACCGGAGGGGAGACGGGCAGAGCGGGAGGAGAAGATCGGCAGCCCCGGGAGAGCGGAGAGCGGCAGCCCGGGAGAGGGGGAGACCGGCAGCCCCGCGGGGAAGGACCGGCAGCTCCGGGCACGCCGCGGCTCTCAACCAGCCCCGGTGCTGAGCCCTCCGCGCCGCCGCAGCCCCGCGCAACTTCCCGGCAGGGCCGGGGCCGCCTCGGGAATGCCGCTGCCGGCCTCGGGCACCGGGCACGGGGCACCCGCGGTACCGCGGCGCGGCTGCAACTCCCGTTCCCGCAGACCCACCGCCGGCGCAGGAAAGTTGGCCGCGGTTGGGGTGGGAGCTGAAGCGGCGGGCGGGGGGGGGGGGGGGGGGTCCCCGGTGGAACCGGGGCTCTGCCAACCGGCAGCACCGGCCGCCGCAGCCCGCATCGGCGGAGAGCTGCCGCCCCCGCTGCGCCGCGCCGGGGGGGAGCGAAGCCGCCGCACCGGGAAAGGGAAGGGGGGGGGGGGGGGTTCACCGAGAACGGGAGGGTGCCGGTGCACCGGAGGGGGGGGGGGAGATATCGGTGCACCGGCGGAGGGGGTCGTGGCCGCCCTTACCTGCGCTCCGTTAGCAGCGCGTGTAGCCCCGGCGCGGCGCGGCGAGCAGCGGGCTGGCCATCCCCGAGCGGCGGCGGCGGCGGCAGCCGGTGCCCGGGCGCGCCCGGGGGAGCGCGGCGGCGGCGGCGGCGGCGCGCGGGGCCGGGAGCGGGCGCGGGGCCGGGAGCGGGCGCGGGGCCGGGAGCGGGCGCGCAGCGCGCCGGGCCCCGGTGGCGGCGGCGGCGGCGGCGGATGCGGTGGGGAGGGGAAGAGAGAGGGGGGGGCCGGGGGAGCGGGGGGCGCGGGGGCGGCGGCGGCGCGCGCCGCTCGGGCACTTGCTGCATGCGCCGGGCGCGGGGCGGTGTGACAGCACCGGGCACGGCGGGGACCCCCCCGCCCCTCTCCCCGCTCCGCCGCCCCCGCCCCCCGCCGGGTGTGCGGGGGGAGGTGACCCCCGGGCTGCTGCTGCTGCTGCTGCTGCAGCGCTGTGGGGGCGGCGGGGGTGGGGGTGCAAACGCACCCGGGGGCGGGGGGGGGGTCGGGCTCTGGGGTGTTGTGGCGTGTCCCCCTCCGTGTGACACGCGTGGAGTGGGTCGTGCACAGGCACGGGGTGGGGGGAGGGGGTGTTGTGGCTGCGTGTGCACGGCTGGGGGGGGTGTGAACGCCGAGTGTGCTCAGCCGTGGCAGTGCGGGTTTGCACACGCGTGTGCGAGGCACGCGGGGCTACGTGGGGCGCGTGTGCGCCCCGTGTGTGTCCCCACACGTGTGCGGGCCTCGGTGGGTTCTGCAGGGGGGTGTGGGGTGCAGAGACGCGGAGAAATGGGGCTGTCACATGCACAAACGTGGCACAAGTGTGGGTGAGGTGGAGCCTGCCGGACCCCCAGGAGCTCGGGGGGCTGCAGAGCTGCGGTTTCGCACCGAAAGGGGAAGCACAGGCAGGATAAACTTGAGGATCTTGGTGGTCCGTGGGCGACTGAGCCATTGGCACAGAGGATCTGCTGCAGCCCGGATCCTGCTGTTTGCCAGGAGCTCTGGCTCGGGGGGGACGGGGTGTCAGGGCCACAGAGCCCCCGGTGTGCAGGAGAAGCTCAGCAGGATGCGGCACGGCCTGGCTGCCACGCTGCGGGAGCAGCGCAGCTGGAAATGCAGCACATTCCTGCTGCTGCCTGTCCACCTCTGCCGGACACATCCTGCCCAGAGCTGCGAGTGCTGCACTCGGCCTGGGGGTGCTCAGAGCTGTCCCTTGTCCCCTCCATCCAGGCTGGGCACGATGGATGGAGAGGGCAGGAGGCAGCGCCAGCACCACTGCTCTGCACCCCGAGGATCTGTGGCTCAGCACCAGCCCCGATCCAGCCCAGCGCCACTGGAAAAGCAGGATCACATCCACGCCAGACCTTTGTGCAGTTCAGCTCCTTCCCTTGCTGGCATTCCCTTTTCCCAGCGCTTCCCTGCAGTCCCTGGGTGCCTGACCCAGCGTCCCCAGACAGACACTCATCCCCTGCGGGTCAAGGCTGGAAGAAAGCAAACCAGCTTTTCAGGCTGGTCTTTATCCCGAGGAGAAAAGCAGCATTAGCTCCGCCGGAGCTGGAGGATATTCCCGACCCCGGCTCTGTAAATACAGATCAGAGCAGCTGTGTGGATGAACAATCCCAAAACCACGGCTCCCTGGGCCATTCCCGACTTCCCTCCCTCAGCCAAGTAGCTCTGCACGTTTGAGGGAACTGGGAATTTCCAAAGGGATCTCTTGCACCGGCTATCGCTGCCCTGCGAGGAGCGTGGGATGAGGCGTGGGATGCAGGATGCAACGTGGGATGCGCTGCAGGATGCGCTGCAGGATGCTACACGGGATGTGGTGTGGGATGCAGGATGCAACACAGGATGCAACAGGGGATGCAACGCAAGTTGTGATGCGGGATGTGACGCGGGATACGATGGAGTCTTCCCCGAAGCTGTGGCCCAGCTTGGCTTGTGTCACTCTGTCCCACAAGGCCCCCCCTGCCACCATCCCCCTGCTGCCGCCTGTCCAGCCAGGGAGTCATTCCCATCCTCCGCGTCCCCTCCCCGCCAAGTCCCGTCTGCTCCAGGCGGGCACAGAGGAGCTGGGGGGCCCTGGCGCTGGGGGGGCTGAGCTGTGGGAGCGGGAGGCACCCACTGTTACCAGGACAACTGGGTGCTCTCCGGAGCCGCTTGTTGCTGCTGCTGCATCCCTGCAAACCTCCCCCGGCACCGCGGGAGCGCCGCTGCCTCCAAATCCTCAGCCAGGGGGATGCTCAGCCCCCCAGCCTCCCAGGCATAGCTTGGAAAAGCACTGGAGACCCCCCCCCCAGCCAAAACAATGCATTCCCCAGCTGTCCAGGGTGAAGACTCTGAGCCCCCATCCTCCTCCTCACCCTAATGAGCTGCTGAGATGTGGGAAAACACCGATCGGGGACTCTCCGGTGCCCGCGGACTCCGGGGCTGGGCTTAAGCGGAGCTTCTCGCAGGGTGTAATTAGAGCAGCGCGCGGAGGTGGTGACACCGGGGCTTTATGGCTCACTGGGAATCAGACCCGTCCATTAAGGCCATAATAACCCGCCAGGCTGACACGAGGTCCTCGGTGCCACCACCGTCATTAAGGGCCTCCAGCGCCGCAGGGACCGGGCACACCGGGACAGCCAAGCTCCGGCCGAGCCCTCCCACCTCCACCCCGAGCCGGCCAGGGGCTCCCCAGGCACCCGGCACTGCTGCTTCCAACACAGAGCTCTTGTTTCCCCTTCATTTGGCACAGAAATCAGGGACAGGGAGAGTCACCGAGGTGGCAGCTGCTCCGTGCCCAGTGAGGATTTGGGGAAGAGTTGAGTCCAGCTCGTGGCCGGGGGTGTGGGGATGCTCATCCAGCCCGCGAGCTCCTGCAGCCCGCCATGGGCTCCATCCCCAGGGATTGTCTCCCCTGAGCAGGGCAGGGCTTTTCAGAAAGGTGTAGCAGGAGCACCTCGGCTCGAAGACGGGGCCAGCCTGGAGGGGACGGCAGCCCCGGAGCAGCCGGTAACGACAGACGCTTGTCTGAATCGCTTCCCGTAAACTTGGCGGTGAATTGCTCCGGCCGGGAAAAAAACCCCAGAAACAGCCACAAACACGGGAGTTTGGGCTGCAGGATAATCCACTCCGATGGGAGCGCCCGCGGAGGAGCCTTCGCCACTCGCTCGGTGCCATCACCGGCATGGAGGCACCGGCCCTGCCCGCGGCCACCGCTCCCTCCCAGGGACCTTCACGTGGAGTTTTCTCCCGCTGGTGTCAGGGAGAAAAGCCCAGGAAAAAAGAGCGAGGGAAGCCCAGGTGACGAGAAGAGGAAGGACATGAATAAACCATGGAATAAATTTCACTTAGTGGTTTGTTCCGGGCTGAGGGCATGGCCAACAGCCCATCCCAAGTGGCTCCCAGACCTCTGGATGCGCTCGCTGTCCCCAGGAAGATGGATTTCAGCTCAGCATCTCCATTTTGATATTCCCAGGCTCTTTGCGCGCTCAAGGATGAATCGGGGCTGATCCTTGCCCGTCTGTGCCCATGTGGATGCTGTGGCACAGGGCAGGGCAGCACAAAGGGCTCGAGCTGCCGGGCCCGGCACGCCGGGGAGAGTTTTGGGGAAAAATTGGAGGAATTTCTGCCGGGTGAGGTGCTGACCTCCCTGCTGGGCCTGTGGGACTGAGGGATGAGCAAAGCATCCGTGGGACAAGTGTGGGATTTTCACCCACAGTGAGGGGTGGGGATAAATCCCTCCTGGGAGATCCTCCCCGATCCAGAGCAGCCCGGCAAGGAGCAATCCCACCCCCAGCCCCTTTTCCACCTCCATCCCCCGGAGCCATCTCACTGCCCAGCCCGGCAGCAGCGGCCAGATCACGCCTGCACTCGAGCAGCCGCTCCAGAGGCGAGGAACTTTGCATAAATATTCATCTCGATTAATAAACATGAGGGCTGCAGAAAGCCCGGCTGCAGTGGCAGCGGGGTGATAGCGGCTGCTCAGCCTTGCGGGAGCTCAACCCCGACACCTGACGGGTTTTGCACAGCAGGAAAACCCAGAGATTGGATGTTGGGAAACCGCTCAGCCACGTCCTTTGTCCCTTTGTCAGCGAGCGGGTGGCATCTCCCCAGCGGGCTGGAGCCCCAGTGCTTTCCAGTAACACCTGAACGGGGACGCTGTGGGACACAAGGGAAGCTGCCCTGGTCACCTTTGCACCCTCTGTGACAACCCCACAGAGGCACAGGGACCGCAGCCAGTCCCGGTCCCCACTGGGTGGGGCTGCACCGGGAGGGGGCTCTGGAATAGCCTCAACCCCCCCCGTGGCTCCAGAGGGGACGTTCAGGGCCAGCTTTGAGCTGCACAAAGCCACGGTGGTGAGGACAGGGACATGCCCAGCACCGGTGACAGCCCCGCACTGCTGGTGACAGCCGCCACTGAGGCCACCCCGGAGCAGGCAGGGGGATGGATCCAGGTATTCCCAGCTCCTCTGGGGGAAACTGAGGCAAAGGGACAGCCCCGGGGCTGTGGGAGGAGGCAGCGGCAGAGGCAGCAGCTCGGTGGCAGCCGGCCGGGCCAGGTGACGCGCGGTGGCACCTGCGGGACGCTGCCTTTGTCACTCCGCCAGCAACCCGGGGCATAAACAAGTGCCTGACATTTCCACACCGCCGCCAGGCCCTCGGATTAAAGCGGAACATAATTAGCAAATTAATCAGCAGACAATAGCCGGGGATCTGAGGCTGTCGAGCTGTCACCGGCTCCGCGTGGAGCTGACCCCGGGCATGTTCGGGGCCAGGCGAGACGGGGATGGCCACGAGTTGCTGTCTCCGTGTCCCTCCCCTTGCATTTTCCCATCGGGGCAGGGGTTAACCGGAATTCCTGCCCCGTCAGGAGCCTGGGAATGAAACCTGCAAAGGGCAGCGCCTTCCTCTGGCTCACCGGGACACGCGAAACCCGCGGATCAGGGTGAATTTGCATTCCGCTTATTAGACACCCTGCAAATACGGGCGAACCTCGTTCAAACACATTTCGGTGATAAAATGATATTGACTCTGAGTAATTAAAAATCATTTCCATATTCAAATACGCCTGATTGAGGAGAAAGAGCTTCCCTTTAATTGCCTGGAGGGGAGGGGAGCAACTTTCGGAGCGTGCAGCACCGGTAAACGCATCTTCGCTTGGCAGCCTGTGAAAGGCCCTGGGAGGAGGAGGAGGAGAGGAGGAGGAGGAAGAGGAGGTGTAGGAAGAAGAGGAGGAGGAGGTGGAGGAGGCGCGGAGGCAGCACACGGGGTGAGGGTGTGACCCGGCCACCTGCGGGAGGTTCTTCCCTCGCTGCTCCCCAAGGATCAATCCCGGAACAAGGCACTCCTTCCTCCTCCTCATCCAAAGGGTCTTCCCAGGAAAACGCGCCCGTGGCAGCAGGATTTCAGCCTCGGGATTTCAGGAATAGACCCCAAAATCCCTGTGGCTCGGGAGGGGATCCTCTGGGGGATGCTGGCCATGGCAGGGACACGCCAGCACCCGTGACAGCCCCACAGCGCTGGGGAGAGCCCCAGCTCGGTTACCTGTGAGCGCCAGGAATGTTTCAATCCCAAATCCCCCTTTCCAGGCTCAGCTGCCACCAGCACCTCTCCAGCCACCCGAGTGCCACCATTGCCACCGGTGTCCCCGGAGCAGCGGCTGGGACAGCGAGGCTGCCCGAGTGCAGAGCTATTCCAGCCGCGTTCTGGAGCCCCTCCAGCACTTCCCTGCGGGATTTTGGGCTCCGCTTGGTTTCCTAGGGAAACCAGGCTGCAGCTCAGCTCAGCCTCCGCACACGTGGGTGTGCAGGGGGGCCGTGGGTGTGCGGGGGGTGGGGGGCGTGGGTGCCCTGCACCCTCTGTCTCCTCTCCCAGCTCTTCTTGGAGCCTCCCAAACCCCCGAGGAAGGGACTGGAGCAGAGTCCCCGCTCCTGCGTGTCCCCTGAGCAGGGATCCCTGGGGGTGATGCAAGTCCCGCATCCCTGAGGATGCTCCGGTGCCACGCGCAGCCCTCAGGGATGTTCAGAACCCTGCCCGGCCTCCCCGAGGCTCGGTGAGAGGCAGGAGGGGGCTCAGCCCAGGCTGGCCCCGGCGGCGTGGCCGTTTCCATGCTCCATTGCCCTTTGAACAGATTGGAAAGTGCATCCGCTTTGCTCCCATCGATCCATGCCCTCTGGCCCGGAGCCAGCGCCCTCTCCCTGGGGACACGGACCGCGCTGCAGGGGACACGCAGGAGACCCCCCTGAGCACGTCCCCAATTCCAGGAGTGGCTCTGCAACACCTCGGAGCACGGGGATGAGAGGCCAGGGATGGTGAGAAGAAGGAAGAGAGGAAGTTGGGAGAGGGATCAGGGGGAAGAGGGGGAAGGGTCAGCCCTGCAACAGCCCTGGGACAGCCCCATTCCCACTTGGAAAAGCCTCCTGCTCTTCCAAGGGAACTCAAAGCCCTGGATTTGGGAGGGGCAGAGGGGCCACCGCGGTCAGCACCAAATGGGGCTATCGCAGCCTGGCCAAAAACTGCCCCTCAAGGGTCTGTCAGCACCGAGATGCTCCCCCCAGGACCAGAGGATGAAGGAATAGGCAGGAAAGGTCTCCTCCAAAAGCCCAGGCTGGGCTCCCATGGATCTGGAGCAGCCGGAAAAGGCAGGGACTGGGGACCGGGATGGGCACAGGGACACCAGAGTGGGGTGAGGAGCGGCTCAAACACGGCCTCTCTGCCTCCTCCAGCTCCCAGGCCGGCCTGTGGTCAGTCCTGAAGCTCACATGGAGGAGTTTTCCAGCCAGGATTTCCCTGCTGAACCCGAGGTCCTTCCCTCTGGGCATGGTTCTGGATCAGAGGCACAATCCCAGCTCACAGGCACAAGTGACCCCATGAAGACTTTGGAAGTATTGGGGCTTTTTTGTATAAACCATCTCAAAGTGCCCTAAAAAACATCCAGGAGAGCCCTTTGTGCTCCCACAGCTCCGTGAGTCCGCAGGGAGAATTGGGATAACTCACAGGGACCACGGATCACTCCCAGGAACTCCCAACTCCTTCCAACTCCCTCATCCACGTGTCACAATCCCAGATCCCCATCCAGGCTCCCCATAACCTGGGATCACCGCAGCGGGAACGGGATCATGCCCACAGGACCCCCCATCCCGGGACCATCCCGCTCTCCCAGGCTTCCTCTGCTCACCGGGGAAAAGCACGGAACACAAAGCTGGAGCGATGGGAATTAAAGCTCCATAATTAAAGGGAAAATTTTCCAGCATGCTGGAGACAGAAGAGGATCATTGTGTTTGCCTCCCACATCCCAGATGGATGCACGAGGGCTGCAGAAAACGCCGGGGAGAGCGTGGAGAGGAGGAGAGGAAGGGTGTGAGTGAGACCGGGACGTGTGTGAGCAGAAATTGAATTTTTATCAGTTCCTATGTAGATTGTGTTTATTCATCTGTCTCCTCTCCATCTCCCCCTGCATCTCCCTATTTCTTTGACAAAATTACTTTCCTCCTTTGGCCTAATTTTATTTGTACAGATAGCAGCTGCTTCCTCCCGTTTCGGCAGAGAAATATCCCGGTAAATGAGGTGTTCCGTATCCCCGGCACAGGTTGGAGCGGCTCCCCGGGGCACATTAGCCCCTGGCTCCTGCAGGGATGTGGCTGCATCCCAAAATTCCCCCTCCTGCTGCTTTTCCATGCTCCTCCCACCCTCTCCCCCGGGCGGCAGAGGATGGGTGAGATGCTGCCAAATTGTCCCAGGTCCCCAAGTGTCACCACCCTGCTGGGTGCGGGATGCCCAGGGGTGCTGCTCCATGTGCTGCATCCATAGGGAAGCTCTGCTAATCCACATTAAGTGTCCTGCCACGGGAGATGAATGGAGCTGGGATAATCCAGAATACCAATAAGGGCATTTTTTTTCCCCAAAAAAACCATTATTGGCAGGACCTGTCACTCTCCCTCGCCCCGGCTGGAGTGGATTCTCTGGGAATCTTGAGGAGCCATGCACGTGTGGGCCTCAGGATGCTCCCAAAACCCAGGAGCCCCGCAGGGAGGTGCAACCCCAAATCCCAGAGGGACAATCCCAGCGTCCCTGGCTGCCACCAGGAAGAGCCACAGAGCGTGGACAACCCAATCCTGAGCTGTTTTTTCCATGCCCAAAACACCCCAAAAACGGCCGGAAAAACCTTCCCCAGCCCAGCCAGTGACTCCAGGCCTTTGCCAAGGGGGTGTTTCCCAGGGAAAAGAGGGGAAGAGGAGCTTCTGGAGCCCTTTATGCTCCCTGGCACGAGGGAAATTCAAGGCGGCGCCCGTGTGATGGATTCCCCCCCAGGGCCCGCCATTAAAAATGTATGGAATTACTCATGCAAAGTCCCACTTACACACGAGGCTTTTGTGAGGACATTAAAACACCGGCGTTTGTCACTCACTTCCCCACGGCTCGCAATTTGCTCCCGTTTTTTTATCGGGAATGAACCGCCAGGAATTCTATTTTCGCCTCCCTGCGCGTCACGGGGAGCTGTCCCAGCTCGGGTCCCACCTCCCACCCGGGGAACGGCCCCCAAACCCCACCTGCCATGGGGAGAGCCCTCCTTGGGAAGGCGGGAGAGGATTGGGATGCTCAGGATGCTCAGCATCAGGCCCCCCCATCCCATTCCAATTCCTTTCCCACCTCTTAAGGGGGAAAAACCCACCTGGGGTGAGGCCAGCAAGGGGTTGGGATACTCAGGGTGAGATCCCCCATCCTCTCCCAGGTCCTGTCCCTCTCCTGAAGGGGGCAAAACCCACCTGGAGTGAGGCCAGGAGAGGATTGGGATGCTCCGAACTCTCAGCATCAGAGTTCCCATCTCCTCCCAGCTCCTTTCCCACCTCTGAGAGGGGGCAAATCCCACCTGGGGGGGGGGGGGCAAATCCCACCTGGGGGGAGGCAAATCCCACCTGGGGGGACGCTCAGGAGCATCAGGATATTCAGGATGGGAAAAGCTTTATCCTTGCCCAGGATCCAGGCTCTCACCCAGCCCCATCCCAGCGTTTCCTTCACCCTCCCAGGCCAGGCTGGTCATTCCAAGGGGTGCTGGGCTGGGTTGGGAATGGGGTCCTGCTCCTGCTCTGAGCTCCAGGAGCCGGAGAAGGAGCAAACAGCTGGAGACAGGGAGGGCAGGAATGTGGGAACACAATGGATCGCGTTCCCTGGGTGTCTCTGGCTGGGAGGAACAGGGCTGGAATCACGGAACGCTTCCCCTCTGCTCTCTCGGAGCCTTTCAACTCGTAATGCATTTCGCTCCCCGCCTGAGCACCTTGCCGAGTCAAAAAGACAAATTTCCCGCAGCTTCAAAAGCTGCTGAGAGCCACAGCTCCGCGCTTCAGAGCCATCGCTCACCGAGCCAAACAGCCTCGGCTGCCCTCGCCCGCCCTGCCCTCCTCTGCCATCCCAAATTCCTAATCAGGGTTTTCCAGGGTGCCTGGTGAGGGGGATCAGCACAGGGAGAGCCCCCACGACAAAGGGGGACAAGGGGTGGTGTCACCCCCCCCTGCAGCCAGAACCCCCAAACCCTCCGTGCTTGAAATTCTCTGTTTCAGGGGGCTTTGGGCAGGGGGTGGCACCACCCCCGTGTCCCCCCGTGCCGTGGGGGTTCTCGCTGTGCTGATCCCCCTCAGCTGGCACCCTGGAAAACCCTGATTAGGAATTTGGGATGGCAGAGGAGGGCAGGGCAGGGCAGCCGAGGCTGTTCGGCTCCGTCAGTGATGGTTTGGAAGAACAGGCAGAGCCCTCGGGGCACGGGGGGGACACGGGGAGGTGCCACCCCCTGCCCAAATCCCCCCCCAAAAAGCAGGAAAACCAGAGGATTTCAAGCACGGAGGGTTTGGGCGTTCTGCACCACCCCGTGTGCCTCCAAACCATCACTGACGGAGCCTCGGCTGCCCTGCCCTGCCCTCCTCTGCCATCCCAAATTCCCAATCAGGGTTTTCCAGGGCTCCTGGTGAGGGGGATCAGCACAAGGAGAGCCCCCGCGACAAAAGGGGACGCGGGGAGGTGCCACCCCCTGCCCAAAGCCCCCCGAAACAGAGGATTTGGGGGTTCTGGCTGCAGGGGGAGAGCAGGAAAAGCTGGATTTGGCCTCGGGGCTGACAACGCGTGGCGCAGAGAGCCCAGCTCAGAGCAGGGCGGTGCCCACGAGCAGCACCCAAAGCTCAGCCGTGCCCTCGGTGCCCTCGGGGGTGTCACCAGCTGCCACCGCCCGCTCGGCCGGGGTTGGATCCAGTCCGCAGGCACGACACGTTCCACAACATTGCCCGGTAATTGCGTCTCCCAAAAAGCAATTACCACGCCAGCAGCCCCGCGGCGGCCGAGGCGACACGTTATTTATTCACCCGGCGACGAGGTGGCAGCCCTGAAATGTGGCTGGCACCGGGAATAGGGCGCTTAACCCCCCATCAAGAGGCCGTGACGATCACACCCGGCCCAGCCAGCTCCGTGCCCAGGGGCCACGACATCCAACTCCCCTGCCCGTGCCTCAGTTTCCCTTTTCTTGCCGTGATCCCAGCTCGTGTCGCCTCCCTGGATGCAAAGCCCAAGGGGAAAACAAGTTCCACCCACTCCTGACGCCAGCCCGTGGCGGATTTTCCATGGGCTGGGGTGAGCAGTGGGGTCTCTCCTCCTCACACAACCCCGAACAGGAGCGGATAACCCCAAATCGGGGGTTTTATCCCCTGGGTTAACCCCAAATAGAGGGGGTTTAACCCGTCACAGAGCGATTTAACCCCAAATGCTGCTCCTGCCTGGCTGAGGCCCTGCCCCATCTCTCCAGCTGGAGACACGGAGAAGTTTTCCCGCAGATGACAAAGCACCGTCTGGGGTTTGAGACGGCGAAGGGGGGAAAAAACACAAGGAAAACCAGCAAAACAAAGCAAAACCCAACATTTCCCTCCAGGAGCACAGCGAGCAGAGGTGTTGGACTGAGAGATGTCACTCGGCTCCGGCGGCTCCGGCAGACTTTGTTCATTTTGACTCCTGCGCTCAGGGCAGATCCAAACATTCCACAGCCGCTGGAATCCCCGGGTGGGATGGGAAGGGTCTGGATGGGTTTGGGAAGGGATGGGAAAGAGGGAAAAAATCTCTGTTCTCCCTCTATCAACATTCCCAACCGGCAGGAGACACGGGATGAGAAACCAGCTCAGAGCGGGTCTTGGGGGCACCTCCTGCCCCTCGCCCCGTGGGAAGGCAGTGGCAAATCCCATCCCACATTGGGACCAGGGAAAAGCTCATTTTCCACCGGGACAGAGGCAGGAAAATGTTGGGGTTTTTTTTTCCCCAACCGATGGACCAGTTTTGAAACCTTCTCTGCAGTGAGACAGAGGATGGAGGTGACACGTTAAATCACCCAAGCGTGGCTGGCAGCGCTGGCAGCTCACCCGGGCAGAAAGCTGGGTGGTGCTGGGGGCACTCAGCCTTCCCCACCCTGCATGCCACCCCTTTCCCTCCATCCCAATTCCCGCATTCCTCAGGAGAACCACGTCCTCCTCCAGGGGCTCCATTCCCAGCACATGGAGGGAACACCCCGGGCACGGTGGGGTCAGGGTGGCACCGCTGGCTGAGGAGCTGGCCCGGAGCCGCGCGGCGACGCAATTAGTAAATTAATTACCGAGCGGTAACGGAGATTTCATAGCTCGGAGCTGTCACATCACCAATGTTTTGTCAAAGCCAGATGACGACTGGTGGAATTATTACTGCGGTGCTGGGGCTGGGAAAAAGAGGAGAGAGAGACTAGCAGGGAGAGGGGAGGATAAAAATATAAAGGGAAGAGATAGGGAAGAACAAGATAAGTGGGTTTTGTTGCTAATGGAAGCTGGCACGGGGACAGAATCGCAACTATTAGGAGACAACACACTACACTACGAGTGCCTCTGAATGATCCTCTTAATTAACGACGAGCACAAAAGGAGCCCCTGCCCACCTCCAAGCCCGCCGGCGCTGCTGGAAGAGCAGCCACAGCTCCGTGAGGACGCCCACGGATCCAGGCCGTGCCCAGCAGTGGCACGGAAAAAACTGGAGATGCTCGGAGAGGAGGGAGTGATCAGAGCCGAGGGCACGGACCCGACGGGGACACGAAAAAGAGCACGCGGAGGTCCCTGTCCCCTCCTGCCACCTCATCCAGGCCCAGACAGCAGGGGGACACAGCGTGGGGCTGGCGGCGATGGCAGCGCTCCTGGATGCAGGGATTGCAGAGCCCGAACGCCAAAGGGACGCGATTTTCCTTCCCCACCCGCCTCGTTTCCCCTCCATCTTTCCAGGGCCAGATTTAAGCTGCGTATCCAGTGTGATATAAAAATAACACCCCGCCCTCCCACTTGGGAAATTGATTCCTTCGCTTCCCACCCGGCTCCGGCTTTAAATATCCCCATTTACATGCAGATTGTGCTGCCTCCCTGCACCGCCTGGTGAGGAGCCCGTGGGTGGCTGCCTGGCCGTGCTGGGACCTCATCCTGCCGCTCCACCCCATCGCGAGGCAGCGACAGAGGTCCTGGAAGTCCCAGCGGTGCCCTGATGTTCCTTCCCAAGCTGGGAGGTGACACAGAGCGGTGGCACTGCCGGGCGGTGCCACCCTGCCCGCGTTTATCCAGGGAGAGCGCGGAGTGAGCCGCGGGTCTCATCCCAAATCCAACCCCACTAATCCCACCCCTCCAGTGGGCCCCGGCTGCTTCCCCGTCCCCAGCACGAGGAGCAGCAGATGCCAGGGATGGGGGGGGGATGAGGAGAACGTGGGCAGCCGTGGCTGCGCCCTACTTTTCCAGGGCAAAAATCTGGAGAGGGGAAGCGGAGCTGTCGTGTGAGCGGATCCAGCATCTGTGCCGGCTGGCAGAGCCTCACACCCACGGCCCCGAGCCCTCCCAGCCTCCCCAGCACGACCCACGAGGACAAAGCAGGGCGGGGGAAGGAAGACAAGCAGCGATTTAGGGGTCTCCCAGGTGTCCCAGATGGGCGCAGGGATGGGATAACGCCCATGGAGCCGGGGGATGTGGGACAGGAGCGGAGCTGGGATCGGCGCTGGCAGCGGCAGCCACCGCGTGTTGTAACTTCTGAGGGGAGGGAGAGAAAGGATGGGTTTGAAGAAGCCGCCGCAGGGCTCCCGCAGGGATCTTTGCCAGCTTCTCGAAGTGCTTAATTCCTTCCCCTCGGCAGCCGCGGGAGCAGCCGAGATTCATGGCATCGCTCCCGAGTTGTCCCTCCCTCGCCGCGTGAGGAGGGATCAAGGGAGCTGCGAAGCTTCTGCTTCCACCAGAATCCAACCCCGCGCCTCGGGGCAGAGCCGGAGGCCCCCCCAAATTCCTACCGGGAAGATGCTGAGTGCGAAGCCTCCCCCGGCGTGGGATGCCGAGTTCCCCCCGGGGGTGACCAAAGGGGAGCTCGTGACGGCGCTCGGCCAATTTTGGGTGGAAAACCCCAGGATTTAGAGGAGTTTCTGGGGAAAGGATCATGGGCCCCAAGGGGAGTTCACAAATCCATCCTCGCCCTCCGGCACAGCTCCGTGTCCCAGCATTCCCTGATCCCAAACCGCCTCCCCGGGCTGAGGTTGGCAGGGAAATCATCATTCCTGCTGAAAAGAAGGAGGCAACAGGGCGAGCACAAACAGCATTTACATATCCTTAATTCTATTTTAGCACCTCTCGGGCTATTTCTGTCGCGGCAGAAACACAACAGGAGCGCAAGGCCAGAGAAAGGGCAAGGAACGGCTCGGAATGTGGGACACAGGGAGAGAAAATAAATCCCAGCCTCGGGAATGGCTGAGACCTGTCCCGCTCGTCGCAGCCTCTGTGCCCGTGTCCCCGGGCAGGACAAAGGGACCCAAGTGCCACCAGAGACCCCTGTCCCGTGTGCAGCGTGGGAGTGAGGAGGGGGGCAGCGCTTTCCCTCGCTGCCCAGCTGGGAAAAGCAGTGGGAAGGATCCAGCAGGGGGGACATTCCCGGGTGAGGGCAGCCCCCCGGAGCAGGAGGGCACAGGCCAGGGCATGGCTCCGCAGCATCCTCGCCCGTTGCCAGGACAACGGGATGTGATGGAGCCACCTCCACCAGGCCCAGCTCCGGGATGTTGGGGTGTGGGGGCCGCAGCAGGTTTGGGGTGAGGGGGAGCCCCCCAAGTCTCTTGTCCATACGAGAACCCCCCAAGAGCCACCTGCACCCAGCGGGCACAGGCAGGGATGTGGCCACGTGGCGCAGCGGGAAAAGAGGGATGGAGCCCACTGGGACAACCTCAGATCCCGGTGGAGCAGACAAGGCACGGCCCCGGGGTCCCGCTGCCCACATCCCGAGGCCTCTACCCCGCCACCAACGCGGAACAGGGATCAGGGGCTGGCAGGGGGTCCCCTGTGTCCCACGGCTCCCCAGCGCCCCGGGCAGAGGGGCTGGGAACGCCCGGAGGCTCTGGAGCAGCCATAAAGGTGCAGCTTCGTTTCTTTGCTGTTGGTGCCATGGCAACCTTTCCCACTTGGCTTAATTACAGAGCCGGCTGTGCCTTCGCGGGGGGGCCGGGGGGTCTGCTCCTTCCCTGCTCCTTCCCTGCTCCTTCCCAGCTCCCCAGAGCCAGGGATGGAGGACGGGAGGTGGAACCCCCAAGCTCCGATGGGAGGAGAGTCCTCGCGCAGCCCCAAAGAGCATCCTCAGGGAGCAACCCTGGAGTGGAGCCCGTGCTGGGATCCACCTGGACGCCAGGGCAAAGCCAGCGGGGCTGTTTCCATGATGGGAAAAGGCCTTTCCTCCTCCTCCTCCTCATGCCCTGGCTCATTCCTGCCCTTGTTGCTCCTCAAACTCCACCCTCGGCACCGGGTTGTCCCAGCCCATCCATCCATCCATCCATCCATCCATCCATCCATCCATCCATCCCTCCATCCATCCCAACTGGAATTCCAAGCAAGGCCAGACCAAAGGGAACCAGAATTCCTTCGGTTCAGGCACCCCAGGCTGCACCTGGAAGCGTTCCCGGCTCAAAATTTCCTTCCTCTTCCAGGAGGAAACCACTCTGCGGCTGGATTCTCCAGGGGGGGATGCGGGAAAAGTCCATCCCAGCAGGCAAGAGGATCCCAAAGTGAGTCCCAGCACGGAGCTAAGCAAATCCTTGAGTACCAAACGAGCCGGGATGAGACATCTCCATCCCCAAGGGGATCCCATGGGAATTTCCCTGCCCTGGGCAGGGCTCCTGCTGCGAATCCCTTTGTTATTAATTACAAACAATTATCTTCCCGTGGCAGCTGACCCCGACCCCGTGTCCGGCTGCCAAGCGGGCAGATGGAGCCCGGCCCCGCCGGCTGGTGGGGATTTAATGACCTTATTGATCCCAGAGAAATCCCACACGCTGTGCCCGCTGTGCCCGAGCTGAGCTCCCTCTCCAGGGGCAGATTTTGGAGCCCACGGGGACATCCAGGACTGGCGGTGGGAGGCAGAGCATCCCTGGAGGAATGCAGTTTATGGCAATTAAAAAAAAAAAAAAAAAAGAGAGAGAGGGAAAAGGAGGTGGAAAGGAGCCCTCTGGAGCTGTGGAGAGCGTGAGAAATAAAAAACAAAAAAGAGAGAAGGGAAAATCTCCACACCCAACCCAAGCCAGCAGCAGTGCTGGGCTTCAAAGGTCACCTCTGGGCATGAATTTTAATTTCACACAGGAGTTTTGTTCATTTGTTAATTATTTTCAGATGAAAAGGGAGATATTCCTGCGGAGGGTGAGGAAAGGGCCACGGCAACATTTGAATTTCAAAGGCGAGCCGTTTGCAAGGAAAACACAAGGGGAGAGAAGGGAGGGAGAGCTCCGGGAGGAGAGAGAGGCTGGAGAGGTCCCCCACTGCCACGGCCTTGCTGGGGACACTCCGAGGGCACGGTGGCTCCATAAAAACCCCTGGAATTGCATCCTGATCCTCTTTCCAGGGAATATCGTGCGCACCATGGAAGCACATCATGGATTGGGGCATCCTGTGCCTCCACTCCCCTCCAAGGAATGGGAACACCCGGGATGAGTCCCGACACCGGGATGTGGCGCAGGCTGGGGATGCCAAGAGGGAATTTTTTGCCCTTTCCATAGGTTCTGCAACCCCAGGAGGAGGAGGGAGAAGAGCAGAAGGTGTTGGAAAGAGCCAGGCGGGAGAGGGCAGGGAGCAGGGAATAAAGCTGGGAATGCTTTTTCCCTCCTCCTTTTAGCTTTTAGGGTAAAATTTTGCTTTTTCTGGAGCCGAAGGAGCCCGGGGAGCCGCACATAAAACACAAGTGGGTGAATTAAATCCGCCCCTGAGGAATTCCCAGCACTTCCCAGCATCCTGAACCCCAAAACCGCTCTTTCACGGATGGAACGGGATCCCTGAGCATCCTGGAAAACTGCCTGGGTGGAAGAGGAAGGGGCTCACAAGCTCGCACCCAGGCAAATCCCGCCTGGAATTTCTCCTTCCCGGTTTTCCTTTTGCAGCGGAGCAGTGAATTCCCGGGAAATCATTCCCCAGGAAGGGTCCTGCCCGCACGAACAGCGACCCCACAGATGGGAGGAACCGAGTTATTTTTCTAGGGATAAAGCAAATATTTCCCTTCTCCAGATAAACGCGTTTATCCCAAAACAAGAGGTGGGAGGGAGGAATCCCAGGAGTCAGGGAGACCCTGAGCTCCCAGGAAATCATCCCTCAGACCCCCAGATCCTCCCCGCTGCCCCGTGCCTCAGTTTCCCAGCCCAGCTGGGCACGAGGAGCTGGGAAGGATCCTCGGGAAGAGGAAGATTAGAGCAAGGATTTATCATCATTTCTTCATCTCTGGCTGAAACTACCGGGGGGAATTTCACTCTCAGCTCCTCAGCCCTGCCAAATCCAGGGAAAAGTCCAGTTTCCACAGTTCTGAGCCCATCCTGATCTCCTAAACCCGAGCGATTTTATGCCTGATCAAGAATTAAACCACAGCAGCCGCGATGGAGGAGAGCACGGGGGTGCAGGGCCGGGGGACAGAGGATGATCCCAAATCCCTGCACCCCTCCAACATCATCCCTGGAATGGGATTCCTGCGGGATAGAAAGGCGGGAAAGGGACCTGATGACCCCAGAACCTCTCATGTGCTCACCCATTGCCGAGAAGCAGCACAGGACACCCCAATATCCTCACCCCGCGTTACGGGGCCGTTCCTGGAGCTTCCCCATCCCGGGGCATTCGTGTCCCACTCCATAAATCCCTGGTTTCACCATTCCCTGTGGGGTCTGGCTAATGAAGCAGCAGTAAAATTAAGGGACGAGTTATTAATGAAGAGAAGCAAGCTCCGCTTTCCCTTCCGGCAGCACGGGGAGAGGTTTGGAGATTCCCGGCTGAATTCCCGGTGGAATTCCAATTCCCGGTGCCACCGGGGCTGGCAGTGCCACAACCCCGAGCTGGAGCCACCCCCTGTCCCCACCCCCGGCACCTGCTCGTGCCCCGAGGCGCTGAAATCGCTCCGTATTATGGGGTTTTTTTGGGTTTTTTTTTCTTTTTAATGTGGCTGCAAGAAAACACCGAGCGGAGTTTGCAAAGATGGGGCGCATTTAAATGCAAATTGCGTTATTTCTGTCTCGGGGAGGGGAAAAAAAAAAAGCGTCATTAATACATTTTCTGCAATTTGGAGAAATCAGTGGCAATTATTTTTCTCGCAACGAGCCATTAGCCAACTTTCATTGGAAGGAGGTGGAGGGGGGGAGAGGCAAAAAAAAAAAAGATCTCAAGGAAATCGTTGTGTGGCTGACACGTTTCCTCCCAGGTCTTCGAGCTGCCTGCTCATCCCAGGAATAATTAGGAAGGGAAGGAGCTCCAAAGTACTTCCAGGAGGCGGATGTGTACGAAGCCAAGTGTTTTTTCCGAAGGGTTGATCCAACACGTGCGTGCTCAGATCAACAGGATGGGATTTGGGGGCTCTTCACGGAGAATTTTGGGTTGGGAGAGGCCTTAAAACCCATCCAGTTCCACCTTCCGCTATCCCAGGTTGCTCCAAGCCCCATCCAACCCGGCCTTGGGCACTTCCAAGGATGCGACATCCAGGATTTTTCCTGGAGCTCCGAATCCTGAGGGTCCAAAAGCTTCTCCAGCGTTTTCTTCATGCTCGTGCCCAGGTGCTGAGGGGTGTGGGGAGGGATTTATAGGATCAGAACGGAGGAAAAGGCCGCTCGGGGAGGGGTCTCAGGTATCCAGGTGGTGCCTGCCTCTGGAATGTGCCGGCCCCCGCTGGAATTCCGCAGCCGGTGGGATCTCCGGCCCGCTTTGCTGCTAAATGAAAAGGAGCAGAGAGGAGAGAAGAAAAGAGCGATCCGTGGCGAGATTAAAGGGAAAAGGGACACAAAAAAAAAAAAAAAAAAAAAAAAAAAAAAAAAAAAAAAGGCGCCCGCTCTTGTCGGATTGCTCGGGGTGAAAAGCGAATTTCCATAATGCTGGAAGTGCTCATTAAGCGCTGTTAAGTGACAGTCCCCACCCCCGGAGCGCCGCAGGGGTGGCTCTTTCCCCACCAGGAACACACATTCCAGGCTCTCCGGGGCGGGATTTGGGATAAACCAGAGGTGCCAGGCTGCCAGCGCGACTTGGGGGGCAATCCCGGCACCGTTCCCGGCTGATTTTTCCTCGTCCTCCCTCCCTGCTCACACATCGGGGCCAGCAACGAACGCGAAGAGCCACAAAAAATCCCCCAAAAACAGCTGGGGAGCGACAAAGAGCCACCGAGCTCTGAGGGACATCCCAAACCAGGTTCCCGAGCTCTTGCAACGCCTCCTTGCTGCCGGATAATCCAGGAAAATCCAGAAAAAAAATCCAGTTCCCTCCTCCTGCCTGGGCACCCAGGAGCGAGAGCAGCAGCCCCCCACCCTCGGCACCCAGGGGCTGGTGGGTCCTGGGGGTCACCTGGGCTTGTCCCAAATTTCCAGTGGCCTCCATCCATCGATATCCATCGATATCCATCGATATCCATCGATATCCATCGATATCCAAGAATCCCACGCTGTCCCACAGACCCTGTCCAGAGCAGCCGAACTGGGGTTGCCCTGGGCAGCTCCCGCGCTGTCCCACCAATCCCAAATCTCCCGCCTCCCCTCCCGCACCCTTCCCGAGGCCGCGTTCCATCCTCGCCGCCGCCGCCGAGCCCTTCCCCATCCATCCCTGTCTCCTCACGCCCTGCCCTGCTGCCACCCCCTCGGCCGGGTGACGGATGGCCAGGGCGACCAGGGGGCGAGCAGAGGTGGGAGACCAAACCCCCCCTTCCCAGGAGGAGCCGTGGGGATGGAGCTCCAGGGTCCTTTTCCCGGGATAATCCTCGGCCACGGTGACGGCTCGCGGCTGGTGATGGATGAGCGCTGCCATCCCCGCTGGCCCTTTCCTATTGATTTTTGGGGTTTTTTAATACACATCATAACCCCGGCGCAGGGATTGCAAACACCTGGATCAGCACAGGGAATGGATGAGGAGCATAAAACATCCTCGGGATAAATGTTCCCCTTGGAAAAGGGGCACCGAGGGCTCCGGGGATGGAGCAGCAGCAAGGAAGGGGTTGGACATCAAACCCTAAAACCACCCCAAAACGCGCCCAGGTGGTGTCAGGGGGGGTGACAGCGTCCTCACAGCCACAGGACACGGATCCTGCCCTCAGCGGGACTTCCAGAATTAATTCCCAGCTCCTGCAAATCTTCTCTGTCCCCGCCTCTCTCTGCTCCTTGTCACCTCCTTCCACCCCAGCACAAATCGCTGATCACCGTCCCAAAATCACAACCCTGAGGCTCTGAGGGTTTTTCTGGCGGGGTGTCCCCGCTCTCCATGATGCCAGTCCCGGGCTCTCCAAAGGATCCAGCTCCCGGCTCAGTGTGGAACACATTTTAAGGGCCATAAATTCTGGGGATGCTTAATCACAGCCCCGTATTTCAGCCGGCGGGTGACTGATCTCCTCTCCGCTTTTAGGAGCTTTTTTCATGTCCTCTTCCGCTCCGATATGGATCCAATATCTCCCGCAGCGGCCAGGGCCATAAAGATAAAAAACGGGATAATTGAGGCAGGAGTTTTATCGGTGGGAAAATACGGGAGCGCACGAAGCAGCTCTGACAACTGTTTTTGGGGCTGCTGGGAAAGACCCTCCTGCTTCATTCCAGCCGTCCCAAAGCTCCCAAATCGCAGGGAGGCACCGATTTTGGAATATTGGGAGATGCTGGATGAGAGAGGGGGTTCAGAGCAGCGCTGCACCCAAAAAAACGCTGCCGGAGCAAAGGATTTGGGGTGGAAAAACTTCCAATAAAGGGGAGCAGCCTCTCCTTTCCTGATATTTGGGGTGGAAAAACTTCGGATGAAGAGGATCAGCCTCTCCATTCCCATCGATTGGGGTGGAAATGGCGGAGAAAAAAAGGGTGAAAGCGGGATTTTGAGGAAAGGAATCATTTTGGCTGGAAAAACTTTGGATAAGGTGGATCAGCCTCTCCTTTCCCGATGTTTGGGGTGGAAATTGTGCAGGGGAAAGGATGAAAATGGGATTTTGAGGGAAGGAGACTTTGGGGCTGTTCTGACACTCACGGATGTCCCTGGTCCTGTCCCAAGGTCAGGGCTGGAGCATTCCAGGGAAAACGCTGCCGGCTGGAATTGTCCCGCTCCAGTTTAGGAGGATTTTGGCTTTCCCGAAGCTCGCCACAGACATCAACCCCACATCCCATGAGTCAGGAACAGCCCGGCACGGCACAGAGGGGGCGGGAAGGGCGGGAAGGGAGGGATGGGAGCTGATTTATAAACACAGCGTTTTATGGAAGTGGGAAATGGAGAGGAAACGCCGGGATGGGCTCGGCGCAGAGCGGCAATTCCAAGGGTATTCAGGATAAAAACCCAATAAATTCCGGGCCGCCAGGCAGCTCCGTGGAGCTGAGCAGAGCAGAGTGATCCCCTCAGGCTCCTTCCCTGCTCCCATCATTTTGGGAATGGGATCAGCATCCCACAGCCCCCCCAGGATTAAACCCCTCCGTAGTCGAGGCCTCTCCAAAAATCCAGTAGAAGACCCTCTCCTCCCCTTGCTCATTCCAGCGCCATCCCAGCGCTCTCCCCGAGGAATTCCTTGCACATTCCATGCCACAGGAACGCCTGTTCCTCCATCCCTGAGTGCCGCAAGCCCGGCACGGAGCCCTGGAGCTCCGGTGAGCCGCTCCCTGGATGAGGCGCGGCGCTAATTAAAGCACCCCTGACTACAGCTCCATTACAATTAACAGACAATTAGCAGCACAAGCTGGCGCGCGGCAGCGACGAGCACGAGCTGGCAGCGAGACAAACTCCCTGTCCCTTCCCGGCGGGATGGCTTCTCCCGATGCGGCTTTGGAGATCCTTGGGCTGGGAAATTCCAGCTGCGCTCCCGGCACCAAAACAGCGCTGGAGCGGCTCCACCACGCCCTTCCCTTCTTCCTTTTTTTTCCCTTCCCTTCTTCCTTTTTTCCCCCCTTCCCTTCCCTTCCTTTTTTCCCCCTGCCCTTCTCACAGGAATATGCGCCCCCTTCTAAAATTTCCCCAAATCCCACCCGCCGCCCCTCCCTTTACACCCAGCCCTGGTTTATTTTTCCACTCTTAATTCCTAAATTCCCAAAGACCGAGTAATTAAGCCTCCAATATCCCGGGAAATCGTCCATGTCCTTCCGCTGGATGCCATCCTGGCGGGAGGGGACAGGGCCAGCCGGGCTCGGTGACATCGCGCCGAGCTCCCTGGGAAAAGGTGGTGGTGGGCGAGAGGGAGCCCAGATTTCCTGGGAAAACTCCTTTTCCTGAGATTATTTGAACCTGGGGATGGATTGGGACGCAAGCCAGCACTGAGGATGGCTCTGGACACGCAGGACCCCGCCCCAGCACCTCCTCCAGCAGCACGACGCCACCATTCCCATTCCCAATCCCGGCAAAACCCTCCCCGCGCTCCTCCGAAACTCCGGGATTCGGGATTCCTCCTTTTCCTGCATCAACACGAGGATCCCGCCAGCTCCTCGAGCAGGCACGATTATCAAGAATTTATCAAAAACCACAACACGCCGAGCCCCTTCCCTCGCCGCGCTCTCCCCCTCTCCAGCGGGTTCGGGAATCGCTCGGCTTTCCCTGGATCTTTCTGCCAGAGCTTCACGCTAATTCGGTTTGATCCTCGCTCGCCGGGGGCCCGGCGGAGCTGGGGCTGCGGGAGACAGGCTGGGAATGGTGCCGGGATGCTCCCGGAGAGAGATGCGAGCTGACAGCGCGGCTCCCGAGGGATGCGGGCACCCGCGCCGGGAGCCGCCGGGGCGGGGAGGAGAAAACCGGGATTAAAGGCTGGGAATGAGAGCCCATCCCGGCAGGGCGTTCGTGCCTAAACGCACCCAGAGCCTGCGTTAGCCCCGCTGGGGCTGTTGTGCGGCTTTATTTGATGGCTTTAATTAATTTGTTGCTCCACACGCAGCTCGGTGCTCCCCCCACGCGCGTGGCTGCGGCTCTTGGGACACGCAAGGGAGCCCAGGGGTGACCCCAAGCTGTCCCCCCTCCCCACTCCCCCAGCAGCAGTGTCCCCACATCCTGGTGGCCTGGCCCAGTGGCCCATTTTGGTGGCCCAGTTTGGGGACCACGGGGTCCCAGGCAGGGCCAGAGGTGCTCTGAGCTTCCCATCATGTGCTCGACCTTCCCCAACAGGGCAGGAGCTTCCTCCTGCTCCATCCTCTTCCTCCTCCTCCTCCCAGGCAGCACAGCTGCACATCCTGCAGTGGATGAGCTGCAAATCCACCCCAACCCACCCAGTCCTGTTGTTACCTTCATTAGGGTCTCATTAGGGGCCCACGAGTCCCCCAAAACTCCGTGGTGACCCTAATTAGGTGGCCCTGTCCCTGCCCCGTGCTGGGCTCGCCCTCTCTGCGCTGAACCCCAAAACATTGAGGGGACAGGGAGCCATAAAGGACCAGGGATGGAGCCGGGGGTCGCTGTGGGCTGTGTGACATCCCAAATTCCCAGAGGAATGGCAGCTCGGCGTCCCCCTTGTGCTGTCCTGGCAGCCACTCCTTGAGGGGAATGAAGGCACAAAAGCCCTGGGGACAGCCTGGAGAGGGACAGGGGCAGGGAGAGCGGCGCTGCGGAGGCAGCGTGGTTGTGGTTGTGCCACACCAGGGGGGAAATAAAAGGAAATAAAAAGCCTCTATAAATGATGTAATTTCTCCCGCCAGGCTGGGAACAGGAGCGAGGTGGCTGCAGGTGACAGCCAGAGCCTCTGAAATGCCAAACCAGCCGTGATGCCAGCGCTGGGGTCACCTCCGTGTCCCCAAGCCACAGATCGGCTCCTCTTTGGCCACCCCGGAGTGCTCGGGGCTGCAGCCAACAAAGGGACCCGCCGGGACCTGGGCCTGGCAGTGTTCCCTCTGTCCCTGCTGTCCCTGCTGTCCCTGTCACCTCCACCATCCCATTCCCCATGCCAGCAATGCCAGCAGGAGGCTGCAGGGCATGGATTCAGTGATTGATGGGCTGAGAGGAGCCAAAGGTCCCGGCCTTGTCACTGTGCCAGCACCGGGAGCATCCCGGAGCACATTTATGGCTCCCGTCCCTCCTTTACACATCCCAAAGTGTTCCCTCCAGGCTCGCGCAGCTTTTGGAGGGCAATAAATCCCCAGTTCTGATTGGGGCCCATCCCAGACTCCATCCCAAACCCCATCCATGCCTCTGGATGTGAAAACCCCCCCTAGCCCCATCCCAAATCCCACACCCCAGGGGCTGCATGCCCCCACGTGAACATCCCAAAACACACCCCCGGGTTTTCCTTACTTCATCCTCCTTCCCATCGTCACTCCCGAGGAAAATGGGATCGGCCCCTCTCCCTCCTGTCTCCCCCGGGCTCCCTGAGGAGCAGCCGGCAGATGTTCGCTCGGTGCCAATCTGCATCCTGCTGGATTCCATAATAATATCAATTATCCCAAGCTTTCATCCACGGAGCTCTGTGTTCCCTGGGAAATAGAGATGGATGGAGCTGCTCCACCGCCAGCCAGAGGCGCACGGGGTCCTGAGGACACCAGGCTTGGTGCCAGACGGGGAGGTCACAGCGGTGGAAGGGGCGAGGAGAGCCTGGGGCTGGATTTCCTTTGGGAAATGGGAAAACGCCGCAAAACTCATTGCCAGTCCCAGCTGGAGGCGACACCCCGAGCTCTCTGCTGGTGGATGGGGAAGAGCAGAGATTCCTGGGGACATCCCGGCTCCAGGCATGGGATACCTGGCAGATGGGTGCTGGCACCCCCTTGGCAGGCCACTGCCACCGCTGGTCACCTGCCTGGAACATCCCGGCTCTGGCACCGCTCCCTGGAGCTTCCCTCAGTCGGGAGCAAGGTGGGATGAGGGTGGCAGCACCCCAGATTTCCCCTGGAAAGCCGGATCTTTCCCAGGGGATTGTGCTGTCCCTGCTTCCCGAGCTGCCCGACAAGGAGGGGGATCCTTTTTTTTCCGCTCCCGTTCCTGTTTTGGCAGCACTGGAGTCAAGTAGCTCAATTAAGCAATAACTGCCTCTGTACAGCTGCCCACACAGCCTGCGGTAAATAATTAAATGCTGAAATAATCCAGCAGATGGGAAGCAGCATGGAGAGGGATCCGGGAGGAATCCTCCCTCCTGCCCCGCTCATCCCTGGCCCTGCCACAGCACCGGGACGCCGAGCCATGGAAATACAGGGAAACACCTGGAGGGGAAAATCCCGACTCCCACCACGTGTCCCCCCTCCCCGAGAAGCAGAACGTGGAAAACATCATGGAAAATTTTAGCTGAGCCCTGGTATTGATCTGGAGGCAAAGCACATCCCCGAGCCAGCCCGCAGCTCCTCTCGCACATCACCCGCCTTTATCTGCTCCAACGCAAAGCAGGAGCATCACTGAGAGGCCTCATTAGCAGCCGCTGATAGATAAATATTAATTCCAAACCCTCTGGAATGAGGATCCAGCTTGGAGCTGGGAGGGTTTGGCACGGGAGGCTCTCTGGTCCAGCCACCAGCGTCACGCAGCAGCTCTGCTGTCCCAGCAATTCCTGGCGTGGAATTGGCACCATCCATGTGCCACATTCCCTGTCTTTTCCCAGGCAGAGCCGGAGCGAGGGCAGCAAAGGCAGTGAGAGCTTTTCCAAAGGGTGATCCAGCCCTATCCACCTCCCAAAAATCCCTTTAACGGTCCCTAAAATCCCTTCCTGCCATTCCCAAGGGCCTGCACACGGGGATGGCTGGGGGGCAGTGGCTGGGGGATGTTGTTGCACGGCGATCCCGGCTCCCGGCAGGCAGCCGGAGCCTCCTCTCCATATTCACATTTCCATCACATCCTCCTCAGACAGCTCCACTCCACTCCTCCATCTGCTTAAATGCCACCTCCGAGAGGGATTGGCTCCCAACAGCTTCTCCCCTTGTAGCTCGCTCCTCGTTCTCCTCCTCAGGATTTGCATGCCTGATCCCGGGAATTCGCGAGGGCCTCGGATTTTGTGGGGCCTGGGAGCCAGGCAAAATGTGTCAGCCTGGGAATGGGGCAGGGGATGGGCTCCAAACCTGAATTTCTTCATGGAAACAGCAGCTTTTTGGGTCCAGAACATCCCGGGAAAGGCTGAGATGTCCAATTCTAATGTCACCCACTTGGGGACATCCTCGGGGAGGGTCCTGCCGCAGGCTCGCAGCCAGGAGGGATTTATTTTCCGAGCGTGAATTGAATCTCAGGTGAGAACAGATTTTCCTGCCAGATCCACCTGCCCGGCACCTGGAGAATCAGATAGGGGAAGTGATCCCGGGAATCGAAGAAAGGGATCCCGGGAATGAGATGGGGAAAGTGATCCCGGGAATCACATCGGGAAAGTGACCTCGGGAGACGCCTTACAGATCCGTATCTCCGTTATCAGCTCCCGGCCAATTCCCAAACACCCCCGGGGCTTAATCCCACACCCAGACCAGCCCCATGAGGCAAAATGCAATCCTGGGATGAACTGGGATGAACTGGGATGCTCTGGGTATCTCCCCAGCCTGCCTGGAGCTGCACCCGAGCTCCTCAGCGCGAGCATCATCCATGGACCTGCTGCCACCTCCGACGGCTCCGGCGGCTCCATCCCTCGGCCAAACCCCCTTTTGTCACCTCCCAGCCTCTCCTTTGGGGACCCCCGCGCCTGTCCCCCCTCGCTTTGTGCCGGGAGGGTGCCGGGGGCGGGGGGACAGCGCAGCTGCTGCTGGCAGAGGATGTGACAGGGTGTCACAGCCCCTTTTCCCCCCCTCCGGCACTCGCTGTCACAGCGCGTTTTTCCCGGGAGCTGCTGAATAATTTGCATCCGCCACGACGCAGCTTCTGGGCCGTGTTTGTCAAAGTCAATCTGCGCCTCGCTGCCTCCGGAGATTCCAACACGATCGCGGCGTCCGGGCTCATGGATGGGCACCGGGAGCGCTCCGGAGCTGCCCACGGAGCCGCGCGGGCACGGCCGGGATGGGCCTGGCACCTCCCGTCCGTCCCAGTGCAGCCCCAAGGGGTGCAAATTCCTGGGAGGAAGGCAGGAAACAGCCTGTGGGTGACACCAGGACAAATCCATGTGTCCCCTCATGCCTGGGATGAGCTGCGGTGATCCAAAGGGATTAAACACCGGTGCAGGAGCATCACATCAGCCCCCGTCTCCTGAACCCCACCGGATGCAAATTCTTGGGAAGCAGCAAGGAAAGAGCCAGCAGCTTGTGGGTGACACAAGGATAAGGTGTCCCAGTCCCCCATGGATGAGGGACATCCCTGGGATGAGCCATGGTGCTCCAGGGGGAATAAACACCGGTGCAAGAGCATCACCCCAAATTCCAGCATCAGCCCCCAGCTCCCTGAACCCCAGGGATGTAAATTTTTGAGAGGATGAAAGGAAGGAGCCACCAACTTGTGGGTGACACAAGGTCAAGGCGTCCCTTGGGGACATCCCTGGGATGAGCCATGGTGCTCCAAGGGAAATAAACACCGGTGCAGGAGCATCACCCCGATTTCAGCCTCAGCCCACGTCTCCTTCAACCCCAAGGATGTAAATTCTTGGGAGCCAAAGGGGAAAGAGCCACCAGCTTGTGGGTGACACAAGGACAAGGTGTCCCTGTGCCTCCTCATCCCTGGGATGAGCTCCAAAGGGAGCAAACACCACTGCAGGAGCATCACCCCCAATTCCAGCATCAGCCCCCAGCTCCCTCCACGCCAAGGAAGCAAATTCTTGGGAGCCAGGAAGGAAAGAGCCACCAGCTTGCGGGTGACACAAGGACAAGTCGTCCCTTGAGGACAATCCCTGGGACATCCCTGGGATGAGCCACGGTGCTCCAAGGGGACTAAACACCAGCACAGGAGCATCACCCCAAATTCCAGCCTCAGCCCATGCTGCTGCCACGAGCTGGGGGGGCTCAGCCCCGCCTCGCCCCCGTCCCTGGCACCGCGGGAAGGGGCCAGCGGCTTCTCCTGGATGTTCCCTCGGTGACAGCTGTCGATCCTGCGATAGACTCGTGTTCCCTGGGAGCCTGGCTTTGTTCCCTGCACAAAGGGAGCTGCCAGGGAGCGGTGACAGCAGCGGCACAGAGGGATCAAGGCTGGCTGCGACGTGGGAGAGGGACGGCTTTTGTCACAACCCTGCCAGGCACGGTGGCAGCGGACTGGGCTGGGAGTACAGATGGAAAGAGGGAAGAGCCAGAGGGTCATCCCTGCTCCTTGCTGATCCCCCTGAGCTCAAAAACGCCCCAAAAGCCGCTTTATGGGGCGTGCCCGCCCACGTTCCCCCAGGTTCCTGATCTGGAGAGACGAGGGAACAAGTGTGACAATGGGGACACGTCGGGGTGCTGACAGTGGTACCACAGCCCTGGTGGGGTGGAGCCAGAGCTTTTCCATCTCTGCCAGGACCCTGCAGGCTCCATGGCACAGCCAGACCGGGCACCCAGGGGACGCCAAAGCAGTGGCAGAGGGTGCTGTGACCTCCAGGGCGCTGTCACCCCCCCTGTCCCACTCCCCCAGGGCAGGACACGCTGCTGCCCCCTCCCTCAGCTCCATCCAGCTCCAATTCCAACCCCTGGGATCCCCTCACTCACCTTCCTGCCAGCCCTCCTAAATCCCAGCGAGCATCTCCCGGGCTTTGCCGTGAGCCGGCCGCATCCAGGCTCTCCATCCACGTCCTGCGGCGGCACGGCCTCCCCTCCGCTCCCAAACTTCCCAAATCCAGGGGAGTGGGGGCTGTTCTCGCTTTCCTGCGCTATCTATAGTCCCCTCCATACCTCTATATATAGATTCTATATCTCCCAGCTAATCTCTCCGCAATCATAAAGCCATTAAATTAATTAACGGAGGGAAAGAGAGGGAAAGGGCTGGAGGGCCCCGGGAGGACAGAGGAGCGCTTTATTTATCATTTATTTATTTATCTCCCGATTTTCAAGGCGGGTCAGCCCCAGCGGCTGCCACTCCAGCTCGGCTCCGACCACACAGAGCAGATCCATGCTGAGCCATCATCCCAACCTCTGCCTCTCCTGGTGTTCCAGGTGGGGAATGAGGCAGGAGAAGAGCTGGAGGTGCTGGGATCTGCATTTCCACGCTGGATGCAGAGCATGGGATGGGTGGGAGGGCGGTGCTGAACCCCATACCCATCCCCATTTTCGCGGCGCCCTGCGGAGCCGGGCGAGAATTCCAGGGGCGGGCAGGGAGGGTGTGAAGTGGTGACGATCCAGGAGCGCTGCCAGGAGCGAGGGAGCTGCAGCCGCCAGCGGGAGCAGCCGCAGGCGCCGGAGCTCTGGATGAGCCCCTGGATTGGAGGGAGAGCTCGGCGTGGGTCGATTCCGGCGTGTTTGCAACCAAATCCAACCTCGGCTCGTCTGCTTGGGGTTTGGGGAATGTCGTCACCCCGAGCTGGGCATCCTTGGAGCTTTTCCAGGGAATCTGGGGCAAATCTGGGGCTGAACGCAGTGGGGGAAGGAGAACCCAGGTGGAGAGGTGGAAATGGGGAGAGATGGAAAACTCCGGCTCCACCTCACCCGGGCTTCGGCCCCGCTGTCACCACCCCCATGTGTCCTCATTGTCACACTTGTCCCCTCATCTCTACGGGTGAGGGAGCTGGGGGAACATGGACAGGCACACCCCATAAAGGGATTTTTGGGGCATTTTTGGGCTCAGGGGGTCAGCAAGGAGCAGGGATGAGCCTTTACAAGACCTCTGGCTCTTCCCTCTTTCCATCTCCCAGCCCAGCCCGGTGCCACCGCGCCTGTGACAAGGCGGAGGGACAGACACGGCCAGGAATGGCAGGACTGGGAATGCTTCCCTCTGATCCCCCCGGCTGATGGATCGTCTGTCTGCCTGCAATCCCCGGCAGTCACTCAGCCTCTAATCCGCAGCCCTGGCGCATTCTCCTCGTTGACAAGGAGCTGACACGGTTTTCATGGCACTTAATCAGCTCTTTAAATTTAATGCCCCAATCGGCGGCATCGGCGGCGGCCACTCCGCCCCGGCCGGGTGGGGGGCGGCAGGAGGGAGGAAATCCCTGCTGGAATTTCAAGGATGGAGCTGTTTGCAGCAGCCAGAAGCTCCCCCCCAAAAAAAAAAAATCCCAGCTCGGCTCCCAGCTCTTCCCGTTTTCTCTCCTTCCCTCAGGAACAGCCCAGGAATCAGCAGGGCGTGGTGGCCCCGGGGCCTGGTGGCATCCGCCCCACAAAGTCCGGGACACAGCCCCACATTCCAAGCCCTTGGATCCCCGGGAGCCCCCCCAGAGTGACCCCGGTGGCACAGGGCTCTGTAGTGGGGTGAATCCTGTGGTGACACCGGATCACAGCCACCGCGGAGGTGACAGGGAGGTGACAGCAGCCAGGGGTGAGGCTTGATGGGCAGGGCAGGGAGATTGGCTGGGATCAGGGGAGAGGAACATCGGGAATGGCCACAGCAGGGATCGGTGACATCCAGGCACCTCGTGACAGCCAAAGCCGAGCGCTGTGGGAAGATGGGGATGATGGGCTGTATTCCACCCAAAAAACATGGAAAACAATGGGAATGGGGGTGAGCACAGGGATGGGGGTGAGCAGAAGGAATGGGACGGGCACAGGGAATGGGGTGGGCACAGGGAATGGGATGAAGACAGGAATGGGATGGGCACAGGGAATGGGATGGGCACAGGGAATGGGATGAGGAAATGGAATGGGATGGGCACAGGGAATGGGATGAGGAAATGGAATGGGATGGGCACAGGGAATGAATGAGGACAGGGAATGGGATGGGCACAGGGAATGGGATGGGCACAGGGAATGAATGAGGACAGGGAATGGGATGGGCACAGGGAATGGGATGAGGAAATGGAATGGGATGGGCACAGGGAATGGGATGAGGAAATGGAACGGGATGGGCACAGTGAATGGGATGGGCACAGGAAATGAATGAGGACAGGGAATGGGATGAGGAAATTGAATGGGATGGGCACAGGGAATGGGATGAGCACAGGGAATGAATGAGGAAAAGGAATGGGATGAGGAAAGGGAATGGGGATGGGCACAGGGAATGGGATGAGCACAGGGAATGAATGAGGAAAAGGAATGGGATGAGGAAAGGGAATGGGGATGAAGAAAGGGAATGGGACGAGCAGGGGAATGGGACGGGCACAGGGAATGGCAGGGGAACAGGGAATGGGATGAGGAGAGAGATGGGGATGAGCACAAAGAATGGGATGGGCACAGGGAATGGGTGTGAGCACAGGGAATGGGATGAACACAGAGATGGGGATGGGCACAGGGAATGGGATGAGGACAGGGATGGAGATGAACACAGGGATGCAGACGAGGCCGTATCAGCTTCCCAGAGATCTGGGAGCTGCTGGAATGCAGCCAAGGACCCGGCCCAGCCAGGAGCAGTGTGTCCATCCTGGCTGAGCTGGGATTCCTCCTTTCTCAGCACCCTCCCGGGTGCCAAATCCTTCCCGACCCCGGGCTGGCACCTCCCTGCTGCCGCCAGCTCCGCTCTCCACGCTGCAGAGACCAGGGAATTAAGGGACGAGAGCGATTTTTCTCCCTTCACCTTTCTCTGTACTCCTATGCTAATGACAACAATGGGGATTAAACCTCTCCCGAGCAGCAGAACAAAGGCCTCTGTCGAGAGGAGATCGGCGTGACCGAGCTGGAGGCGCTTCCAGCCCCGCGGCAGCTGGATAAAAACCCCTGGAGCAGCAGCAGGAATGAGGAACAGCGGGGTCGGGGGGCACCGCGCACCCCTCGAGAGCTGGGGCTCATCGTGGGTGCACCGCAGCGCTGTTACCCCTCATCCACGGGAAAAATCCTTGGGAAGAAACCTCCCGAGCCCTTGGCCAGCTGGCCGGAGCCGGAGCGTGCCGGCACACACGGATGGGCAGCAGCCCTCTCGGGCCCCCCTGCGCCTGCCCCAGCCCTCACATGCCGCGCTCCGTGCGGGAAGGCGATGGCCTGGGATGCTCCAGCCTGCCCTACATTCCTCCTAAATATAGCAGCCAGGTGCTGCCACTTCCCCCGGCTCGGGAGAGGCCGGGTGGTCCCGCCCTGGGCTGCTGGGATGATGCTGGGATGATGCTGGGATGATGCTGGGATGCTCCCAGCACCGCCATCCCCATCCCTGCGTCACCTCTCCCACCCCACCTGTGACACCGCGGTGGCTGAGCAGGGACGAGGGGCTGGTGACACGCTGGGGACAAAATCAGGCATCCAGATGGACCCACTCCTCTCGGTTTTTCCCTCCCCGACACGGGGAGCCTTCCCAAAAATAGCTGGGAACAGCTTCCTGCGCCCTGGTACTGTCTGGGAGGAGGAGGAGGAGGAGGAAGGAAGGCAGCTCTCACCTCCTGCTTCCCAAAATCCCAGGGAATACAGAGGCTGTGCCATGGGAGAAGGGTCATCCCCGGCTCGTTGCGTCCCCAGGTGCCCCCTGTCCCAAAGAGCTGGCAAGGGGACAAGAGGACGGGAGCGTGGCTGGGCGCTGCAGTGGTGCAGAGGATTCCTGGCTGGATTTTGGGATTTTTCCCACCTGCAGGACATCATTTGCTGTTGGCAGAGCCAGGCCTGGTGCCCAACGTGGTACCTATTTTTTTGCTCAGGACTCTGCCCCTCCAGCTCCGATGGTTCCAATAAAAACCCCCTTGTCCCACAGCGGATGTGTTGGTGCTGGATCCCAGCTCCCATCCCGGATTTCAGCTCATCCTCTCCCTTTGTCCCTAAATCCCACAGAGGACAGCCTGTGCCCACTCAGTGCTCGGCTCTGGGCCACCCCAGGCCCCGAGGGGCTCACAGACCCCATCCCCAGGCAGTCCCTGATGCTCCCTCTCAGGGCCTCGACTCCCTCATCCCACTTTTGCACCACCTGCAGAAATCCCAGACCCCCAGCAGCTCTTCCCTTCCCCAGCACCGCCTTTATCCCTCCCCAGGATCATGCAACAGCCAGAAATTCTGGAATTCCGGCCTGGAATCCTGAGGCGGAACCTCTAACAGAGCTCCCAGGGCAGGATCCGAGCCCCACCCGGGCCCCTCCGGGTACCACCACCCACGTCAGGCCCAGCGAGGGGCTCGGGCTGGGTGTGGGGCACCCACGCGTGAGCGGCCGGGGCCGCGCTCGGCGCAGCTCGCTTGGGTGGCCATGCGGGAGATAATTGGGCACTTGTGCGTGAGCCGAGGGGCCGCTCATGCATAAACGATCGGGGTGCTCCCGCACAGCCCCTCCTGCGCCCTGCCCGGCAGCGGCCGGCTCAGTTCCCCACGGAGACCGGGAACGGGATGAGGCCGCTGCCCGGAGGGGACCGAGGAAGCGGCGCCGATGTCGCCGTCACGGCGGCCGTCAGCCCTTCCTCGCTGTCCACGGCAGCTTTTCCTCGCTGTCCCCGGCAGCTTTTCCTCGCTGTCAGCTTTTCCTCCCCCCTGCGCTCGCTGCCCTTTTGATCTCCTCATTCTCACCTCTCCCTCACCCCGAGTGCCGGGAATGGAGCAGCCTCGCGGCCACCAATTCGTGCTGCCCTCGCCCTCGTTGTCCTCTGGCTGTCCCCAAACCCTACCCAGGAGTGACTCCCTCCCTCCCACTCCCCAAAACCTTCCTCTCTGGAACCACGGTCATGCACGATCTCCCTCCTCCCTCCAGAGTGGTTCATCCCTATGGATTCACCCTCAGCACCTTCTCTGCTCCTGCCCCTCCTCTCTCGTTCCCCTCCCCGCGTTGTTTTCCCCCTTTTCCCCCCTCCTCTTGCCGGGGTTTTGCCCCGCGGGGCCCTGATCCCGCTGAGGGACTGCAGCTGCCGCCGCAGCCGAATAAAGGCCGCTCTTTTAAAAGCTCCCAAAAGCTCTGGCAGAAAGCTGATGTTCACCTTGAGAAAGCCATTTGCTGAAGGCCAGAGACGCCATCCCCGCTCGAGTCAAAAGCTGCTCCAGTAATGGATGTGCAGACAAAAGCGCCGGCTCGGCAGCCCAGGGCTGGAGAGGGCCCCGAGTCCTCCCCCCATCCCTGCGGCACTGCCAGAGCACCGAGTTGGCAGCAGGTGCCCCCTGCCCAACCAGGTACCCCCTCCCCAACCAGGTACCCCCATGGACGTGTCCTCCTGGCCATCCTCCTCTACCTCACGGGATATCATTTGCTGTCCCCACATCACGTCCCCATCACATCCCATAACATCCCCCCCCCCCCCCATTACATCCCAGTCCTCCCCATTCTCCCATCTCATCCCCCCGTCACATTCCCGTCTTACCCCCGTTTCATTCCCCTTTTCCACTCCCCCATCTCATTCCCCCATCAATCCCATCACATCCCCATCACATCCCATCCCATCCCCCATCTCCTCCCCATACCCCCCTCACATCCCCCACCTCATCCCCCATCACATCCCCCCTTTGGATCCTCCCATCCCATCCCATTCCCCCTTTTTATCCCCCTTTTTTATCCCCCCATCCCATTCCCACACATTCCCCCATCACATTCCCCATCCCATTCCCATCACATCCCATAACATCCCCACACCTCGTCCCTCATCACATCCCCATCACATCCCATCACATCCCTCATCCCATCCCATCCCATCCCCCATCTCCTCCCCATACCCCCCTCACATCCCCCACCTCATCCCCCATCACATTCCCCCTTTGGATGCCCCCATCCCATCCCATCCCATCCTATCCCATCCCATCCCCATCCCATCCCATCCCATCCCATCCCATCCCATCCCATCCCATTCCATCCCCTCCCATCCCATCCCATCCCCCATCCCATCCCATCCCCTCCCCTCCCATCCCATCCCATCCCCCATCCCATCCCATCCCATCCCATCCCATCCCATCCCATCCCATCCCATCCCATCCCATCCCCATCCCATCCCATCCCATCCCATCCCATCCCATCCCATCCCCTCCCATCCCATCCCATCCCATCCCCCATCCCATCCCATCCCATCCCATCCCATCCCATCCCATCCCCCCTTTTAATCCCCCTTTTTTATCCCCCCATCCCATCCCCTCATATCCCCCCATCCCAACCCCATCATTCCCCGAATTCCGGACGTTTTCCCAACCCACATCCCGGCTGCACCCCACGGAATCCCTGGGTTCCACCCCAGCGCCGAGGCCACCATCATCCTGGAATGCCGGAAGATCTCCCCCTGGAATTTTCTCAGCCCATTAAAGCCCATCAAGGCTTTGTCCCAGCCCAGTTTAGGTCCCAAAGGAACCACCAGGGGCGATTCCCACCCTTCTTCCTTGGAATGACTTGGCACTTTCAGCTCGACAAGACACAGAGACCTTTTAAAAATCGGAAATAATCCATAAATCCAAATATTTCAGCTCACAATTGCCTTCCCCCCCCCCCCCCCAACCGTTCAAACTCATAAATATGCATTTTCCCATTTTCACTTCCTACAAATCTCTTATTGTTTTTGCCGGCTCCGGGAGGCCCCGGTTGGCATTGGGAGTGCGTAATTTATCATTAAAATGTAATTTATAACGCCGAGAGTGGAGCATAATAAAGTCGGGATGAGGTGATGGATGGCCAGGATCATGTCTTTAAAGGGAATCGTGTTTACATCCTCGTAGGTCTGCGCAGAAAAGGGAATGGGATGGTTGGGAAATAATTACCGGTGTGTTGGGAGTTATTGTGGGATCCTTCCTGCCTGCTCCTGCTGCCTCCTGGCTCCGCTGCTCCCGGGAGAGCTCCTGGAAGAGCTGGGGAAACGATTGGGGGTGGAATTGCTGGGGTTTGTAGGGTTTTTGTAGGGTGGAGAAAGGAGAGCAGCCAGGGAAGGGAGAGGATCCAGAAAAAGGAGAGAATCCAGAAAAGGAAGAGGAGCCAGGGAAGGGAGAATATCCAGGGAAGAGAGGGAATCCAGGGAAGGGAGAGAATCCAGGGAAAGAGCAGCCAGGGAAAGCTGAGCACCCAGGGAAGGTGAGAACCTGGGGAAAAGAGGGCATCCAGGGAAGGGAGAGCATCCATGGAAGAGAGAATCCAGGGAAGAGCATCCAGGGGAGGTGAGAACCCAGGGAAGAAAGAGCATCCAGGGAGGAGAGAGAATCCAGGGAAGGGAGAGAATCCAGGAAAGGAGATGAGCCAGGGAAAGCTGAGAATCCAGGGAAGAGAGGACACCCTTGGAAGGAAGAGCAGCCAGGGGAGGGAAAGAAGCCTGGAAAAGGTGAGCAGCCAGGGAAGGAGAAGCACTCATGGAAGAGGGAGCATCCAGGGAAGGTGAACACCCAGGAGAAGGGAAGTGGCCAGGGAAAAGTGAGGGCCTGGGAAAGGGAAGATACCCAGGGAAGGGAGAGCATCCAGAAAAGAGAGAGTATCCAGGGAAAGGTGAACTCGCAGGAAAGAGAGAGCACCCAAAGAAGGGACAGCATCCAGAGAAGGGAGAGCACCCAAGGGAGATGAGCACCCAGGGAAGGATGAGCACCCAGGGAAGGATGAGCACCCAGGGAAGGATGAGAATCCAAGGAAAGATGAGAATCCAGGGAAGGATGAGAATCCAGGAAAGCTGAGCACCCAGAGAAGGATGAGAATCCAGGGAGGGATGAGCACCCAGGGAAGGATGAGAATCCAGGGAAGGATGAGCACCCAGGGAAGGATGAGCACCCAGGGAAGGATGAGAATCCAGGGAGGGATGAGCACCCAGGGAAGCCGAGCACCCAGGGAAGGATGAGAATCCAGGGAGGGATGAGCACCCAGGGAAGGATGAGAATCCAGGGAGGGATGAGCACCCAGGGAAGCCGAGCACCCAGGGAAGGGAGAGCACCCAGAGAAGGATGAGCACCCAGGGAAGGGAGAGCACCCAGGGAAAGATGAGCACCCAGCCCCATTCAGCAGCAGTGGATTTCCTTCACATGGAAAAGCCAACACCAACTCCAGCTGGATTCCAGCACCCTGGGAAGCTCCTCTGAGCCATTGCAATGCAGACAGGGACGAACCCATCCAAACTCCCACTTCCCAGGGAATGGAGCAGAGGATCCGAGCATTCCCGGGCAGGAGGGAGCGCGGCGAGCCCGAGCTGGCACCCGGCTGAGAGCTCCAGGATGTGGTGGCAGCAGCCACAGCCACGGCTCTTCCCTCCCAGGGACGTGGATGTGGCGGCTGGGGCAGAGCTCAGCAGAGCAGAGACAGGCGGGGATGGTCCCAAAGTGATTTATTTCCAGCGTGGAAACCAGGAAAGTTGTCCTTTATAAATCCCTGGATGCTGTTCCTGCTCCTTGCATCCTCCTCCCTAAAAATTAAATAAACTCCAGGGATGTGGGAGCAGAATGTGCCAGCTGAGTCCCTCTGCCTCCTCTTCCCTAAAAATTAAAGAAACCCCAGGGATGCAGCAGCGGGATGGGCCCATCCAGGCTGTGCCTCCACCAGGAGGATGCTGCAGCTGGAAGAAATTTGGGAATTCTGCAGAGAAATATCCACTACAGAAGGACCCCCAGGGAATGGTCACGGTCCCAAACCTGCTGGAGGTCAGGGTGGGATTTTTTGGGGTTGGTTTGCAGGGCCAGGAGTTGGACTCGATGATCCTTGTGGATCCCATCCAGCTGGGAATATCCAAGAGGAAAAAACTCCCTGGAAGGAGACAGGCACCTGCCGGCAGGGGCATCCCCTCGGCGCTGCCTTTGGATTCAATTCCCGGTCTCCATCCAAGGGGGAGAAGCCCTGCAGGGCCCAGCTGATCCCGGCGGGATCCTGGCGTCATTCCTGAGCCGCCGAGAGCCGAATCCGGCCCATTGTTTTCCATCCGTCTGCCTTCAAATTGCTCCTAAATAACGCAGTTTATCTTTGGCTGATTGAGTCGAGGAATTTTGCAATTACAGAAAAACAAGGACATTCAGCGGCCCATGTTATTTGCATTTTTAAGGACCGAGGATTTTTATTTTTTTCCTCCCTCTCCACGGGATTTTAGCCAACGAGTTGTTGGGTTGGGGCCGATTTCAAACCTTTCCCGCGTGGGTTTTGGCCCTTCTCCCTCGGACCCCAAAACTACTCGAGCTTGTGCTGCCCCTCCAGCCTATCCCAGGAGTCCTCAGGCAGCTGGGGAAGCAAATTTCATCCCCAATGCTGCTTTTTTGGGCTGTTTCCCCCCTCTTTCCAGCTGCAAACCGCATCCAGGAGGGAACAGGGCAGCCCTGGAGCATCTCTGGGGCCGGCAAGCAGAGCCGGCACTGGTGAAACTGGTCCCAGTTTCCCTCTCGGCGGCACCACGTGCACTCAGCCGGGGGTCAGCGGCTTTCATCCCTTTTTTTATTCCCTTTCTTTTTCCCCCGGCTGCTCCATTAGGCCGGGCTGCCTCCTCCAGGCCCCTTTTTCTGCTCTAATTCCCTCCGCCCTCGGAGCTTCCCCCCACCCCCGCCGCAGCCGCGGCCCGATCATTGATCACCTTGTCAGAACTTCGCCGGGCTGAAGCGGCGAGGAAGAGGAGCTGGAGAGGTGGGAGAGGAGCGGGAGAGGAGCTGGAGAGCTTTAATTACTCCCTGGAATCGCTGCCGGGGGTCCCAGGGCTGTATAAATGATTAATTACAGCCCGGCTGCGTGCGAGGAGCAGAAGACGCCGCTAATGCACTGAGTGCTCTCCCCTCTAAATACCTGCTCGGAGCCCTCGGGGAGCGGGGAAAACGCGGGGCAAACGCCTCGCACGGACCCGGCCCTGCCCTAATTCCAAGTTTTTGTGAGTTCAGGGAGCTCCCAGCCCGCCCAGATCCCACGGGAAGCGCCTGGGTGCTGATTCTCCTAGGGGGAATCGGCCGCAGGCACGCGATGCTTTGATCACCGCATCTTCTCTCCCTGCGCTTGGAGTCGATCCCTGGGAAGGCCGGATTGGGAAAAAGGAGCCGAATTCCCGGATTTTTGCGGCAGGGATGAGCCAGGGCCTGCCCAAAGGGGTGTTTGGTGCTGTCACCAACAGCGTGGCCGTGCCCGAGCAGGGATCAGGGGGGCACAGGGAAGGGATGCTCCGGATATCCCGATCCTTACGGTGCCAGGGAGGGGTTGGCGACAGCCCCGCTGGCACCTCGGGTCCTGCCCCGGGCTGTCACACCCCGTTCCCAGCGTGCCCCGAGTCCCCAGTGCCTCCCAAAGCCGTAGCTCACCTTTTATCCTCTTTATTTTCATTTTATCCACTTTATTTTCATTTTATCCACTTTATTTTCATTTTATCCTCTTTATTTTCATTTTATCCCGATTTTAGCGGCTTGTTTCTGCTCCTAAGTGCGATTAATTCCTGGTCGGGACACAGCGGAGGTGAGGAAGGGACAGCTCCCATCAGAAGGGACAAAGGGCTCAGCGTCACCTCCTCCTGCCACCTCCCGAACACCAAAACCACGGGAATTCTGCCCCCCGCGGCATCGCTCCCTCCCTCAAAGCTCCCGAAAGGAGCTGCTCCAGCATCTCCTGCTGACTCCAGCTCTCGCTGCTGTCGCTAACGAAGCGCTCCTGGAAGTTCACAATCCCACGGATTCGTGTGGTGATGGAAGAAGGACCTAATTAAAAAGGGAAATGAGGATGACATCGTAAAACCGTTCAATTAAGTTGATCTCATTACGGTTAATATTCCAGAGGAACTTCGGGGCTTTTTTTTTTTTTTTTTTTAATATATTTTACTCCAAGTCTGCAGCTGGCCGTCCATGGATCCTCGGGAAAGGATGAGGGAAGGGGGAAAATGGGATTTAATTAAACATCCACCTCTTCACTCGTGTGACATTTCAGAGCAGCATCGGGCGGGGACAGCGGGCACCGATCACGTCCCCGCTGGTGCCACCGCTGTCGCCACACCTGGCAGCTGGCGGCGGCGGCGGCGGCGAGGAAACAAAGCGGCGGCGATGTTTTGATCCAATTAAGCGTAATTTATTTCATGCTCATCAACGCTTCCCCGCCGGGGGATTCGCAGTTTCGCCGGGAATGTGCGAGCTCCGCTGGGAGATCCCAGCAGGAACCTTTCCCCTTCCCAGCCCCCAGCTCTCCATCACCCTCCATCCCCGAGGGGTGCGGGAATCCCCCGGCAGCTTCTCCCGGCAGCTTTTAGGGGGTGAACCCTCGTAAATTCACACCCCATCAGCAAAGGCGCTCAGGGCGTTTGGGTTCTATATCCTGGGGAATAAAACCGAGGCGGGGATTTTTCCGTCCCTTCTCCATGGAGGTGGAGAGGGGAAACCTCGCCTGGAGGAGCTGGGGATGGATTTTTCCCGGGGGTGAATGAAAAATTAATCCACGGAGGCGACATTCGGGTGCCTGTTCCCTCCTTCTCCCCTCGTGCCGCGCATCCGAGGAGGGTAAACAGATGTTGTTTTCCTCGTGGAGGCTTTAAATTTACGGGCGTGCCCGCGTTCGGAGGGAAAAACAAGCGGGAGAAGGTCGGGAAGAGGAAGAGGAGGGAGAGACGAGGCGGTCTCCAAGGAATCATCGGAACTCATTCCCAGGGAGTGCAGCAGCCGCGGGAAATTGGGGTGAAACCCCAGGGTTGGGCTGAGCCCGGGGGTCTGACAGGCCGGGAGCAGCTTCCAGCCCCAAATCCTGCTGGGAGCACCTTCCAGCCCCAAATCCTGCCGGGAGCAGCTTCCAGCCCCAAATCCTGCCGGCATCAGCTTCCAGCCCCAAATCCTGCCGGGAGCAGCCAGGGAGAAGCCAGCGGGGGACGGGGGAAGTTGTGGGGTTGATGGGAATCCCTGGCTGATCCCAGCAGGATTTGGGGCTGGACACTGCACCAGGCCTCATTCAGACCCCCGGGATCAGCGTCCAGCCCCAAATCCTGCTGGGATCAGCCAGGGAGAAGCCAGCGGGGTCGGGGGAAGTTGTGGGGCATCGATGGTTCCATTTCCTGCCCCAAGGGAACGGGAATTTCAGGGCGGGTTTGATCCCTCGCCCGTGGCTGAGATTCCTTTGATGCAGGAGACGCTCCAAAGCGCTTTAATGCAGAAAATGGAGTTAAGGAAGGAAGCGAAAAATCTCTGTGTGCGCTGCTCGGGGCTGTGTGGGGCTCCCCAAAATCCTCCCCTCATTCCCGGCAGCTCCAGCATCGGGAGAGCCCCTTTATCCCCAATCTCCTGATCCAAAGGGATCCCCAAGGATGGGGCCTCTGGCATCCCATCACCTCGGTAGGGGACAGCAGGGACACCCAGGTGCTGAGCACGAAGCACCTCAACCACCCAGGGACCCCCCAAAAACCCCCTTGCTCTGTCGCCAACTTCAGCATCGAGACAACCCCTTTGTCCCCCAAACCCCCCAAAACCCCTTTCCTTTGCCCCCTTCCCCAACCGCCTCCTCCTTTCATCTTCCCCTCGGCTGAACTTTCCTTCCTTCTAATCAACGCCTGCTATTAATGATGCATAAAATTACCCTTGATTAAAAGAACCTTTTCCAGCGGCGGTGGCGGGCGCGGGGGGGATCACGCGGGTGAGGAGCGGGGTGAGGAGCCCCCGCCCCGGGCACCCACGGAGGGGGGGCAGAGGCTCTTTTGGGGCCCGGGGTTATTTAGGGACCGATGGCTCCACTCTGAATCCTCCCCTCTTCCTGGCGAGCCTTAATTAAGGGATCAGCGAGAGCATCCCAAAGCTCAGGGACAGCAGGGATGGAGCTCGGAGCTGTTTGCGTCCCCTCTGCCCCCGCCTCGGAGGGGACAGGAGGGTGTCACCACCCGTCCCTTTAGGGAAACCATCCCTTTTTTTAAAAAAAAAAAAAAAAAAGGAGCTTTTGGTGTGTTTTTCAGAGTTTGAAGTCAGGAAATGGTGCGGTGATGAATGGGAGATGGCAGCAAAAAGGAAAACGCGGCGGATCAAAGGCGCTGTGATCTGGATGGCAGCGAGGAGCGGGCGGTAATCGCTGCCACGAGCTCGGGGCGGGGGCTGGCAGTGCCAGGAGAGCCGGACCGGCGCTTCCAGAGGGGGAATTTTGGGATGCAGAGCATGGATGGGGGGGTCACAATGCGGTCTCAGCTCCCCAAAATCCACCCGGAGCGCCAGATGGGCGACCCTGGGTCAGGCGGAGCGGCCACACCTGAGCAGGGGAAAGCAAATTTTATCCCAAATGTTGCTTTTTTGGGGATGTTTTCCCCCTCTTTCCAACTGCAGGGAAGGCAAACTGCATCCAGGAGGGAGCAGGGGCACTTTTGGGGCAGCTGTGGGGGATCCTGGGTCCTGGCACAGCTAATTCCAGACCCCTTGGAGCAAGGAGAGGCTGAGAAGTGCCCCGGCATCCCAAAATCCTGGATCTTTACTCCTTATCCCAGCACCATCATCCCTGTGCCGTGTCCCTGGCCTCAGCAGGGACACCAGGAAGATATTTGTGGGATTAATGGGAATAAAACCACTTCCAGAGGAGCTCTCCAGGCTCTGGGAAGGAGGACAGAGCCTCTCCCAGCCCCTCCCAGCCCTGCGTGGGGAGCACACGTTTGAAATGCAGCTTTGCCAAAACATCCCGGGGGCGAGGAGAGGTGCAGGGAAAATGCGGGAATGCGGGAATTCGGGGCTGGGAAGATGCAGGGATGTGAGGGAAGGACGGCCCCGCGCGGGGAAAGCGGCAGAAAACCCAATTTGGCTCCGAAATTACGGCCGCCTTCTTTTAGTGCTGCTTTTATCAGCTCCTGCTGCAGCCCGCGGGCCTCGGCGGATGGAGGGAGATTATCCCGAGCCGTGGGAGGGGATTAAGGATTCCAGGCCGGGAAAAACGTGGCTCCAGGCCCCCGGGAAAGGCCTGAGCGGCGGGGATGGAGGGATGAGGTGCTGGAAGAGGCGAGGTTGGAGCTGCCGCCCCCAGTGCATGTCCAGGGAGAGCAGATCTTGGGATAAAAGGGATTTTCCACACTCCCGCGATGCCATAAGGCCATGAAAAACCCCCCAGGTCCCTCTCCAGCCTCTTTTCCTCGAGGATGTTTTCTATTCCCCGCTTTTCTCCGCTGTCCCCGAGGCTTTTGGAGCCCCAACACCTCAAACCCCTCAGCCAGGGCTCCCTCCCAGCCCTGTCCTGACCCCATTCCCGCTGCAAATCCCGGTTTTCCAGCGCCGTTCCCTTCATCTCTCGAGGATTTGGGCCCTGTCTCTCCGGGGTGCTGCTGCTGGATAATTCCTGGGAATGCGGCACCGCCCCGACCCCACAGAGCCGCCGCTGCAATCCGCGGATCCGACCCCAAATCCCACATTTTTCCCACCAAAACTACCCGAGGGGATGGATGGAGCACGGGAGAACCCACAGGGCTTCAAACCACGCGAGTGTCTCCCCCCTCCCGAGGGTTTCAGCGCCTGGGGAAGGATTTAGGATAATCCAGGGAGAAAAATGAAAGGCGCGGCCCCGCAGGACGGAGGAGCTGTCTGGGGCAGGAATAATTGTTATTATCTCCATTAAGCACCACGGCTGTCAGGCAGGAATTAATTTGCAGGCGGCGAGAGATGAAAATTCGCCCATTTTTCAGGGAAAATCCTCTCCGCGCGAAGAGGCCGGAGAAAAATCGCTCCGGCCTTGATTAAAAACGAGCCCCGTTTTATTAAAACTAATTCTAATTTATCTCTCCCCTCCCGCCGGCTTTCCTGGCAGGAATCCCGGTTTCCTGGAGATCCCGGGATCCGCCGCTGGACTCGTGCCGGGGTGCCCGGGCTTGGGGCATCCCCGAGTGGCTCCAAAGTTTAGGATCAGGCTCTGGAGATCCAGGTTTTCCCTGCCGAGCCCTAATTCCCTTTTCCAGACCAAAAGCCAAGCCCGCTCCAACCCCTCGTGGATCATCCCCTGCAGGCAGCGATGGTGAAATTAAAAAAAAAGGGGGGAAATATTGAAAATATTCCAGTCTGGGAGGGGTCTGGAAAAGCGGGAAAAGCGGGAACAAGGCTCAGCTCTGCGGTCAGTCCGTCTGTCCGGCTGCAAAACCAGGATGCGGCCCCGCTCCATCGCCAAGATGTTGGGAGAAAAATCAATTAGCTGCTAACGACGCGATGGCCTCGGGGAGATAAAAAAGCTTTCCAAGGGCTGGAAGTGGTGGCGAGACCCAGGAATTCCGATGCCAGCCGCGAAGGGTGGGAGATTTTCCCGTTTTATCAACGCTGTTGCTCTGCTCATTAAGTTTATTAATTATTTGATCCCCCCTCCTCCCTCCCCAGCCTGGCACGGGGGGGAGGGTGGAGCTGGAGCATCTCGAGTTTCTTTTAACCAATATTCAATTTTCTGCTGGCAAATCAGGGGAGGTTTTAGGAATCTGCCGGGATCAAAAACCGTGCTCTGAAATGAATATTTTTGATTTTTTTTTTTTCGCCTTTCCAAAAATATATCTAATGGAAAAAAAATAATATAATATAATAAAAGTCAGGGATTGGAAGCGACCGTTTGGCTTTGAGCTTTCAGGGCTGGATTTTATTCTCCTTTCATTGCTGTGCCAGCAGCGAGTTCCCGTCCTGCCGGTGCCCTTCTAATAATATTCCATTGTAACACTTAAAACATTTCACTTTTTTTTCCCGTTTAAAGCCGGCGAGGAAACGTTTCTGCTGCATATTCCGAGATATCAGCTCTCCCTTTTGGGTTGTGACAGACCCAATTTCAAAATAATAATAATAATGATGAAAAAGAGAGTAACGACCCAAAAAAAAAAAAAGCCCGCGGTTCAAAAGAGCCGCTGGAAAATCCGACTTCTGGGATCTCTCCCATCTCCTCTCCCAGCATGGATTTAGCTCGTGGATTTACAAATCCCCCTCAAAAAAAAAAAAAAAAATCCCCCTTTTGATGGGGCTCCAGGGTGGGTTTGATACCAAAATCCGCAGCAGATCCCGTAAAACCTCAGTGTTGTCCCCAAAATGAAGGTGCCTTCCCTCAGTGTCCCTGGGGGTGCGGCCAGGCTGGGATGTGGAGGGATGCAGACTCCAGAATGGGGCAAAACGCCGGGAAATTGGGATCCAGACTCCAGAATGGGGCAAAATTCTGTAAAAATTGGGATCCAGACTCCAGAATGGGACAAAATGCCGGGAAATTGGGATCCAGACTCCAGAATGGGGAAAAAATCTGGAAAATTGGGATCCAGACTCCGGAATGGGGCAAAACGCCGGGAAATTGGGATCCAGACTCTGCAATGGGGCGTGGTGCAAACACGAGGCTCCCCTCCTCTTCCTCTTCTTCTTCCTCCTCCTCCTCTTGCCCCTGTTTTAAGATTAATACAGAACACTCAGCTCCTTTTCTCCCAGTTTTATGTCATTTTCCAGGCCTGGAAAACCCAGGAATTTTCACTCCATCACCCCCCAGGGTGGGAAAACCCCAACCCTGCCCCAGGGCTGGGAGCATCCCCCTGATCCCAGCACTCGCTCAGCAGCCAGGAGCCAACCCGGCGCTGCCAAACCAGCCCTGGCCGCCCGTTTTTCCATGGAAAACATCCCAAAGGAAGGAGAGGGAGCAGCTCCAGGGTGATCCAGGCGCTGCAGGTTTTGTTCCCTGGGAGCCGCCCACGGGAAAGGTCGTTCCTGTCGCGGCTTCGGCGTTTATCGAGCGAGCTCTGAAACAGCAAAATCATTTAATGGCTTAATAAATCCGATCGATGGAGGGGGGGAGGGAGCGGTGCTGAGGAGCTGGAGCTGCTGGAGTCACTCCCGAGTGGGGCTGGGGGGGTTATTCCAGCTGGGAATGGGAACAGAGCGCGGCCGGACACCCTGGAGCCAAGGGGAAGGGTCAGGATTGACCCCAAACCCTGCAAGGTCTGGGCTGGGGAGCCAGGAAAGCATCCCAGGAACTCCCAGAAAGGTGGGAAAAGCATCCCTGAAACTCCCAGAAAGGTGGGAAAAGCACCCCAGGAACTCCCAGAAAGGTGGGAAAAGCACCCCAGGAACTCCCAGAAAGGCGGGAAAAGCACCCCAGGAACTCCCAGAAAGGCGGGAAAAGCATCCCTGAAACTCCCAGAAAGGTGGGAAAAGCACCACAGGAACTCCCAGAAAGGTGGGAAAAGCACCCCAGGAACTCCCAGAAAGGTGGGAAAAGCATCCCAGGAACTCCCAGAAAGGCGGAAAAAGCACCCCAGGAACTCCCAGAAAGGCGGGAAAAGCACCCCAGGAACTCCCAGAAAGGCGGAAAAAGCACCCCAGGAACTCCCAGAAAGGCGGGAAAAGCATCCCTGAAGCTCCCAGAAAGGCGGGAAAAGCACCACAGGAACTCCCAGAAAGGTGGGAAAAGCATCCCAGGAACTCCCAGAAAGGCGGGAAAAGCATCCCTGCAGGAACTCCCAGAAAGGCGGGAAAAGCATCCCAGGAACTCCCAGAAAGGTGGGAAAAGCATCCCAGGAACTCCCAGAAAGGTGGGAAAAGCCTCCCTGCAGGGCTGGATCCGGGTTTGGGAAGGACACGGAGCTGCTGGAGCGAGGTGGGCACCAAGGGGAGTCCAGAGGGATGGGGCAGCTGTGGGAAAGGCTGGGAGAGTTGGGAATGTTCAGCTGGAGAGGGAAAGCTTCAGAATGACCTACTTGTGACCTTCCAGGACCTGAAGGAGCTCCAAGAAATGGATACAGACTTGGAGAAGGGCCTGGAGTGCCAGGACAAATGGGAATGGCTTCCCACTGCCTTTTAGGGCGGGATAAATGGGATATTGGGATGAAATCCTTCCCTGTGAGGCCGGGGAGGGGCTGGGATGGATTTCCCAGAGAAGCTGGGGCTGCTCCATCCCTGGAAATGTCCAAGGCTAGGCTGGAGCAGCCTGGGATTGGGAAAGGTGTCCCTGCCCGTGGCAGGGATGGAACGGGATGAGCTTTATGGCTCTCCCAACCCAAACCATTCCACGATTCCAGGCCGCGGCACCTCTGGCGCGCCTCCCTCACACGTGCCCGCACTCAGCCCCCTCCTAACCGCTTCCCTTCATCTTTTCCCGGTTGTTAATTGCTCCCACCCCCCGTTCCCTGCGTTCCTCCCAGCGCCGCTCCCCTCTCCCGCCGCAGGTGCCGGCTCTGTCATTAACTTTTAACACGGAGCGTGAGGGATCCATGAGTTTGTTTTCCTTGCTCCTGATGGATCTTTAATTGGCCGGCGCCTGCCGGGGTGGCGGGGCCATTCCGCAGGAATCCGATGCAAATGGGATTTCGCATTCCTCGGCTCCCGCTCGGCCGCTGCCAAATATTTGAAAGAAATAAACACGATTGCGTCAATGGAGAGCAGCGTGAGGCTCGCAGGTGCACTCGCAGCCTCTACCACAGCCCAAACACGGCGGGATGAGCCCAAACTCGGTCCGGGAAAAGCTGGGAAAGGGGGTGGATTTGTCGGGAGCATCGCCGGGGAAGGACGGCTCGATAACGCTGTGCATTAATGGGCCGCAATGCAGGCGCTAATCAGGAGGATGCGGCTCCCACCTCCCACCTCCCATCCCGCGGTTTAACCCTCCGCAGCCTGGCTCCAGCCTCTCCTGGATCCATGGGGTCTCCCCCACCCGTCGGAGCTCCCAAATCCCGGGGTTGGAATGTTGGTGCCACCTCCTGCACCCCTCAATGGGCCCCCCCCCCCCCCCCAAACCCCCCGTGCCAGGCGCGGCCTCCCCGCAAGGATGCCCGGGGCTGGGTGATTGACAGCTGTCACTCAAAGCTGTCTCTGGCCGCGGCTTCCCGGCAGATGAATATTCATGGGATGCTTTCCATGCTGCGGCGGGACCCTTCTGTGGGTTTTCTCCATTAACTATTCATGGAACACCAGGCAAAATGCAAATTCCAACGGGCTTGGCCCGGGAATCAGCTCCTCCAGGCCTGGCACCGGCGACCCTGATCCTCCCGTGCCGTGCCAGCTGCAGAAAGTGCTGGAAAAGGCAGGAAAACATGGATATCTCCCCTGCTCTTCCCGCCTTCCTGGGACGCTGGGGGCAGCCAGGGGCACCAGAACCCCCACGGTGTGACCTTGGGTGATCACCGCCACCATCCCGCATGTCCATAATCCTCATCCCCCCTGGAATATCCCTGGAACATCCCAGAGCTGGCCCTGCCACCGGGATGCGTCCCCGTGTTCTGCTCGGGGTGGGGAAACTGAGGCACGGAGCGGGACAGGGCCAGCCTGGCACAGCAGGGGACAGGGAGGTGACACTGCCGGCTCTGGCTGTCGGTGGCGCTCGGCGCTGACGCCTCTTCACCACCACGGCCCCGTCACTGAGCTAATTAAACCGCTGTTAATGAGCCACTCATTAGCGAGGGCCATCAAAGGCGACCCTGCCTCTGCCCGGGACACCCGCGGGGCTGCGGGGCCGGGATTTTTCCCAGCTGGAACAAAGCAGGAGAGGCTCTTCCGCGGGCTCGGGTGGCTCCTGGACATCCCGTGAGCAGGGACAGGAGGGGCGATCCCAAAAGGGACCCCGGGAAGGTCACCGGAGGGGGTGACACTGCCCCGCGCTGTCCCCGCGGCCCCGGGGATGCCGTGGGCATCTCCTGCCTGCCCCAGCCTGAGCTCCCAGGGCTTCGTCCCGAATCCAGACCCCAAATGTGAACCCCCCAGGGCTTCATCCCTAACCTGAGTCTCCAGGGCTTCATCCCGAATCCAGGGCCCCAGAGTGAGCTCTCCAGGGCTTCGTTCCTATTCCTGAATCACAACCTGATTCCACCCCCCCCCCCCCCCCCCCCCAAGGCTTCACCCTGAATCCAGGGCCCCATCCTGATCCCCCCAGGCTTCATCCCTAATCCTGCACCACAATTTGAACCCCCCCCGACTTCATTCCTATTCCAGTGCCCCATCCTGATCTCCCCCGGGCTTCATCCCCAAATCCAGGGCCCCATCCTGATCCCCCCCAGGGCTTCATCCCTAATCCTGCACCATAATTTGAGTCCCCCAGCTTTCATTCCTAATCCAGCACCCCAGGCTGAGCTCTCCAAGGCTTCATTCCTATTCCTGCATCACAAACTGATTCTCCACCCCCCCCCCCCCCCCCCCAGGGCTTCATCCCAAATCCAGCTCCCCAGACTGAGCTCCCCAGGTTCCATCCCTTCATCCAGGGCCCCGTCTTGATCCCCCAGGGCTTCATCCCTAATCCACACCACAATTTGAACCCCCCCCCGGCTTCATTCCTATTCCAGCGCCCCGTCCTGATTCCCCCAGGGCTCCATCCCGAGCCCGGCCTGAACCCGGTTTCCACCCGGTCTGGAATGTCCCAAAGGAGCTGGACCTCGGTGAATCCCGGCCGGCCTCGGGACCCCCATCCTGAGGGGGCACAGAGGGGTTTGGAGCAGAGGATGGAAGAAGAGGAGGAAGAGGAGGAAGAGGAGGAAGAGGAGGAAGAGGAGGAAGAGGAGGAAGAGGAGGAGGCATCCCGGCTCTTTCCCACGCCCACTCCTCCCCGCTCGCACTTCCCAGCTCACCTTTCCCGGCACGTCTGATCCCGGAGGAGCCTTGGACCGACGCCGCTCCCTCCTCCCACCTCCCTCCCGGCTTTTCTCAGTTTAAACACACGGACGCATGAAAAATAAATGTTGCTCAGGAAAGACAGCGGCAGAGGGCTGGGAAGCAATTAGCATCCAAAGAGGCGTAATTAGTGCTCAGAATGCGAGCGGCGGAGAAGAAATAAAGCAGCGCTCGGATGCAATCAGGGTCGTGCCTGAATTACAAACCGTTAACGGAATCGCTAATTAAGAACAGGGTGTGAATCACGGCTTATTAAGGGCTCAGCGCGGGCCCTGCCAGGCAGGACCGTGCTGGGATGGAGGGACAATGGTGGGACAGAAGGACAATGATGGGATGAGGGGGCCGTGGTGGGACACAGGGGACCCTGGTGGGACGGAGGGACCGTGGTGGGATGCAGGAGCAGTGGTGGGACAAGCGGCTGTGGTGGAATGGAGGGACAAATATGGGACAAGGGAACCTGGTGGGACAGAAGGACAATGATGGGATGAGGAGCCCGTGGTGGGACACAGGGGACCCTGGTGGGACAGAGGGACCCTGGTGGGACAAAGGACCATGATAGGACAAGGGACCGTGGTGGGATAGAGGGACAAAGATGGGACAAGGGACCAGGTGGGATGAGGGGACCCTGGTGGGACAAGGGACCACAGGACCCTGGTGGGACAAGGGCCATGGTGGGACAGGGGGGCCGTGTGACATCCCTGGTGGCATGGCATGATCCTCGGTGAGCCAGTGCCAACCTTGGTGGCACGGTGTGCCCCTCGGTGGCACGGTGCCATCCTCAGCGGGGTGTGGTGCCCAGCGCCATCCCCGGCGCCACGGTGCCCTCCTTGGTGGCACAGAGCAATCCCTGGTGCCGCGCCGGGATTCCCGATGGCACAGGATCATCCTCGGGGATGCGGTGCCGTCCTCGGTGATGCTCTGTGATCCTCGCTGTCACAGTGCCACCCTTGGCACTGCCGTTCACCCAAGGGGGCAGATGCCACCGGGGTTTGGGGACCTGCCCACGGTGCCGGCTCTGGGTGTGCCCTGCCGGTGGGACGCGGGAGGCGCTGCCCACCCGGCCGTTAATTAGCCCTAATTAGCAGGATTCGCCTCATTTTAACAGCCTGGGCCAGTATTTGCTCAGGGAGTGCTGCTGCCTCCGCGGGCCGGGCTGGCTCCCGGGGGGATGGAGCTGGAAAGGCCGGGAGCCACGCGGGGCCCTCAGTGTCCCCAAGGTCCCCTGTGGCCCCGCTGGCTGCCCCGGGTGCCACCTTCGTGTCCCCTCTCAGCAGGAGGGGCAGGTCCGAAGCGGGGACACTTCCCTTGGAGGATTCTCCTGGAATGCCTCCATACCCTGCATCGCACATCCCTATTCCCTGTATCCCCAAACGCCTGTGTCCTGCACCCCTGTGCTCCCACATCCTTGCAGCCTGCATCCCATATTCCCTGAATCCCTGTAACCCCATATCCTGGCAGCCTGCCACCCCTGAGTCCTGTAAACCACATCCCCACTCTCTGCATCCCTGTGTCCTCAAATCCCTGTGTCCCCAAATCCTTGCAGCCTGCACCCCTGTCCTGAAGTCCTGATTCCCCATATCCCTGTAATCCCACATCCCCATTCCCTGTATCCTGCATTCCCCAACCCATTCCCTGCACCCTCACACCCCATCATCCCAGTTCCCATCCCAGTCCCGCAGCCCTGCTCGGAGCAGGGAGCGCCCAGATCCTGATCCAGGGATGGGAAGGGACAGAATTCATTAATTATTCCCGGTTTATCCAACCCATACACGTCGCTCCAAAGACCCGACGAGCTTTGCCCAGGGGTGCAGCTGCCCTTGGCTGCCTCCTCTTCGCTTCCCAACCCTTTCCCTTTTTGTCTCCAGGATCGTTTTTATCTCCACCTTTTTCCCTTTCCCGTTTTCCCCAGAGTTCCAGCACCGTCTCTGTGTCCTTGCCAAGCTTCCCCGAATCCCTCCAGCTTTTCCACCTCTCTAAATCCCTGCTGAGCTTCCAGGGATTCATCGCGCTCCCGCCCCATCCCCGCGGGCTCCCCAAGGACTGGGATCCCCCAGCTTTTCCCGGGAAGGTGAGGAGCAGCTCTGGGTTTCCAGGCTGGAGAGCTGGGAGCAGGGATGAAAGGGAAGCGGCCGCGCTTGAAGCCCGGCACCGCGAAAGGTCCTGGGAGCACCGTGGCGATCAAAAGGAGCCTCATCTATTTTAATGAGGCTCCTCCGAGCATTCCAGAGGGTTTGGAGAAGGGAAGGGGCTTTCCGGAGATCAAAGCCCTGCGCGAGCATCGGAGGAGCTGAGGGGGCTCGGAGAGGGAGAGGAAGGAGAGAGAGCTCGGAATAAAAAGATGGAGAGGCCGGAGATGCGGCTCTCAGGGATCCGTTTGGAGCTTCCCGATTCCTGGGAAGGAGCTGAGCATCGGGGGGGATGCAGCTGAGAGCACCCCAAGGAATGTCCCTGGCACCAAACTGGGTCCCACTGCCACATCCTGCCACTCCCAAATCCGGGAATAGAGGGCTCAGGGTGGGCAGGAAGGGACTGACAGGGACATGGGCAGATGTCCCCACTTATCCCGCAAAAAGCCACTGGGATGATCCTAGGAAGGGACAACCAAAGGGTTTCCCTGGACACAGGTGGAGGGAAGGTCCCCCCTGCCCATCAGCGCTTCCCTCTTGGTGCATCCCACAAATCCCTAAGATCCAGCACCATATCCCGGCTCATGTGGGACACCAAAGCCAAGAGCACGGCCTTGGGAATGGTCCCCAAGCCGGGATTTCTCCACCAGCAGGAAAAAATCCAGCGGGAACAAGAGCAAACATGGAGCTCCCGGGGAAAATCCGGGAGCAAATGAAGATGTGCAGCTCTGGAGCTGTTATCCCTGCTCAGCTCCTCCGCGGACCCTTCGGAGATGAAAACCCTTTTTCTTTGATGAAGGATTTATCAAGTTTAGTTTGAAATCACCGAGGAAGATTCCCTGTTTGGATAAGCCTCTGGCTTGTGCTGGATTAATGTCCCAAGCCGGGAACTGGCGGATGCTTGGGAACATCATAATGAGGAACAGCAAACAGAGCAATGAGGAGAAATGATCCCACTGCTTTTCCAGGGCCAGAAATCCCGGGATGAAGCCTGGCAAGGAAGCCTGGAGGTCTGGCTGCCCCTTGGGTGCTGCCACGAGCTCTGGGATGCAGGAAAATCCCAGGGATTAATGGAGTGATGGAGATTCCTTAGGCTCTTTTCACTTTGGGACTTGATTTTTTTCCTGAGGAGGGAAAAGGGGATGAATCCCAGCGCTGCTGCAGGGCAGACACCTGGAGCTGCAGCAGCTTTCCCAGCCAAGGATTGTCATGGAATAAAACAATTCCCAGCTGGTGATCCCTCAGGCTTTTCCGGGAATGGCTCGGCAGCGGCTGGATCCAGCAGGGAGGGATTGAGGAATCAACACCCCCAGGGATGGGAAATGCTGGAGAGGGACTGGAGCCGTGTGGAAAATGGGATGTGCCACACAGGGATGTTGCTCCTCATCCCCAAATCTGGTGTGTCCATGCATGGGAATATCCCAGGGAATATCCCAGGGAATCTCTAGGAATTCCAGAGCTTCGTCATAGAACCATGGAGTCATGGAATGGTTTGGGTTGGAAGGGAACTTAAAGAGCGTCTCATTCCACGGGCAGGGACACCTTCCACTATCCCAGGCTGCTCCAAGCTGGCCTGGGACACTTCCAGGGATCCAGGGGGCAGCCACAGCTTCTCTGGGAATTCCATCCCAGCCCCTCCTCACCCTCCCAGGGAGGAATTCCTCCCCAATATCCCATCCATCCCTGCCCTCTGGCAGTGGGAAGCCATTCCCTGTCCCTTCATCCCTTATCCCAAATCCCTCTCCAGCTCTCCTGGAGCCCCTTTAGGCTCTGAGCTCTCCCTGGATCCTTCCCCTCTCCAGGCGAACATTCCCACCTCTCCCAGCCTGGCTCCAGAGCAGCTCCATCTCCCGGAGCATCTCCAGGCCTTTCTCTGGATTTGCTCCAGCAATTCCACATCCTCCTTATCCCAGGGAGGAGCCAGAAGGACCCTCAAATCCCAGGGTTGTGCCCATCCATCACCCCTGGAGGTGCCTCCTGCTCCTCCTGCCAGCTCCATTACCCGCATTCCGCTCCCGCGGATCCTGCAATCAGCGGCTGCCTGTGGATCCTGGAAAAATTAATCCTAATTGCTGCCAGCGAGGCACGGCGCACTTGTAATTGCGGGCCGTTAATTAGGGCGCTGTAATTGGATACAGCGCTCCCTGTAAATCCAATTACCTGGGATTGGAGCCGTGCCACGGCACCGGGAGTGGGATGCGGCCACGCCAGGGTCCTTCCCATTCCTAAAACTCTATCCCGGCTCTTTTCTGATGGGGAGAGCTGGGAAGGTCTCCAGGTCCTTATCGCAGCCCCAAATTCCTCCCAAAATCCTTCTCCCAATCCTCTTTTTCCTGCCACGATGGGAAGGGTCTCCAGCATCTTATCACAGCCCCAAATCCTTCTCCCCATGCCTTTTTTCCTGCCATGATGGGAAGAGCTGGGAAGGTCTCCAGGTCCTTAGTGCAGTCCCAAATTCCTCCCAAAATCCTTCTCCCGATCACCCTTTTCCTGCCGAGCTGGGAATGGTCTCCAGCTTCTTATCACAGTCCCAAATTCCCCCCAAATCCTTGTCCTCACCCCCTTTTTCCTGCCGAGCTGGGAAGATCCCCAGGTCCTTATCCCAAATTCTCCCCCAAATCATCTCCCCATCTCTTTTCTCCTGCCAGGATGAGGAAAGCCAGGAAGGTCTCCAGCTCCTTACCACAGTCCCAAATTCCCCCAAAATCCTTCTCCCAATCCCTTCTCCCATCCCCGGGAGGCTGCCAGCGTTGTCCGGATCCATAAAGATTAAATTACATATATAAAAAACAACAAAAAAAAGGAAAATATTTAACTACACGGAACAATCATCCCCTTTTAATATCCACAGATAAAACCTGGAATTGTTTCCCCAGGAGAACGAGGTAATTCCAGCTCTGGTTTTATGGAGTTTTGGGCTATAAAGTCGCCGTTCCGGAGTCTTCTGGAAGTTGGAGCAAAGGCTGGGCTGGGAGGCGGTAATTTGGGATTATTTTAGTTAAAGGCAGGTGGAAATATGGAAAAATTACCTGTTAATTCCAGGTTTGTTTTCCCGGCAAAACTCCAGGGAGCAATCCTTCCAATCCTGAATCCGCCCGTATCCCACGTCCGTGTCCTTGTCCTTGCGCTTCCCCGCGTGTCCCTGGGGGATAAAACACCATCAAACAGCAGGAAAACGCCGCGCCAGCGCCTTTTCTGGGAATCATGGAGAGCCGGGAGCATGGGATGGGCTTGGGAAGAGCTCAACCCCATCCTGTTGGCATGCAGGGGTGGAAAAGAGGAAAAACTGGGGGGAAAAAGGGAAGGGAAAGGAAAGGGAAGCTCAAGCCCTGTTCTACTTCAGGCGCTGAATTATCCCCCTGCCACAAATCATCCGAGATTTGGGAATCCAAATCCACATCCGGGGGTGCCCATCCCGTGCCCCACAGCCCCGCCAAGCCCGCGGCAGTGCCGGGTGCCCGTGCCCAGCCTGCTGCTGCCCTCTGCCGCGGGGAAGCCGCTGCCAGGGAATTCCTCCTCCCGGGAAAAGCCTCTCCCCCTGGGAAATGCTCCTGCCGGGACGGAGCTGCTCAGGGCGGGCAGCTCTGCCGGCACCCCGCGGCCTCGGCCTGCCCGGCACGGCACGGCACGGCTGCTGTGGGAGCGCTGGGCGGGCTCTGCACCCCAGGGTGAGGAGGCTCTGCATCCCAGGGTGAGGAGGCTCTGCATCCCAGGGTGAGGAGGCTCTGGATCCCAGGATAAGGAGGCTCTGCACCCCAGGGTGAGGAGGCTCTGCACCCCAGGGTGAAGAGGCTCTGGATCCCAGGATAAGGAGGCTCTGCATCCCAGGGTGAGGAGGCTCTGGATCCCAGGATAAGGAGGCTCTGCATCCCAGGGTGAGGCTCTGCATCCCAGGATAAGGAGGCTCTGCACCCCAGGGTGAGGAGGCTCTGCATCCCAGGATGAGGAGGCTCTGCATCCCAGGGTGAGGAGGCTCTGGATCCCAGGATAAGGAGGCTCTGCATCCCAGGGTGAGGAGGCTCTGGATCCCAGGATAAGGAGGCTCTGGATCCCAGGATGAGGAGGCTCTGGATCCCAGGATGAGGAGGCTCTGGATCCCAGGATAAGGAGGCTCTGCATCCCAGGGTGAGGCTCTGGATCCCAGGATAAGGAGGCTCTGCATCCCAGGGTGAGGAGGCTCTGCATCCCAGGATGAGGAGGCTCTGGATCCCAGGATGAGGAGGCTCTGCATCCCAGGATAAGGAGGCTCTGCATCCCAGGGTGAGGCTCTGGATCCCAGGATGAGGAGGCTCTGGATCCCAGGATAAGGAGGCTCTGCATCCCAGGGTGAGGCTCTGGATCCCAGGATAAGGAGGCTCTGGATCCCAGGGTGAGGAGGCTCTGCATCCCAGGGTGAGGAGGCTCTGGATCCCAGGATAAGGAGGCTCTGGATCCCAGGATAAGGAGGCTCTGGATCCCAGGGTGAGGCTCTGGATCCCAGGATAAGGAGGCTCTGGATCCCAGGGTGAGGAGGCTCTGCATCCCAGGGTGAGGAGGCTCTGCATCCCAGGATAAGGAGGCTCTGCATCCCAGGGTGAGGAGGCTCTGCATCCCAGGGTGAGGAGGCTCTGGATCCCAGGATGAGGAGGCTCTGGATCCCAGGATAAGGAGGCTCTGCATCCCAGGATAAGGAGGCTCTGCATCCCAGGGTGAGGCTCTGCATCCCAGGATGAGGAGGCTCTGGATCCCAGGATGAGGAGGCTCTGGATCCCAGGATAAGGAGGCTCTGCATCCCAGGGTGAGGCTCTGGATCCCAGGATAAGGAGGCTCTGCATCCCAGGGTGAGGAGGCTCTGCATCCCAGGGTGAGGCTCTGGATCCCAGGATAAGGAGGCTCTGGATCCCAGGATAAGGAGGCTCTGCATCCCAGGGTGAGGAGGCTCTGCATCCCAGGATAAGGAGGCTCTGCATCCCAGGGTGAGGCTCTGGATCCCAGGATGAGGAGGCTCTGCATCCCAGGATGAGGAGGCTCTGCATCCCAGGACAGGGACATTCTGGGATCTAGGGTCAGGATGTTTTTGACCCCTGGACAAGGATGCCCTGCACTCCGGGGTCAGGGATGCCCCAGACCCAAAGACAAGGATGTTTTGGATCCCGGGACAAGGATGCTCTGCACTCCAGGGTCAGGATGTTCTTGACCCCAGAACAAGGATGCTCTGCACTCCAGGATCCAGGATGCTCTGGGATCCCAGGACAAGGATGCTCTGTGCCACAAGGCAGGGATATTTCACATCCCAGGACAGACAGGGATATTTCACACCCCAGGACAGACAGGGATATTTCACACCCCGGGACTGGGATATTTCACATCCCAGGACAGGGATGCTCTGCAGGAGCCCCGGGAGCTCTGGAGATGGGCAGGAGGGGTGAAGTTCCTGGGGCTCTCCCAGTCCCAGGCTGGAGAACCGGAGTGGGGCTCAGGGACCACGGCGAAGGGTCCAGGGCGAGCTGGGCTGGGGGGATCAGGAGAAAAGAGCTCAAACCCCATCAGCTGAGCCCCCTTGGGATGGGGATGAGGATTTCCCATCATTCCACGATTGGAAAAGGACACTGGGCCCCACTGATCCCCACGCCAGGGACAGGGGTCGGGGTCACATCCCTGCTGTGGGGGACCAGAGCTCAGCACCCCCCAAATTCCCTCTGCTCCCAATCCCTCTCCAGCCCCTGCTGTGCCCATCCCCTGCACGCCTTCCCCGGCCTTATTAACATAATTAATTAAGCCAGGGGCCTGTGGATGATCTAATTACAAGCGAGCCTAGATTTGATTTCCCTTTCAATTAATCAGTGTTATTTACACGCAGCAGCCGCCCGGGCAGTGCCCGCTCGGCAAAGGGCACATCCCGAGGGAAGCGGGTGGCAGGAGGTGGCACCTTGGTGGCACCTTGGTGACACCAGGACAAGGCAGGGCCACAAGGGGGGCGTGGGAAAGGGGGGGCACAGCCGCTTTGGGGTCACAGCTGGCCACTCGTCCTGCAGGGGGGACACGGAGGGACCATCACCAAGTGCCACCACCCCTCAGGGTCCCCAAAAGGGTCCCCAAAAGGAGCTGGGGGTGCCGTGGGGACCCCCCCAAGGGACGTCGGGGGCTGCCAGACCTCACTAGAGGGCAGCAAAATGCTGCCAGTTCCCAGGGCTGGTGGCACGGGACCACCTGTGGCCCCGCGCTGGTGGCCACGTCCCCCTTGGGGACCCTCAGGAGTTGGTGGCAGCTCTTCCCAGACCTCCTGGGACTGCGGATCCCGGCACAATTCCCGGCGGATGCTCGGGACAGGGGAGCTCAAGGGGAGGAGGAGCACCTTGGCTGGGTTGGGTGACACCGAAGGTGACGCTGTCCCAGGGCTGGGGACCCTGGGGGCTGATCCAGAGCTTCCCTCAGGATGAGAATTCCTCTGCCAAGGCCAGGGAGCCCTGGATCCATCCAAATTAGAAAGAAATCCGAAAGAAATCCGAAAGAAATCGAAAGAAATCTGAAAGAAATGAAAAAGAATTTGGAAAAAAAGCGGAAAGAAATCAGAAAGAAATCGAAAGAAATCAGAAAGAAAATAAAAAGAAATCGGAAAAGAATCAGAAAGAAATCAGAAAGAAACTGGAAAGAAATCAGGAAGAAAACAAAAAGAAATCAGAAAGAAATCAAAACGAAATTAAAATTAAATGAAAAAGAAATCAGAAAAAAAAACAGAAAGAAACTGGAAAGAAATCAGAAAGAAATCAAAACGAAATTAAAATGAAATGAAAAAGAAATCAGAAAGAAATCGAAAGAAATCAGAAAGAAATGAAAAAGAATTTGGAAAAAAAAACAGAAAGAAATCAGAAAGAAACTGGAAAGAAATCAGAAAGAAATCAGAAAGAAATCAAAATGAAATTAAAATTAACCAGAAAGAAATCAGAAAGAAATCAAAACGAAATTAAAATTAAGTGAAAAAGAAATCAGAAAAAAACGAGAAAGAAATCAGAAAGGAATCAGAAAGAAATCAGAAAGAAATGAAAAAGAAATGAAAAAGAATTTGGAAAAAAAGCAGAAAGAAATCAGAAAGAAATCAGAAAGGAACTGGAAAGAAATCAGAAAGGAATCAAAATGAAATTAAAATGAAATGAAAAAGAAATCAGAAAAAAAACCCAGAAAGAAATCAGAAAGAAAACAGAAAGGAATCAGAAAGAAATCAGAAAGAAATGAAAAAGAATTTGGAAAAAAAGCAGAAAGAAATCAGAAAGAGATTAGAAAGGAACTGGAAAGAAATCAGAAAGAAATCAAAATGAAATTAAAATTAAATGAATAAGAAATCAGAAAAAAAACCCAGAAAGAAATCAGAAAGAAATCAGAAAGGAACTGGAAAGAAATCAGAAAGAAATCAAAATGAAATTAAAATTAAATGAAAAAGAAATCAGAAAAAAAAACCAGAAAGAAATCAGAAAGGAATCAGAAAGAAATCAGAAAGAAATCAGAAAGAAATGAAAAAGAATTTGGAAAAAAAGCAGAAAGGAATCAGAAAGAAATCAGAAAGAAATCAGAAAGAAATGAAAAAGAATTTGGAAAAAAAGCAGAAAGAAATCAGAAAGAGGTCAGAAAGGAACTGGAAAGAAATCCGAAAGAGAACGGAAAGAACACAGGAGGAAAGGCTCCTTCTGGCCGGCGATGGGGCTGGAAAAGGCCAATTCCAGCGGGCAGGAAGCTCCCGTGGGACAGCTTCGGAGGCAAACACGGGCCTGACTTTGATCTGCCACCCTTTCCCATCTTCTTCCCAGCTCTATCCAACATTCCCGAGCTTCCCCGCAGGTGCCAGCAGGGCTGGGTCCCCTCTGCCCGCCGGGAGCACCTAAGGGCACTCAAACCCCACATCCAGAGGGACGATGCTCTGAGGAAGCAGCGAAATTCCATGGAATGCTCAAAGCAGGAATGCTCATCCCTCCGTCCTCCCAAATTCCCCCAAAAGTCCCTTAATCCGCCTGAGCGGCGGCGCTGCGGGATCTTTTTGGGATTAAGGAGAATCAGTTTATAGCCAGCACCGGGGTGGGGAATGGGAACTATTCCGGGAATGGGACTGGGAATAAACAGGGGGCACCTGGAATGAAACAACTGGAATGAAACAGGGATCACCTGGAATAAACAGGGATCACCTGGGATAAAACGGGGATCACCTGGGATAAAACAACTGGAATAAAACCGGGATCACCTGGAATAAAACAGGGATCACCTGGAATGAAACAGGGGGCAGCTGGAATAAACAGGGGGCACCTGGAATAAAACAATTGGAATAAACACAGATCACATGGAATGAAACAATTGGAATAAAACAGGGATCACATGGAATAAAACAGGGGGTACCCAGAATAAAGCAGGGATCACATGGAATAAAACAATTGGAATAAAGCAGGGATCACCTGGAATGAAACAGGGATCACCTGAAATAAAACAATTGGAATAAAACAGGGATTACATGGAATGAAACAGGGATCACCTGGAATAAAACAATTGGAATAAAACAGGGATCACCTGGAAAAAAACAGGGATCACCTGGAATGAAACAGGGATCACATGGAATAAACAGGGGGCACCTGGAATAAAACAATTGGAATAAACACAGATCACATGGAATGAAACAATTGGAATAAAACAGGGATCACATGGAATAAAACAGGGGGTACCCAGAATAAAGCAGGGATCACATGGAATAAAACAATTTTCACCTGGAATAAAACAATTGGAATAAAACAGGGATCACCTGGGATAAAATAATTGGAATAAACAATTTTCACCTGGAATAAAACAACTGGAATGAAACAGGGATCACCTGGAATAAAACAGGGATCACCTGGGATAAAACAATTGGAATAAAACAGGGATCACCTGGAATGAAACAGGGATCACCTGGAATCAAACAATTGGAATAAAGCAGGGATCACCTGGGATAAAATAACTGGAATGAAACAGGGATCACCTGGAATGAAACAGGGATCACCTGGGATAAAATAACTGGAATAAAACAGGGATCACATGGAATAAAATAATTGGAATAAAGCAGGAATCACATGGAATAAGCAGGGATCACCTGGGATAAAACAACTGGAATGAAACAGGGATCACCTGGAATCAAACAATTGGAATAAAACAGGGATCACCTGGGATAAAACAACTGGAATGAAACAGGGATCACCTGGAATCAAACAGGGATCACCTGGAATCAAACAGGGATCACCTGGAATCAAACAATTGCCAGCCGCCAGCTGCTGGCCCTGGGCAGTGCCACCGCTCCCTGCGGGGCGTGTCCCCCCACTGCCACCCGGCGCCAGGAAATGTCACAAGCGTCCCCTTGTCCCGAAACCCAGGGACACTTTTCCACCGAGAGCAGCGAGGAGCCGGATCCCTGCCAGCATTCCCCATTCCCTGCGGGAAATCCGGGACACGGCGGGGGGCACCGGCGCTGGCAGCGGGCGACAAAGGGACAGGGATTCGTCCTCATGTGGGGATTCCTCAAATCCCCTGCAGGAGCGGCAGGAAAAGCGCTGGGGGTGCCGGTGTGCCAGCCAGGGGGTGGCACAGGACGGGCACAGCCCTGTCCCCCACCCTGCGGCCACCACTGGCCCCGTGCCCGGTGCCACCTGCCCCGCCTTCCCACAGGGATGCATCCGTGCCCATGGCTCGGCAGCCAAATCCCATCAAACGCAAGGGGGTTTGGTGCCAAGGTCGGTGCCCTGCGAAGTTCCTGGTGATTCCTGAGATCCAACGCCTGCTGGATTTTTCCCTCGGAATAATCCTGCTGGGATTTCCCTGATTCTCCCAGTGACTCGTCTGCCTCCCCTGCCCTGATTTCCAGAACCTTCCTCAGCCTCTCTCTCGCTCTGCACGGTTCCTGTTTTCCAGCAGAACATTCCTGAGTTTTCCTGCTTCTCCAGATTTGGGAATGCTCCTTCTCTCTCATTATTATCTGCAAAAAACTCCCCAAAATCCCCCTTTTCCAGCAGACTATTCCAGAGTGTTCCTGCTTCTCCAGACCTAGGAATGCTCCCTGCCTCTCATTATTACACTCCCAAAAAATCCTCATTTTCCAGCAGAACATTCCAGCTATTTTCCTGCTTCCCCGGACCTGGGAATCCTCCCTTTCTCCCATTACTACATCCCCAAAATCCCCAATTTCCAGCAGAATATTCAGGAGTTTTCCTGCTTCCCCAGACACGGAAATATTCCCTCCCTCCCATTATTACCCCCCAGAAACCTCCCAAAAATCCCCATTTTCCAGCAGAACATTCCAGCCATTTTCCTGCTTCCCCAGACCTGGAAATGCTCCCCGCCTCCCATTATTGCCTCCCCAAAATCCCCATTTTCCAGCAGAATATTCCAGAGTTTTCCTGCTTCTCTAGAGCTGGGAACACCTCCAGCCTCTCATTATTACTTCCCAAAAATCCCCATTTGCCAGCAGAACGTTCCTGAATTTTCCTGCTTCCCCAGACCTGGGAACGCTCCCTGACTCCCAAAAACCTGTCCATGGCACAGCACCCTTGGGATAAACTGGAATATCCATCCTGTGGCCAGGTCTGGGAATTCCTGGGAGCTGGGCCACTGGGTGTGGGGGGGCAGCCCCTCTGCCCCACTGCTTTTGTGGGATCAGGGCAGAATTCCCAGCAGGGAATCATGGAATGGTTTGGGTTGGGACATTAAATCCCATTCAGTTCCATTCTGGACACCTCCCACTATCCCAGGCTGCTCCAACCTGGCCTTGGACACTTCCAGGGATGGGAGAGCCTGAAAAAGTCCTGGAAATCCTTTTCCTGTTAGTTTTGCATTCCTGGTTGGAATGAGAGCCGAGTATCCCAGTGTGGATCTTATCCCTGCAAGGAGCAAAGTGCCCAAAATGCTTCCAAATGAGCCAAATCCCTCCCAGGGAAACTCATCCAGCGCCTCCCAGCTCCACATCTCCAGGTGATTCAGGATCCTCCTGCCTCAGGCACCTCCTGCTCCAGCAAAAACTACCAGGAATTGAGTTCTTTCCAAGGCAGGAGTGGGATGAGGAGCAGGAATGCAGCTCCAAGCCCCATTTCCCTGGAGCTGAACCCCTCACAAAGCTTGAACACGAAGCAAAACGTGGCCAAATTCCTGGGAGAAGCTCCTGGAGCCAAGAAATCCAAGAATCCAAGGAGAAACAGATGTTCCCAGGCAGAACAGGGAATCAGCTTGAAACAGTCCATGGGGAAACAACGGGAAAATATCCTCAATTTTCCCTGTTCCGGGGAAATCTTTCTCAGGGATGGGGCTGGAATGTTAAATCGGGGTCTGGCTGGGGAAGGGCCACTTCTCCTGGAATTTTTGGTGGGAACAGTTGGAGCTTACACACCTGATGGATCAATCCTTCCACACGAAAGACACAAATCCCAATCCCAGGGTTAAAAGTTAAGGACCACAGGGATTTATTTCTCCAAAAGACCGGGGCTGAGCTGGCTGCAATGAATCCCTGTGCATCCCAGGCCCTGCCTCTTCCCCATATCCCGCTTCCAACGGTGCATTCCCAACCTCATCCCTTCCCTGGCAAAACCAGGTCACCATCTGCTCTGCCCCTGGCTCAGCGACAGCTCCTGCCTCTGCAGGAGATCCAAGAGCTTTTCCCAAATTCCCACTCCAAACCCTGCTGACCAACAAGGACACGAGGGCAGGGAGGATGGCAGGTTGTGGAATAACCAGGAATATTCACATCCCTCGGGAGATTCCCGATTTCTGACTCCTGGAGGAGTTCTCCCTGCTCCACTTCCCAGCTTTTATTTTCCATCTTCAAGCCCACAACCAAAGGAACACGGAGCAGGCACAGAGGAGACCCCCCCCCACCCCCAGCCCTTCCAAGCTCTGCAATTCCAGCCTCTGGAGCAGAATCCAGGAGGTTTTAACAGCAGGAAAAGGCTGGAAAAACGAGAGCCAGGGAAAAGCTGCCTCCCCTCTCAGGGAGCCTCCCGGGCCTAGCTCCGGCCCTGCCGTGCCCAGGCAGCTCCAGGCTGGCTCCTTTCCATCTCCTGCTGCTTCCTGACAGCCATTCCCAGGAAAAAAGCTGTTCCTGGATGCTTTGCCAGCTGTACCAGGCAGGTCTGGCCCTCCCTGAGTGGCTCCTTCCCTGTTCCCATCGGTGGCACTGCCCTGACAGCCGAGAGCGTCACGGTCCCGTTCCCAGCAGGGACTTGGATCCATATCCCAGCGCATCCCATCCACATCCTCCCATTCCCTCCTGCATACCTGGAGCTGGCTCTGGGACAAGGTTTTAAAGTGCTGAGTTTGATCCCAAAGCTCCTCCCGGGAGTGGGGGAAAAGGTAACAAACAAAAATCCCAAATAGCAGCGACGCACAGGGGTTGTTGTGGGGTGGAGGGAGCACAGGGAGCCTCTTCCTGCCTGGATGGAGAGGGAACTGGGATTAGCACTGCGTGTCCTTCAGCTGGAACTCATTATTCCAGCTGGAACCCCTTTATTCCAGCTGGAATCCTTGCTGGAGCAGGATAATAACCTCTTTATTCCAGCTGGAACCCCTTATTCCAGCTGGAATTCTTGCTGGAACCCCTTATTCCAGACGGAACCCTTCACTGCAGCTGGAACCCATTATTCCAGCCAGAATCCTTGCTGGAGCCCCTTATTCCAGCTAGAACCCCTTTATTCCAGCTAGAACCCCTTTATTCCAGCTGGAATTCTTTTATTTCCTGCCTGGACAATTTTGTTCTACCTGTAACCCCGTTATTCCAGCTGGAACCCCTCTATTCCAGCTAGAACCCCTTTATTCCAGCTGGAACCCCTTTATTCCAGCTGGAATTCTTGCTGGAACCCCTTTATTCCAGCTGGAACCCCTTTATTCCAGCTGGAATTCTTGCTGGAACCCCTTTATTCCAGCTGGAACCCCTTTATTCCAGCTGGAATTCTTGCTGGAATCCCTTATTCCAGATGGAACCCTTCACTGCAGCTGGAACCCCTTTATTCCAGATGGAACCCCTTTATTCCAGCTAGAACCCCTTTATTCCAGCTGGAATTCTTTTATTTCCTGCCGGGACAATTTTGTTCTACCTGTAACCCCATTATTCCAGCTGGAACCCCTCTATTCCAGCTAGTACCCCTTTATTCCAGCTGAAATCTTTTATTCCAGCTAGAACCCCTTTATTCCAGCTGGAACCCTTCACTCCAGCTGGAACCCCTTTATTCCAGCTGGAACCCCTCTATTCCAGCTGGAATTTCCTTTTTTCCACCTGTAACCCCACTATTCCAGCTGGAACCCCTCTATTCCACCTGGAACCCCTTGATTCCACCTGGAACTCCTTGATTCCACCTGGAACCCCATTATTCCACCTGGAACTCCTTGATTCCACCTGGAACCCCATTATTCCATCTGGAACCCCTTTATTCCACCTGGAACCCCATTATTCCAGCTGGAACCCCTCTATTCCAGCTAGAACCCCTCTATTCCAGCTGGAATTTCCTTTTTTCCACCTGTAACCCCTCTATTCCAGCTGGAATCCTTTATTCCAGCCGCAGCCCCTCTATCCCAGGTGCCCCGAAGGCAGCAGCTGTCCCCACTCCCCTCACGGGTGACACTTCGCATCCATCCCCGGATCCCGGCACATCCCGCCGGTTGCCATGGCAACGCTTCGGGAAGAAGGGAGGTTCATTATCAGTTTCTCCATGGAATCAAAAAAAAAAAAAACCTTGGATGAAATTTTGTTTTCTCCCCGCTGTCACGGATTTGTTCCTGATCCTTCTGTGTTTGTGGATTATCCAGGGCGACTTCCAAAATTACGGGAACCTCTTGGATCGACTCATCCCGGCTTAGGGAATAAGCACAGAGAGCAGCATCCTGGAGAAAAGCTCCTCTGCACAATTCCCAAAGCTCAGGGAACGTGGGAAGTGTTGTTAATTAAACAGCAATCAGCTGTTTCCAAGGGAAAAAAACTTCCCTGCGGAGCAGGGATGCCCTGGGATCCATCCTGGGAGGAGCAGGATTCCAGGGAGGCTGCAGAGCTCCAGGACATCCAGGATGAATCCCAGAAATGCAGAGCAGCAGGTTTGTGAGTCAGGCGGAGGAATGTGAGAAAACCGGGAATGAAACGCCAAACAAATCGCAGATTCCCGGTTTTTTTCCCCCCAGCTCTTTGTGGCGCTGCCAAGGCTCCTTCCCACGCGGGCCAATCCCCCTCTTTCCCCTTGCATCCAGGGCTTTTCAGGATCTGCTCCCACCCCGCTCTGTTCCCTGCAGGATGTGACTCCAGGAACGCTCCACAGCTTTTTAAAAGTCACTCAGGAAGCGGGGAGCCAGGAAAATGGGAGAGCTGGAGCATCACTGACAGCTGATCCCTCTCTCCCAGGGCAGGAGATTCCTAGGAACACCTGGAAATCTCATCCTACTACAGCCCTTCCTGGAAAAGCTGGGAAAGCATCATCAAATCCTCAGGTTTCATCCCTGAGGCGGAGTTTGCAGAGCACATGGAAAAGGGGCCGGGATGGGGTTTGGGAAGGGTCAGTGTTGCCAGGTCCGGGCAAGTGCGGGGTGTGTGTGGTGGGGTTGGAGAGGGATCCCAGGAATTCCAGGTGGGACTGGCACTGTGCCAGCGGCAAGGGGACAGGGAGCAGAGAGAGGAAGCAGGGAGGGGATGGGGAATGGAGAGGGGAAACAGGGAGGGGACCTGGAGCAGGGAAGGGACAAGGAATAGGGCTGGGAAGCAGGGAGGGGACAGGGAATGGAGAGGGGAAGCAGGGAGGGGACCTGGAGCAGGGAAGGGACAAGGAATAGGGCTGGGAAGCAGAGAGGGAACAGGGAATGGAGAGGGGAAGCAGGGAGGGGACCTGGAGCAGGGAAGGGACCTGGAGCAGGGAAGGGACAAGGAATAGGGCTGGGAAGCAGAGAGGGGGCAGGGAACAGAGCCTGGAAGCAGGGAGGGAACAGGGAACGGAGAGGGGAAGCAGAGAGGGGACCTGGAGCAGGGAAGGGACAAGGAATAGGGCTGGGAAGCAGGGAGGGGACAGGGAATGGAGAGGGGAAGCAGAGAGGGAGCAGGGAACAGAGTCTGGAAGCAAGGAGGGAACAGGGAATGGAGAGGGCAAACAGGGAGGGGACAGGGAAAAGACCTGGAAAACAGTGAGGGAACAGAGGGGAAGCAGGGAGGGGACGGGAAATGGAGAGGGAAAGTGGGACAGGGAGCAGAGTTTGGAAGCAGAGAGGGGGCAGGGAGCAGTCTGGAAGAAGGGAAGGGAAGGGAAGGGAAGGGAAGGGAAGGGAAGGGAAGGGAAGGGAAGGGAAGGGAAGGGAAGGGAAGGGAAGGGAAGGGAAGGGAAGGGAAGGGAAGGGAAGGGAAGGGAAGGGAAGGGAAGGGAAGGGAAGGGAAGGGAAGGGACACATCCCTCGCTCCCATCCCTGCTCCGAGCCCTGGCACGTGCGACTCCCTCTGGCAGGGAGCAGGACAGCCGGACAGCGGGACAGCGGGACAGCCGGACAGCCGGACACGAGGCAGCCCCGGCTGCTCCCAGCTCGTCACCCTCTACCATTCCCTGGGAATGACACATTCCCTGGTGGTTTACGACCCTTTTCTCCCTGGGTTCCAGGCGAGCAGGGAACATTCCCTCAGTCTTTATGGATGGCCATTGCCACCCCTGTGCTGCCTCAGCTCCGGGGCAAACACCAAGGAGACGGGGATAATGAGGATTTTATGGAGCGTGGAGCCACGCCGGGAACACGGGGATGGGACTGAGCAGGCAGAGCTCTGTGTCCTGCCAGGAAATCACTTCAGGAGGCTCCAAATCTATTTCTCGCCCTTCTCCTGGGAGGTCCTGAGGAGGCACGGATTTAATGCTGCTCCCTCCGTGCCCTCGGATCGATCCTATCGGATTTTGGGAGCTCCCATCAATTAGGGAGAGGCTCCCGCTGCATTAAAGCCTCGAGGAGCCCTCCCAGCCTGACTCCAAGAGCAATTCCTGGCTGTGTTACTGCATTTCCAATAGGAGATTGATCCCTGTGAGGTCACATTTATTCCCAGCACCAAAAATTGCCAGTGGATGAGCGACAGCGAGGGCACTGCAGGGATCTCTGGAATAACCCCAGGAAAAGGGGATGGAGCAGCACGGAGCTGTTGTTTTTCCATTGGGATAAGAGGGATGAGGCTCCTCTCCAGGGAGCTGCCTGAAGAGGTGGCAAGAGAAAAAGATGGAGCAGCACCCATCAAAGCCCATCCTGCTCCAAAGATCCCATTCCCAGTTTTGGGGAGGTTGGTTCTGGTAGGGCTCAGGCAGTGGAAACTCAGGAGATTCATGATCCAAGGCCTCCACCTGCCTGGAATGATGATTTTGCAGGGAGTAAAACTGAAAAAAGGAAGGGATTCCAGGGAAGGGAAGGATGTGAGGAAGAGCAGGATGGTGCCAGTGCAGAGAGAAGGGTCCTGAGGCAGGTCAGGAATCCCAGACTTTGGGAAGGGTTAAAGGCAATAACTCAGCTCCTTTAAAAAACTGTGCCCAGCTCCTGGTCCAGCTCCAGAGGAAAGTTTTCCTGCTTCCACAGGGACACATTCCCAGAGCTCACAGAGCAGGAAGGAGCAGGAGGCAGCAGGGCAGAGTTTTCCCCCAAAACAAGGAATTGATTTCAACAATCTCAAAGTGGAAACAGCCTCCTGTTATCCCAGAGAGGCCAGGATCCTGGGAATCACCTCTGAGCCTCTCCTGCTTTCTCCATGCCGTGTTTCTGGGCCAAGGAGGAGCTGGCAGCAGCGGGAAAGTGGCCAGGGAATGCTGAGGCCAGGCTGGGTGTGAAGTGTCCTGCGGGATGCCCGTGCTGCAGCCCAGATCCATTTGCACTCCACAGGATCCATTCACAGGGACAACGGGATCCCCTCGGAGCCAGGGCTGGGATGAGGCTCAGCCCTTGCCCTGCTCAGCAGAAATTCCTGCTCTCCTGGAGCTGTGGATGGGCTTTTCCATGGGGTTGGAGCGGGGCCTTGCCACGATCCATCCCAAGGAGGTGCAGGAGCATCCTCTCCAGGGGATAAGGATGGGGAACACCAATCCCAAACAGCCCCAGGAGGAGGTGATGAGGCTGTGACAGCGTCACAACAGGACCCTGCAGCAGAGCCAAGCTGACAGCAGCTCCTCATCCCAAAATCCCGACAAAACTGGCTTTTTCAACCCTTCTGTTTCAGAGCTGACCCCGTTTTCTTAACCCCATGACCACTCCCTGCCCCACAGGGCTCCAATTCCTCTCCGATCCCTGTGGAGCAGAGCACAGCAGCCTTCCCAAATTCCCATCAGCAGCACCATTTGCCTCAGCAGCGCCAGCAGGAGCACCTGAGATCCCAGGGAAGCTGCTGCCCTTGGCTCTCCCCTGTCCCAGGCCACGCCACCAGCAAGAGATGCCAAAACCTCTCTTAAAAGAGCAGAAAAAAGAAAAACCCATTCCCATCACAGGCTTTGAGATGCCAGGGATAATCGATACACGGCTCCAGGAGATAAAGAATGAAACCTTTCCTCCTCTTTTTCCTCCAGGCTCTTTGTGCCTGCAGCTCCCAGAGCTGGGCAGCCTCTGACCTTGAGTTCCTGCATTAATGCTGGAGCAGGGATGGAGCGGGGATGGAGCGGGGATGGGAACGGGGATGGGAACGGGGATGGAGCGGGGATGGAGCGGGGATGGGAACGGGGAGGGAGCAGGGATGGGAACGGGGATGGAGCGGGGATGGGAACGGGGATGGAGCGGGGATGGGAACGGGGATGGAGTGGGGATGGAGCGGGGATGGAGCAGGGGATGGAGCAGGGATGGAGCAGGGATGGGAACGGGGATGGAGCAGGAATGGAGCAGGGATGGAGCAGGGATGGGAACGGGGATGGAGCGGGGATGGGAACGGGGATGGAGCGGGGATGGAGCAGGGATGGGAACGGGGATGGAGCGGGGATGGGAACGGGGATGGAGCAGGGATGGGAACGGGGATGGAGCGGGGATGGAGCGGGGATGGAGCAGGGGATGGAGCAGGGATGGGAACGGGGATGGAGCAGGGATGGAGCAGGGATGGAGCGGGGATGGGAACGGGGATGGAGCGGGGATGGGAACGGGGATGGAGCAGGGGATGGAGCAGGGATGGGAACGGGGATGGAGCGGGGATGGAGCAGGGATGGAGCAGGGATGGGAACGGGGATGGAGCGGGGATGGGAACGGGGATGGAGCAGGGATGGAGCAGGGATGGGAATGGGGATGGAGCGGGGATGGGAACGGGGATGGAGCAGGGATGGAGCAGGGATGGGAATGGGGATGGAGCGGGGATGGAGCAGGGATGGAGCGGGGATGGAGCGGGGATGGGAACGGGGATGGGAACGGGGATGGGAATGGGGATGGAGCAGGGGTGGAGCGGGGATGGAGCGGGGATGGAGCGGGGATGGAGCAGGGATGGAGCAGGGATGGGAACGGGGATGGGAATGGGGATGGAGCAGGGATGGGAACGGGGATGGAGCAGGGATGGAGCAGGGATGGGAACGGGGATGGAGCGGGGATGGAGCAGGGATGGAGCGGGGATGGGAACAGGGATGGAGCGGGGATGGGAACGGGGATGGAGCAGGGATGGGAACGGGGATGGAGCGGGGATGGAGCGGGGATGGAGCGGGGATGGAGCGGGGATGGAGCGGGGATGGAGCGGGGATGGAGCGGGGATGGAGCGGGGATGGAGCGGGGATGGAGCAGGGATGGAGCGGGGATGGAGCGGGGATGGAGCAGGGATGGAGCGGGGATGGGAACGGGGATGGAGCGGGGATGGAGCGGGGATGGAGCGGGGATGGAGCGGGGATGGGAACAGGGATGGAGCGGGGATGGGAACGGGGATGGAGCAGGGATGGGAACGGGGATGGAGCGGGGATGGAGCGGGGATGGAGCGGGGATGGAGCAGGGATGGGAACGGGGATGGGAATGGGGATGGAGCAGGGATGGGAACGGGGATGGAGCAGGGATGGAGCAGGGATGGGAACGGGGATGGAGCGGGGATGGAGCAGGGATGGAGCGGGGATGGGAACAGGGATGGAGCGGGGATGGGAACGGGGATGGAGCAGGGATGGGAACGGGGATGGGAACGGGGATGGAGCGGGGATGGAGCAGGGATGGAGCGGGGATGGAGCGGGGATGGAGCGGGGATGGAGCGGGGATGGAGCGGGGATGGAGCGGGGATGGAGCGGGGATGGAGCGGGGATGGAGCGGGGATGGAGCGGGGATGGAGCGGGGATGGAGCGGGGATGGAGCGGGGATGGAGCGGGGATGGAGCGGGGATGGAGCGGGGATGGAGCGGGGATGGAGCAGGGATGGAGCGGGGATGGAGCGGGGATGGAGCAGGGATGGAGCGGGGATGGGAACGGGGATGGGAATGGGGATGGAGCGGGGATGGGAACGGGGATGGAGCAGGGATGGAGCGGGGATGGAGCGGGGATGGAGCGGGGATGGAGCGGGGATGGAGCAGGGATGGAGCAGGGATGGAGCAGGGATGGGAACGGGGATGGGAACGGGGATGGAGCAGGGATGGGAACGGGGATGGAGCGGGGATGGAGCGGGGATGGAGCGGGGATGGAGCGGGGATGGAGCGGGGATGGAGCAGGGATGGAGCGGGGATGGAGCAGGGATGGAGCAGGGATGGGAACGGGGATGGGAACGGGGATGGAGCAGGGATGGGAACGGGGATGGAGCGGGGATGGAGCGGGGATGGAGCGGGGATGGAGCAGGGATGGAGGAGGGATGGAGCAGGGATATCACACACAGCGCTCAGCCCATCCCCTGGGCTTTTCCTTTCTCCTGGCCCTGCACAACCGCAGCTTTGTCCTCTGCTCCAGGTTGTGGCAGGCCTGGCTCTGTCCCCCAAAGATAAGCCTGGAGAAAAATGTCACCGGCTGCTCTGATCCCAACCACCCATCAGCACCAAACAGGTGGAGTAATTCCAGTGCACACGGCATCCATCCATGAACAGGAGAGCTGGGAAGAGCATTCCCAGCTCCCAGCCCTGCCTCAGAGCTGATTTGTTTGGGAGGGACAAGCTCAGCCTCACAAGGAAGCAGCGCTGTCATCGCTGCAGCTTCCAAGGGCAGAATTCCCAGTGGCTGGAACACGATTCTCTGGACACCGCAGGGTGACAGGGGACAGCAGGGCAGTGCCAGCAGCGCGGCAGAGCCGCCTGGGACTTTGCTCCCAGAGGAATTTCCCACATATCCACGCTCGGAGAAGGCTCTGGCTCAGTTGTCACCCAGCTGCGGGGCAGGGGAAGGTGACAAGTGACAAAGAGCTGCCCAGAAGAGCCTCCCAGCCCTGCTCTGTGCAGCAGCCCCGGCTCTGTGAGCACCAGAATTAATTCAAAGCCACTTTAATTCCAACCGTTCAATTCCGCTGCCCTGCTTTGATTCCTCACCGAGGCCACGGAATTAATGGAAATCTTGGATCCAGCTTTCCAACGGGAGAGGCGGGTGATAAATCAGCTCTGCAGGCACACGGGATTCACCTGGGACAGCGCCATTACCTGGTAACCAGGAAACAGCCACAGCTCAGCCGTCACACCCGGTTCCAGGATAATGGGAATGTGTGGGAATCTCAGCTCCCAAGGAAAACTCAGCTCCCTCATCGCTCCGGGAGCCTCGAACACGTGGGGAGTCGAAGCAGGAGCATCCCAGGAACTTGGCAGCTCTTCCCAGCCCTCCCGGGGTGTTTGAATTCACTGCCATCATTAAGGGACAAAGACGGGAATGTCGGAGCCGGGATGGGTTTGGGGCTGGGGAGGAGCTCGCTGGAAGCGCAGAGCTTTTGTCTGGATTTAAGGGACTCTCCTTAAAAGAATCCCCGCTCCCGAAGCTGTGATTTCTGTCACCTCCCTCCTGACCCTTTCCATTTAACATTCCAGGCTGGCTGTGGAGAAAGGGAAGCACGGCTGGCTCGTTAAGGAAGGGACAAAACGACTCCAGCAGGCTGGGATGGATCCCCAGCAGTGAACACAAAGCTTTGAAGGGAGCTCTGAGCGAACCCTGCAGTCCCCATCCCATGTGTGCACACACAACTCCCTGTGCCACACTGGCAGAGCGGTTTCCTTGCCAACATTCCCGGTTTTTCTCAAGAGAATCCCTGTTTTTCCTCGCGCCACTCCACCGACTTTGAACCCCGGGTGTCAGGAATCTGAACCGGCAGCGCATCCCAAATCCCGGCTGTGACACCACGGCCCTGTCCCTCATCCAGCCGGGCAGGAGCAGCAGGAACAGCTGGGAAGGTTGGAATTAGCATTAAGCTGGGGATGAGGCAGCTCTCAAAACTCCTCTGGATTTTCCCCCGGCAGTATTTTGTTCCCCTCCATCCTCTCCGCAGAGGGGTTGTCAGGAATTGGTGGAGTCACCGTCCCTGGAGGAGTTTCAGACCACGGCTGGATGTGGCTGACAAGGTCCAGCTGATCCATCAAAGGTTGGACTCGTTGTCCTTTGGGGCCTTTTCCAACCTTAATGGGATTCTCTGACCTTGTTTTTGCTGTCCAGGGAGGAGGAAAGGGGAGAAATCCATGGATCATCCCCGCTCCGAGCTGCTGCAGTCCCTGGGCCCAACACACTCCAAAGCCTCAGCCGGCCCCTCCATCCCTTGGGATCCATCAAATCCCTATTTTTCTCTGCCCTGCTCCTGATGCGATGGCAGGAAAGGCTCTGACTCACTCCCTGCCTCTCTGTCAGTGATCTCCCAGCAGAGCAGCTGCTCGCTCCCCTCCCTGCCAGGCGCTGGAAGGATGGGATTGAAGCGTTCCTCGGGAACACATCAATCCCATCCGAGCCCTTGGAAAACCAGGATGCTCTCCCCGAACTCCCGCAGCCGGGATCAGATGTCAACACACTGCTGCTATTTCAGCATTTCAACATTTGAACATTTCCCCCCAGGCCCTGACGGGTTCAGGAAAACTTCAGATCCCTGCTCCAGCCATTTCTATTCCACGCTGGAATCTCCTCTTCCCTTTCACTGTTGGGAATTGGAACACCAATAAATCACCCAGCAGAGGAGAGGCAGCCTCTGCCTGTGGAATTCTCCACAGGGACCCCAAAGCCCCGAGCCCAGCCAGCTGGAATAACCTCTGGAAAACAGGGACAATGGGAAAACAGCCACCAAGCAGCAGCCCGGGAAGGTCACGAGTCCCACAGCCCAGGGGGTTTTTGCAGCCAGGGATTCCTGCTGGGCTCCACGTTCCCAGCAAACGCTCCAGATGTTGGGAGCTCCCACGGCATCCCATCGGGATCGCCTCGGGATGCGGCCCCTCAGGGCGCTGGCAGGGAAGGATTCCAGCCAGCAGCAACTCCCTGGAAAAGAGGCTTTAGGGAACGCAGAGGGAATCCTGGGAGCAGATTCCCTCCTTCCAGAGGGTTTTCCACGTCCTGGGAGCAGATTCCCTCCTTCCACAGAGGACACCCCACATCCTGGGAGCAGATTCCCTCCTTCCAGAGGGTGTCCCATATCCTGGGAGCAGATTCCCTCCTTCCACAAAGGACATCCCATATCCTGGGAGCAGATTCCCTCCTTCCAGAGGACATCCCATATCCTGGGAGCAGATTCCCTCCTTCCACAAAGGACATCCCATATCCTGGGAGCAGATTCCCTCCTTCCACAGAGGACACCCCACATCCTGGGACCAGATTCCCTCCTTCCAGAGGGTGTCCCATATCCTGGGAGCAGATTCCCTCCTTCCACAAAGGACATCCCATATCTTGGGACCAGATTCCCTCTCTCCACAGAGGCAGCACATTCCAAATTCCCAGATTCCCTCCTTCCAGAGGGTTTTCCAATCCTGGGAGCAGATTCCCTCCTTCCACAGAGGACAATCCCATAACCTGGGAGCAGATTCCCTCCCTCTGGACAGAGAAGTGATTCCTTACCTGGCGATTTCCCTGCTCCAGCTCTTCTAATCCATCTCCAGGCTTGGATTGGGGATTTTCCTTGGAGCTGGCTCCGGTTTTCCTTCTCCATGTGTAGAGTTCAGCCCTGTAGGAGAGGGCAGAGACACCTCAAATCCCAGCTCCCCTCCAGAATAAGGAATAAATAAAGAATAAATAAAGAAAAAAATAAAGGGGAGAAAAAAGGAAAAACGAAAAAAAGAAGAAAAAATAAAGAAAAAATAATAGAGAAAAAAAAGAAAAAATAATGAAGAAAAAATAAAGAAAAAAAATTAGGAGTAAAGAAAAAAATAAAGAATAAAGAAAATAAAGAAATAATAAAGAAAAAATAATAAAGAAAAAATAAAGAATAAGAAAATAAAGAAATAATAAAGAAAAAAGAAAGAAAAAAGAAAGAAAAAAAGAAAAAAGAAAGAAAAAAAGAAAAAGAAGAAAAAAGAAAGAAAAAAGAAAGAAAAAAGAAGAAAAAAGAAAGGAAAAAGAAAGGAAAAAGAAAGGAAAAAGAAAGAAAAAAGAAAGAAAAAAGAAAGAAAAGAAGAAAGAAAAGAAGAAAAAAAAAAGAAGAAAAAAAGAAGAAAAAAGAAAGAGGAAATGAAGGAAAAAACGAAGGAAAAAACAAAGGAAAAAACGAAGGAAAAACAAAGGAAGAAACAAAGGAAAAATGAAGGAAAAATGAAGGAAAAATGAAGGAAAAATGAAGGAAAAATGAAGGAAAAATGAAGGAAAAATGAAGGAAAAATGAAGGAAAAAAGAAAAAAGGGAAAAAAGGAAAAAAGGGAAAAAAGGGAAAAAAAAGGGAAAAAAAGAAGGAAAAAAAGAAGGAAAAAAAGAAGGAAAAAAGGAAAAAAAGGAAAAAAAGGAAAAAAGGGGAAAAAGGAAAAAAAGGAAAAAAGGAAAAAAGGAAAAAAAGGGAAAAAAGGAAAAAAGAAGGAAAAAAGAAGGAAAAAAGAAGGAAAAAAAAAAAGGGGGGGAAAAAGGGGGGGGAAAGGAAAAAAAAAGGAAAAAAAAGGAAAAATAAAGGATCTCCCTGGCAGCCTCCACATTCCCCCAGAGCTGTTCCAAGACACAAAATCCTGGCTGGTGACCCCAAAAAGTACCTGGCACCAACCCCACCCTGGCACGAGGGCTCTGCTCCATGCTCCAAAGGGAACAGCGTGGCAAGAGAACCCAAAAATTCCCAAACTCTCTGAGGCTCCCAGTTTTCCTGTTGATGTCTCCCAGGTCAGCAGGATCCAGAGGGAATTTGTGGCATGGAAAAGAGTTAAAATTTCACTTCCTCTTTGCTGATTTAGGATTTAAGGCCAGCTAAAACAAGGGAAGGGCCTAAGATTCCCACTCCATCCCAAAGAGTTGGGGTCCTGCAGGAATATTTCAGTTTAATCAGCCCTGGAGAGCTTGAAAGGGGTTGTGGAAATGTTACCTGGTGCATCCCTTGGGATTTCAGGAGGAATCAATCTACTTGCAGGCAGGAATGTCTGACATTTCCACTTGGAGGAGTTCTGGGATCATTTGTGACCCCCCAAATCCACCCAACGCAGGACACCAGAACCACAGAGATCAGGAGTCATTTACCACAGAGCTGGGCTGAAGAGTTCCACTGAAATTCAGGAATTTCTAATCTTTTCAAACATCCTGGGGCCGTGGTGAGGTTGGAAGTGTCCAGGTTGGAGCCTCTGGAATGAGATGATCCTTAAGGTTCTCTCCCAACCCAATCCAGCCTGGAATTCTCTGAAGTGATTCCTGTGCCCATCATCCTTAACTGCTCCAAAAGCAACATTTTAAGTGATAGAAACAACACTTTAATCACAGCTCTATCTCCAATTCCAGCACCAGCCTAGATTTTGGTGAAAAAAAAAAACCATCCAGAGGAAAAAGTGACTCCTGTCAACACAGGAAAGATCTCAGTTCCAATTAAGGAGCTGCTAATTTTTATCCTAAATTAGCTTTTAATTAGCAGGACATTTCACTTCAGGGTGTGGTAATAAAAAAAAAACCAGAAACTTTGAAAAACAAACAAGAGTTTGGTGTTAGAAAACCCAAAAAAAAGCTAAAAAAGAGGAGCTGGAACTTCCAGCCTCTCCTCCCAAAGGTTTTGTTCTCTCACAGCCAACAGGGACTAAAAATTTGTTCTGGGAGTGGGAAAAATCTGATAAATGTTAGAAATCCAACACCTATTTGCAAGGAGATTTCTCTGATGGCAGCAGAGCAAAGCTGATCATTATCTGTGAAAACCCAGGGGGAAAAAAACCACCTGAAATGATTTAAAGAAATGATTTAAAGGAATTATTTAAAGGAATTATTTAAAGGAATTACCCAGATCGACTTCTGTAAGGAAAAATAATAAAAAAACCCACCTGAAATTATTGAAATAAATTCAACAAACAGCATTCCAGTGCTAAGGAAAATATTGGGATCCAGGATCCCAAATTTCCCCTATTGTCACCCCAAAACAATCCCCCCATTCAGGTGCTGCCAGGTGTCCAGAAAAGTTTTGGCAACAGCTCTTGGGAAAGGTCAGAGCTGTTGTTTGGTTTGTTTCAAGGTAAGTTTACACCTTTTTTTTTAAATTTTTAAAAAGATAAAGGAAGAAAGGAAAAGAATTGTTCCTATTTCCCTGTTAAAAACAGCTTTTTCCAGCAGCAATTCCAAACCACGACTCGTGGAGATAATTAAACCTAATTAAAGGTGATTATTCCCCATTAATGAGCTGCAATAAAAGCATCGAGAGGCAGAGGAAAAAGAGATTTTACTGCAAGAACTTTATTGCACCACGTTCAAGGGCTGAGCCAGGAGTTGTGCCTGTGGGACATAGGGGGGCACAGTGACAGCCCCACACTGTGACAATCTGCATTTCTTCACTGTTTCCCCCTCAAATTAAGGCTGGAGATGATAATTAGTACATTATAATCAAGAGGGGAATTAGGGGAGGAGGGGGAAGAATGCAAAGTTATACAGAGAGCCTTTAAAATCTGTTTTATTGTTCTTCAGGAGGAGTTGGGGTTGGGGTTTTCCATCCAGCTCAGCACCTTCCCCTCCAATCTGACTTCATTTGTCAAATTGGTTTTAAAGCAGGATTCCTTTTGCTAAAAAAAAAAAAAAAATATCCATTTTTTTATTTGCAGAAAGGTGGAACTTCAGGCTGGGAGTGCAGGAGGGGAAGGTAAAGGCCAGAAGTGGGTGATTTCAGCACCATTTCCCTCCCACCTGGGCTCGGGCCATTCCTCAGGGCAGCATCCACACCACAAACACTCCCAGCCCTCCTCGATCCATGGAAAGACTCAGGAATATTCCACAGGGAGGAGGGAATTCAGCACAACCACAGCACCGGGGGCTGGGGACCTCACCTGAGGGGCTTGACAAGTACTGACATTTTCTGCTTAAATTTCTAAAAGCTCTCCCAAGGATTGGAATTGCAAAAGTCCATTCCCTGTGCTCTGGAAAGGTTCGTGCAGGAGTCTGGAAGAGGGAGAAATCCTGGGAAGGGAGGATGGGTACGAGGCCACACCTGCTGCAGGTACAGAACAACAGCAAAATATCCCAAGGGAACAGAGTCCTAAACCTGGATCCAAACCCTTCCAAGGCTGGATATTATGGAAAAACATCCAGGAGAAGGTGCACAAGGTCACCCCTGAGGCAGGGCACTACAAAAAGTGTGTTTGGTAGAAGCAGCCTGGCTAAAATTGCTCCTAAAATCCCTTAATTGGTTCCCTGGCAGCCCCACAAAAAGATCTCCAAAAATCCGAGTTGTTAGGGTTTGCTGATGAAGGGTGCCAGGATTTTGGGGTGCAATTAGGGATTCTCCCTCCCAAAGACCCCAATAAAAAAGAAGAAGGCAATCAGTGGTTCAGTTGAGAAAATCCCCCCTCATTTTTCCCTCACACCTGGCCCCAAATCCCAATTTCCTGCGCTCAGCAAGGCAGGGAATGTGGATAGCAGCAGCAAAAAAAAAAAAAAAAAAAAAAAAAAAAAAAAGCCTTTTCCATCTTTTTGACAGAGAAATTAATTTTAAGTCCTTGTCTGAATCGCCCCTTGCTCACCCAGGACACTTTGGAACATCAGTCCTGTGCCAGGATGGATTTTCTGTCTAGCAACAGAAAGGGAGTAATTAACATTTCAGCCAAATTCTTTGGAAAAAAAAATCAAGACTGACACACACAGAGAATCTCACACACTCTCAAAAGTAGAATCACCAGAGGGTTTAGGCAGTGAGGTTTCTGTTCAAGCCCCCCAGGAGTCAGAATTCCATGGGAAACACCCAGCACAGACATCACCCAATCCCCTGGGATGTGCCCAAAAAGGGGCTTAAGGCTGTTCCCAGCCAGCCACAAAGGCTCCTCCTCGTGTCTCTGCCAGGTTAAAACCAAAAAAAACCTCCTTTTCCAAGAGTTTAAAGAGGAATTCATGGCTCAGGCCCTGACTGGGGGGTGCTTTCCTCAAGAAAATACTCCCTGCACAAGCCAATGCTCTGCTGCTTTTCCTCAGACATAAAGTTGACTTTATTTCTTTTCTTAAAAAGTTAAAAATACAGAAGGGTCAGAAACTGCTTTTCTCCTCGCAGATTGCAGCGTAAGGAGAAAACAATCCTTCACTGAAATGTTTCTCTTAATTGGGTTTTATTATTATTATTATTATTATTATATTTTTTTAATTTTGGGTTGGTTTTTTTTTTCCTCTCAATCATCATCACCCATTTTTTTTTATTATTATTATTTTTTAGGACACAGGTTGAGGAGCACTGACTCCACCGTTAATTTGATGACGTTTTGTTTTGATTCCAGATTCACATTTCCAGGTGCCAAGAGTCCAGAGAAGAGCCCCCTGCTCACTTCTGCCTTCCTTTTGAGATCTTTTTGTTTGTTTATTTATTGAACACAGCAGTGACCGTTGGCATCTTTGAAGCGTAATCGCATCTTAGGCCGGTATTTCTCCAGATAAAGCAGCTGTTTGGAATTGAAAGCTCCCCTCCTTTTCCTAAAAAAACACAAGGAAGGAGGATATCAATGGAAAAAGCACCACTTCGCTCACTTCAGGCAGATTATTTGTTGTTTTAATGAGGTTTTTTAGCTCGAAAAAGCAGAATTTTGGCTGGAATTCGTGGCTTGGGAGAGGGGGGATAAACCAGCACAATATTCCAGGGGAATATCCTGATCTAATTCCAGCTTTTTTTTTTTTTTAAAGGGAGATTTTATTCCCATGCCTTGCAGTAGTTAAGGAACAACATCAAGGTCACCCTCCCCAGGTGCTGCTTATCAGCTAAAAGAGACAAAGAGATAAAGGGAAAAAAAAAAAAGAATTTCCAAAAAGGCAGGAAAATCTGTTGCCAGCAATCCAAGGAAAACTGGAGACCCTGGGAAGCCAGGAAAAGCTGGAATTGCTTCGTGGCAAAGCTCCCTCCACAGAAATCTCACCTGCTGAGCTTCATTTCCAGGGATGTTGTCACTGAATTCATCCTGCCCCAGGTTTTTCTCCCCAAGATGGGAATGTGCCCCCAAAATTCCCCTGGGAATGCTGAGCTCCTCTGTTTGTTGGCTCGACACCCCCCCCCCCAGAATTTAATTTGTATTTTTATTAATTAAAAGTAATTTTTACAGTCTCATTTTTGACATTTTTACCTCACAAAAATCAAAATTTTTGAGCCTTTTCTTAACATTCAAATCCAGAATTTAAGGAGAGAGATCACCCAATAATCTTCATTAATTAGCAATTTTTACTGCTCCAGCCTAGACCTTTTTACCTCACAAAAATCCAAATATTTGAGGTTTTTCTTCACATTTAAACCCAGATTTTAAAGAGAGATCACCTGTTAATCCTCATTAATTAGAATTAATTTTTACAGCCCCATCCTTGACACTTCTACCTCACAAAAATCCAAATTTTTGAGGCTTTACTTCACATTTAAACCCAGATTTTAAAGAGAGATCACCTGTTAATCCTCATTAATTAGAATTAATTTTTACAGCCCCATTCTCAGCACTTTTACCTCACAAAAATCAAAATTTTTGAGGCTTTACTTCACATTTAAGCCAAGATTTTAAAGAGAGAGATCACCTGCTAATCCTCATTAATTAGAATTAATTTTTACAGCCCCATTCTCAGCACTTTTACCTCACAAAAATCAAAATTTTTGAGGCTTTTCTTCACATTTAAACCCAGATTTTAAAGAGAGAGATCACCTGCTAATCCTCATTAATCAGCAGCAATTTTTATAGTCCCATTTTTGACATTTTTACCTCACAAAAATCAAAATTTTTGAGCCTTTTCTTAACATTCAAATCCAGAATTTAAGGAGAGAGATCACCCAATAATCTTCATTAATTAGCAATTTTTACTGCTCCAGCCTAGACCTTTTTACCTCACAAAAATCCAAATATTTGAGGTTTTTCTTCACATTTAAACCCAGATTTTAAAGAGAGATCACCTGCTAATCCTCATTAATTAGAATTAATTTTTACAGCCCCATTCTCAGCACTTTTACCTCACAAAAATCAAAATTTTTGAGGCTTTTCTTCACATTTAAACCCAGATTTTAAAGAGAGAGATCACCTGCTAATCCTCATTAATCAGCAGCAATTTTTATAGTCCCATTTTTGACATTTTTACCTCACAAAAATCAAAATTTTTGAGCCTTTTCTTAACATTCAAATCCAGAATTTAAGGAGAGAGATCACCCAATAATCTTCATTAATTAGCAATTTTTACTGCTCCAGCCTAGACCTTTTTACCTCACAAAAATCCAAATATTTGAGGTTTTTCTTCACATTTAAACCCAGATTTTAAAGAGAGATCACCTGTTAATCCTCATTAATTAGAATTAATTTTTACAGCCCCATTCTCAGCACTTCTACCTCACAAAAATCAAAATTTTTGAGGCTTTTCTTCACATTTAAACCCAGAATTTAAGAAGAGAGATCACCTGTTAATCCTCACTAATTACCAGCAATTTTTATAGTCCCATCCTAGACATTTTTACCTCAAAAATCAAAATTTTTGAGCGTTTTCTTCACATTTAAACCCAGATTTCAAGGAGAAAGTGGGGAAGATCACCTGTTAATCTTCATTAATTAGAATTAATTTTTACAGCCCCATTCTCAGCACTTTTACCTCACAAAAATCAAAATTTTTGAGGTTTTTCTTCACATTTAAACCCAGATTTTAAGGAAAGAGATGACCTGCTAATCCTCATTAATTAGAATTAACTTTTACAGCCCCATCCTTGACACTTTTACCTCACCAAAATCAAAATTTTTGAGGTTTTTCTTCACATTTAAACCCAGATTTTAAAGAGAGATCACCTGTTAATCCTCATTAATTAGAATTAACTTTTACAGCCCCATTCTCAGCACTTTTACCTCACAAAAATCAAAATACTTAAGGTTTTTCTTCACATTTAAATCCAGATTTTAAACAGAAAGAGAAAAATCACCTGAGAATCCTCCCCTCTGAAGAGAGGGAAAGGCACGAAGCTCAGATTTATGGCAAAGCCATGCCATTATTTCAGGCTAAAACTCCTAAAAAACCCCAAATCTCTTCCTTAACAGGCCTGTCAAAACCACTGGAATGAAAGATTCCTGGGGAAAAGAAGCAAAAAAATGGGAATTTTCACTTACTGCCTTATAAACTGAACTGCATCCTCATACTTCATTCCACATTCAATGAGAGCAAGTGCAACCAGAACAGGAGCCCTGCAGGAAAAAATCAGTATTTAAGGAAGATCCACAGAAACAATAAATTGAACCCTTCAAAATTCATCAAATTCCTCTCCCAACAAGCAGCTGAAGGGTTTTTTTCTTGGAGTATTACCCACAGGAAGGAGTTTGCCTGATGTAAAATGACTTTTTGGAAGGGAGTTCTGCTTCCAAAGGAAATAAAAATCAATAGCAGCTCTTTAGTGGTTGGGGTGTGAGATAATAATTCTGGATTTTTATGCTTTTTTATCTCACTTGAACCTGATTTTCTGCTTTTTAACATCTTCTTGAATGCCTTTTACAGCGTGGATTGAGCTGTACAGAGGCAGAGCTATGAACACACGGCTTCATATATATTCACATATTTATTTTTTAAAGTACATTCTGTAAAGAAACGGGAATAAAGAGAATTTTCTGCTTTGGGATCTTCATTTTGGAAGTCAGTTAAGTGGAAAAAAAAAGTGGTTTTAACAAGCAAGAATCCCAGAATACACTGATTTTCTCCTGGATTGATGTTCACCCCACAGGGCAACAGGCACCTCTAAGGGTGGAGTAAAAAAGGATTAAAGAGGTGCCAGGAATTGGACAATTCATGGGGGTAAAATAACAAAATTCAGGAGGAATGACTCCCACTATCACCCTGCACCTGCATAAATACAATTATTCACTTGCCAAGTGTGAATTTGAAACTCTAAGGGCACTTGAATGAAATACAATAGACTAAAAGAGAATAGGAGAGACTAAAAGAGAACAGGGAAAAACAAACAGGGAAAAACTGGAAAAAACTGGAAAAAACTGGAAAAAACTGGAAAAAACTGGAAAAAACTGGAAAAAACTAGAGAAAAACTAGGGAAAAACTAGGGAAAAACTAGGGAAAAACTAGGGAAAAACTAGGGAAAAACTAGGGAAAAACTAGGGAAAAACTAGGGAAAAACTAGGGAAAAACTAGGGAAAAACAGGAAAAAACAGGAAAAAAACAGGAAAAAAACAGGAAAAAAACAGGAAAAAAACAGGAAAAAAACAGGAAAAAACAGGAAAAAACAGGAAAAAAACAGGAAAAAAAATAGGAAAAAAAATAGGAAAAAAATAGGAAAAAAATAGGAAAAAAATAGGAAAAAAATAGGAAAAAAATCGGAAAAAATCGGAAAAAATTGGAAAAAATCGGAAAAAATAGGAAAAAAATAGGAAAAAAATAGGAAAAAAATAGGAAAAAAATAGGAAAAATCGAAATAAAATCGAAATAAAATCGAAATAAAATCGAAATAAAATCGAAATAAAATCGAAATAAAATCGAAATAAAATCGAAATAAAATCGCTGTCTCTTTTCTAGGCCTGAACTCAGTTCCCCACTGCAGGCAACCAATTTTCTGGATTAACCCAGGATTTCTGTGCAGCTCCTGCTTTTCCCTGTGCCTGAGAGCAGCAGGGAAAGGGCCCTGTGGAAGGAGCAGATGGATTTGAGGTGTGGAGGTGACACAAGAGAGGAGAAACCTCTGGAAAAACCACTCGAGCCACATGTGGCCAGGTCCTGAAGATGTTCCTTGGATAAAACCAGAGCCCAAATGGGAAAACAAATGTTAATGGCTCCTGTGCCATGAAATATTGGCCATTTCTCCCTCTGGCTCCTCATCTCCTCCTCTCTTCTCTTGCAGAGGTGGGAATTTAAGAACTTGATGCACTCCCCACTCTTTAATCTTTGTTTTCCACTCCTTCAAGATGTTAATTAATGCCACACTGGAACAGCACCAACACTTCAATTCCGTTTATCCCCCAGGATAAATACAACATCCAGGGATTCCATTTGGGAATTGCAGCATTTTTTTTTTTAAATCTTGAAAGGTTCTTCCTCAAAGCTGGAGTGGTGAGGAAGAAACACCAGGCTGACTTCTCCAAACTGAAGGGAAGCCACTTGAGAGGAAGAAAAGTAATTAAATTAGTGCTCCTAAATGGCTTTTTTTTTTTTAATTTCCACAGGATAGTTTATCAGTGGAAAAGAGAAGGAAATAAAACAAAAACGTATTAAAAATGTATTCTACTTATGTGAAGTAGCACAGAAGTGTTTATTGTTTTAGCACAAATACTTTTAAATTAATGAATTCCTAACACTTTTAAATTAATGATTTTATAATATTCTTAAATTACTGAATTCATGATTGACAGAAGTGTTCTGACCCATCTCTCCAAGGTTTTTGATCAGAGTTCTGAAATCACTGAGTATTTTTAAGCTGCACTAAGTCCCTGCTGCTTTAATGACACAAATTTGAGCTTGTTGGCTTAAATTATTTGGGAGAAAACAGAGAAATTGGGGTTTGTTAAACACCTAGCTGCAAAAGAAATGACATCTTAATCCCATTTAGAGCCAGGAGAGCAGAGCACTGACCTTCCCAAGCCTGCCACACAGTGAACAGCCACACAGCATCCAGGCTCCTCCCGAAATTTGGTTTTCAAAAGGTTCAGCCAGTCCTCCACGATCTGACTTGGGGGTGGTGCTCCATCATCAAACGGCCAATCCTGAGGGGGGGGAAAAAAATTCCATGAAATCCACAACCTCCAGCAGTGGGAGAAGAATCCTGGATTTAGTGGGAAAAAAAAAAAAAAAAAAGGCATAATAAACACAGTTCTGGGGGTGTTTTTCTGGTGGCACAGGAGTTTGTAGGTCGATATTATAATGCAACATTAAATGTTTAACAACCATTTAACTGCACTCTGCAATAAACCCCACACGAACTCCTCTGCAATGAAGGATTTTTTTAGAAAAAATAGCTGCCCTTGAAATCCCATTTTATTAAAAAAGATGTGAAAATCAATAGGTGTTTTCAAATAAACACGGGAGAGAGGAGAACTCTGCAGAGTTCCTTCTGAAATCCTATTTGTGCTTCAGGCTCTGTGGAGGAGAAGCTGTTCCTAAAAATTCCCAGTTCCAATGGAGCAGCTCCTCCAGCTGCTGGGAATCAGGGAGTTACCAATCACCTGGATGGTTTTAATTTGAAAAAAAAAACCCACATTCACAAGCAGAAAGGTGTTTAAATAATGGCTAAAAGCCACATTTTTGCAGCCAGCAGTAAATCCAGGCCACATTTAATATCAACAATCAAAAATGCCATGGAAGCAGCTTCCCATTTTCCTGAGGACACACAACTCTCCTGGAATTTGTGCTCCACATCTTTCCTTGCAGGCCCAAGCACAACATCCCACAGTTTATAATCCTTTTGGATGTGGGGAGTGCTGGAGAAAGGATGTAAAGGGGGGGAAAAAACCCAGTATTTTGTAGTTATTTAGCACTTTTCTTTAGATGATGGTGATGTATTTTACCACAAAAACTCCTGGACTATTCCACAAGCTCTGGAAATGGAAGGAAATTGCTTTGAAAGGAGCCCTCTCCCCTCATCAGGCACAAACAACCCTTTCCTGGAGCACTTTAAGAACAGGTTCTGATTTAATAATATTCTCTGAAACCCGAAAACCACCGGAGTTTTCATTCTGAGATGCACTTCAACACTTCCTGAAGAACAAACAACAGCTCAGCAATGTGCTGCAAAGTGGGAATGAGTCTGAGAGCTACAAAACCCCCAAAAATACTGAAATAACTTTATATGGGATGAATTCTCCAAGCCTGAAGAGTGCAGAGAACTCCTTTGTTAAAGTACTTGGAAAATTAAAAATATCTGGGACAACACAGCAAAGTAAAAGGCCACAGGAATAAGATCAGCAAGTAAAACTTGTTCTTTCTAATAAAAGGCTTTTATGGGATTTTCCACTCAACCCCACAGTGCTGCCTGGATTATTTTAGGGCTGTGGCACCCCCTGTCCCAGGAAGAGAGGTACAGACTGCAGGATGCTGCTTTTGAAACGGGATTTCTGTGTATAAATTAAATTAAATCTTTTCCTTCATATTCACACAACTCCTGGGCTGGCCTGAGTCAACCCCAGCTGATCCCAGAGCTGCTAAAACACAGTCCAGAATGAGGAACAAGAATAATTCTGGCACCAGGGAAGGAATTGCAGCAGAGTTTTGCAGGAATTTTTTCCTTATTCCGAGTTCTGCCACCCCTGGATTCCTGCTGGACAGGACAGAAAAGCCATTTCTGAGCTGCACAATGAAAACAGTGATTAATAACCAGGATTGCACAAAGGGAAAACACAGCTCTCCCTGCAGCAGTGGGAAGGGGGGAGAGGCAGGAAAGGAAAGGGATTTATCCTCTTTTCCCTTTTTCTGGAACAGCCCAACAGCTCCAGGTCTGCCCTGGCTCCAGGTGGTGAAGAAGCGACAGAACTTTGAGGTGACAAAGAACCTTTTCTTCAAAAATACTGGAATTAGGAGCTCCCAGAGCTGGCCTGAATCTGTGCAGGATGAGCCCACAGCTTCCACTTCCAGCCTGGAATCGCATGGCAAGGAATTCCCACCTCCAACGGGGCACTTCCACCTGCCTGTGGCATCCTGGTGGCAGCTCTTGAGGGGCACAGAGGGTCAAGAAAATCCGATCCAATAAATCAAGGAGTGAAAGAAGGAGGACAAGGAAATATCCCTTCGATCCTGAAGATGAACAAAGCCACCACAACCCCTCTGGTTGCCAAAAAAATCCTCCCAGGAATAAAAATCCCTCCCGGTTTTCCTGACGGTCCCATTTGTGTTCTGAGCCTTGCCACACGAACCCAGCCCACAGGAACTAAATCCATGCCCAGCTCCTGGATCCCAGCCCTGCTGACAAACACGTGCAGGCAATAGTATTCCTGCTGCACCCAGGGAACAGCTCATTCCCTACTTTCTCACTCTGCCATCTGGAAAAAAGCTCCGGAGCCGCCACGTTCTACCCGTGATCCAACTCCCAGCTTTGCCAAAACACTCTCATTTTCGGGGGTTTCACTGAGTTTTTGACCTCAGCAGGGTAAAAAAAAAAGACATTAAATGGTGCTAAAAGAGGCACTGATCACCCCCAGGCTGCGGTTTTAATCTTTAATGTTCTTTTTTACAGGCAAATATTAGCTTTAAATAGCAAGGTGTTTTCTCAGCCGGGGGTAACTCGATCCCATTTCTGAGCAGTGACAGGGCTCTGCCTGGGAGAAAAAAAAAGCAGGAATTCATGGGGAAGAGTAGCTGGATTGATCTCCCTCCTGGAGCAGTGTGCTGAGGCTTTTTAGGCTGAGGGAAATGTCTTCAGACAGGAGATTCTGCTCAAAGTGAGAGGCTCCACAGCAGGGCAGAGCTGCAGGAAACCCCATTTCCAGTTTTTTTAGCAAAGCTTCCTCAAAGAGCAGCTTTCGGTTCAAAATTGAGGTTTGAAAGCTTCCTGAGAACCAAAACCTTGAATTATTTTAGAAACACAGGCTCCAGAGCACTGCCCAGCTCCTGCAGCTGCCCCACAGCCTGGAAAAGGTGGGAATTCCATGCCAGCTCAGGAAGAATCTCCCCTCCGGCACAGGAATTCTCTCCCAAGCCCCAGCTTAACTTAGGGCTCAGAGGGATTCTGCAGCACAATTTAATCCTTCCAACCTCTGGCAGCCTGAGGAGTATCCCAGGGAGAGGTTTCACAGCAGTGTGTCCAAAAACACCTCCGTGTCCAAGTCCCAGACAGCTCTGGAACTCTGGAAGGAGGAAAAACGCAATTCCAGAGGGCAGCCCTGCAAGGAGCGACTTTTCCAACAACACTGAAGCTCACGTGGCTGCCTGGAACTGGAATAAAAGCATTGCAGGGCTGGAAGCCAAGAAACCTGACTGACCTGGAGTTTTCACTGATACGCCAGGATACAAGTTTTTTTCTCCTCATGGAAAACTGCAGGAGTTTTCCTCCGGCTGAGCCACGGAAAGCAAGAGGCAATGGAGAGCTGCAGGAAGGTTGAGGTGCAATTTCTGCCCTCACAACACCCGAGTGTTACTCACTGCAGCAAAATAAACTGATTATATCAGGCACACTCTAATAATTCCCAAGTATTGCCTGGAAAAACACTGCCTGCAAGCTCAGGGTGAGCACACACCTCTTAAAAAAACCTCCCCTGGAACAGTCAGACACCATTGCACAATGGCAGCTGTGATTAAGCAGGGAAGGAATTCCACCTGCTGAACTGGGAAGTGCCAGTCAGAGGTCAGGAGGACAGGGTTTGATGGGATTTTGGGAAGGAATTCTTCCCTGGGAAGGTGGGGACGGGTTGGGATGGAATTCCCAGAGAAGCTGTGGCTGCTCCATCCCTGGAAGTGTCCAAGGTTGGGTTGGAGCAATCTGGGATAGTGGGAGGTGTCCCTGCCCCTGGCATGGATGAGCTTTAAGATCCCTTCAGACCCAAAACATTCCAGGATTCCATGACTCTCTCCTGCTGCAGCCATTCCACAGAAATCTGTATTAATGTGTCACCTACAGGCTCAAAAGTGGAGCTTTCTGTAAGAGCAAGGAACGGAAATTTTATCCACATCCTGAGAAAACCAACAGCAAAGCCAAAAAATGCCGTGGCCACAGACAAGGACCAAACCAGGCTTCAACCACAGGGCTGAACACCAGATTTTACCAAAAATAATCACTAAAAAAGCAAACAAAATATCCCAACAAATCCAAAAATACACAAAGGTCCAGTGAGTTTCCCAAAGCCACCTTTACCTGGTGCTACTTTACTTTCCTTTTGGCCAAGCTGGAGCAGCCCCAAGCTCTTGCCCAAAGCATGAAGAGATTCCCACAAGTTCTACACATGAAAATTCACATTTTTAGCCAGTTTTAAAGGCAACTCACTAGAACTTGGATTCCTTCTTTCTCGATTGGAGCTTGATCATAAGTGGCATCACAAACTCGCACCAAGGTTGTCACCCCGTACTTCTTCAGCTCCTTGAAGGGAAAGGAAAACATGTGAGCACTGATGAATTATAAATCTCATTTTACCAGCTATAAACCTCAACATTTTCCACAGTTTCAATGCACCGAGGTGACTGCCCAAGGAAGGAGCAAGAGATAAAGTTTGTGAGGACGAGTTACAAGAGAGAGGACAAAAGAGAAACATCTCTGAGGGGGAAAAAAATTACAATTTTAAAAGCAAAGTTAAAATAGCTGCTTAAATCCTCCAAGCAGCTTCTTCTCCTCCTCTTTAAATAGAAGCCTGGGACTGTTTGCTTCAGCCAGTGTTGACATTTGGAGGCAGGGAGGAACAGAACACACACCCCACCATAGTCCAGCTTCCTGGTAATGCACTATAAGTAGCACTCGGTGCCAGATAAAGAATCAGAGGATCAAACAAAAGTTGCTCCAGTTCACTCTGAAGGTTCATAAAGCAAGTAGGAATTTCCTCTGGTGTCTGAGCTGAATCCTTATTGCACCTCACAATTAACAGGAGTATCTACTGGAGAGAGACTCCTGAAAAGGGAAGAAAATTCTCAATAACGGGGGTGAAATAAAAACAAAACGTGGCCGTGAGGGAAATGGAGCAGTGGTATCTGAGCAGACCCACGTGAAGGGACACTCAGGCAGCAGCTGGAGATGACAGGATCCCTCTGGAATGACAAAAACCTGCACACAGCAGATAAAAGCCCTCTTGAGAGAAGCCAGAAGGGCACAGAGATGTGAAATCCACTGTGCTGCTGCTCCTCTGCTGAGCCCATCTGCCACTCGCACAGAAAATTGCATTTTGCTGTATTTAAGATGTCACTATGTCAGTCACAGCGTGACCCACAGCACTTGGCTCCTCTGGCAGGGTGACCCAGCAGAGGCCACTTTTCATGGATCAGCTCTGGCACCTGAAATCCCTGACAGTTCTGGGATGGACAGAGGAGCTGGATAACTCATCCTGTAAATTTAAACTTCTGTTTGAGTCTTGCATTTAATCCTCTGAGGGAAGAGAAAGCTCAGTTCCAACTCCTACCTGCTTCTTGAAAAGCAACAGCTGAGCAAGGGGTTGGTTTATTAAAAACCAACAAAAACCATTGTTCAATGAAAAAGAACATCTGGAGTCGCAGAATATTCAAAAACCAGGACAAGAACAGCAGAATCATGGAATGGTTTGGGTGGGAAGGGAACTTAAAGCCCATCCAGTTCCAGGGGACAGGGACACCTTCCCCTATCCCAGATTGCTCCAAGCCCCATCCAGCCTCGCCTCGGACACTTCCAAGGATGGGGCAGCCACAGCCTCTCTGGGAATTCCATCCCAACCCCTCACCACCCTCACAGGGAGGAATTTCCTGGATATTTAACCTAAATTTTCCCTTTTCCAGTTTGAACCCATTACTCTTGTCCAAGGAGTAAATCCTTGATGGTAAGGGGGGGTGTGTTTGTATCCCAAAACTGAAGCTCTTTCAAGCCAAGAAATGCAAGAATTCAGAAAAAAATCATCAGTGGCTTAGAAAAAAATCATCAGTGGCTTCTCTCCTCGTACTGTGAGGAGAATGTGAATAATGAAGACAAAAACCCCTTAAATTTTACCCTTTAATTTCAGGTAACAGGCAAAGCACTGAGCAGCAGAGGTGAGGAAGGACTGGTCAGCACCTGAGCAGGAATTCTGAGGAATTTGGGAATTGTTTTTTGGCCTCCTTACCTCGATGAACTTGCTGAGGGTTGCATTGGTTGGGTTGTGAGTGATCAGGAAACGCAGATTCTCGTATGTAATTTCCACGGGGGCTGGACGGTTCATAATGGCAAAGAAAATGTGTGAGGGGCCAAAAAAAAAAAGAAAAGAAAAGAAAAAAAAGAAGAAAAATAAAAGGGGAGGGAAAAAAAAAATCAATGACCTTGGAAACGTTTCACAGCAGAAAACATCAAAAAGACCACTAATATGCTTGGGATTGATCAGAGCTTGCTTTGACGGGTTTGTTCCTCAGGGATTTTGCTCCTAGAAAAGCAGGTTTGCTTCAGAATCCTCAATTCCTGGCGGGTGGTATCCTTCAGACTCCCGAAATTCCGACTACATGCAAGACTAGGCAGCCTGTTCTACATTTAGGCACTGGTGAGGCGAAGGAAGTAAGGGCAGGTTTTGTCTCCACTTCGTTTTCCTGGCGCTGAGTTCTGCCAGAGTCAGTGACAGGAATCTGCTTCCAATGGGCAGGAGATATCCCATAAATTTGAGCGCGTCCCGCTGTGTTCCCGGAGTCTTCAAGGCAAAGGGAATTCTGGCACACCCGTGGGGAGCCCCCTCAGCTCACTTGGCAGCCAGGGTGCTGTGCTGGGCCTGGCAGAAGTCTGCCCTGACGCTCAGAATCGCCATAAATGTGCCAAGTATCCTCCAACAGAACACCTGGAATCAGGGAAAAACAGCGGGAAAAGCGTTGGTGGTTTCTGTTTCCATCATTGACTCGCCCAGAGGAACTCAAAATTAAGGCCAACACTGAAAAAAACCCCAAATGAATAGAAGTTCTGAGAGCCCTAATCCCAAATATTGTGAATATTCTCTCGGGATTTGTTGTAATTCCTGCTCCTGGAGCCACTAAGAACATGGAATTCTCGCTGTGCCCCCAACCAGGTGTCCTGGAATAACAGAGAACAGCATAAAGCCAAGCACACACTTGGAAATGTCATGGGCACAGCCCCACCTGCTTGGCTGGAGCCCAAATATATAAAAAATAGCACTGCTGTGGCTCTATTTTCTGAACAAAACCAGCAGCAGGAGCAGAAGTAAGAGCAGAATAAAAAAAAAATAATAAGAGTATAATCAATTTTTCATGTCTTTGAGCTCTTGCTAGCAGATAAATTTCACCCAACTTGAAGTATCCCCCAGAAATCTATCAAAGTGATGGCCAAATGGTCATTTAGCTGCAATAACTTTTAGTTATTCTCAATTATTTCAGTTATAACCATAATAACTTTTGGTTATTCTCAGCCTTATCTCTATTTACAGACCTGGGCTTTAAAGGCAGCCAGTTTGAAGACCCAAAATTCAAAATACAAATGTTTCAGCAGTGAAGGATGGAACAAACCATGAAATTTAGGGAGATGAAAATGGACTTATCCCCAACTACCTCGAATCAGGAGCGAAATATTAAATTATCAACGTGGCTCTTCAGTGCTTTCAAAAATAATGAAGCCAAGGAGTCGCTGCTGACACCTCCTTTTTTGAGGGGAAAAAAGGTCGAAATCAGATGGATCAAATCCCACCCCGCAGGCAGAAGTCACAGACTTCTGCAACTGGAGTGGAAAGGTCACCGTGGCACAGTGGAGTGAGGATAATTAGGGAAAAACACACCCCCACGGAGTTCCCATCCCAAACTTGTGCAGTGCTCAGTGTTTAATGAGATCCTCACTTTCAAACAGGCAAATTAAGCGCTACGAAATTACCTTTTCCACTGCCATCAAGTCAAAAATCACCCAAAGAACAGCAATTATTCCCTTAAAGTACAGCTTTCAGTGCCAAAAATGGTATTAATTAGCTTGCCAGAGGCAAGAGAAAAGCTGTGTTCAATCACCTCCCCCGACCTTAACGCAGCTCCTGCTCTGAGTGACTGAAATACAAATTTCCTCCATGAATCCTGGGATGTTTTATCCACAGGATGGAACCTCAGCCCAGATGGGAGAGTGCCCTCTAAACACATCAGACTCAAGTCCTTACATTTATCAATTCGCTCTCTCATAGATCATAGAAAACTTAGAGGTGAAAGCCCAATTAGAACTTAATTAAGGAGAATAAAAATGGTTTTTATAAATAATTTAATGGCAAAATGAGGAGAAAGGAGAAACTCCATTCCTAGATTTCCTTTTCCAAGATTTGGGTTGGAAGAGCCTCATCCAGAGCTATTTTTGCCCTGGAAGTGGTATCAAATCAGGGTCATTTTGGATACACTTCAAATCAAAGAGGGAATTTCACCCCAATTATTTTAAAAGGTGGTTGTACAAACAATTTACCAGGTCATGAAGAAGTGGAATATCTCATTTCCACGTGTCCTAAGCATGGCAAGGAGTCACCAACTCCTTGGTGACCTTGGCCAAGTCTTTTGGAGTGGCTCACCTCCTCTGAAAAACGGGAATGACACCGGCTCCCCTTCCCAAAGGGATATTCCTGAAGCATTTAATTAGCTCCTAGCTCAGGAGTGATTAAAAATGTAAAGCACTGTATTTAAGCCTGAAAAAGTTATTCCCAGCAGGATAAGGAGTTGATGTAGCACGCAAGTCGAATTTTAAAAGTTTGGGTTACTGACAAATATCAAGTTTAAAAAGAAAAATCAGGCTTCTAATTAAGAAAATGAAAACTTATTGTCTACAACGTCCAATTTCCCCAAGTAAATACTTTTTAAAAATCTCCCTCCCCATGTTACCAAATAAATTCACACTTCAAAACCCCGAGAGAACTGATGGCAATAAATTGTAACCAGGTCTGTGGACAGCAGCAAACAAGGAATCGTTTTTCAGCCAATTAACCTTCCGATTTTATAGGCAGAAAGTGAGCTAGGACATGGAGAGCAACCAAAAAATGACAGCGTGTTTGACGTGGCTGGCCTGGAAAAGGGAGCAGAACATCCGAGGAGGAAGCAGAGGAGGAAGAGGAGGAGGAAAAGCAGAGACCCAGCAGGACAAACAGCCGGGAATAAACACTCCTGGGGCTGAAAGGATGTGCCTGGGAGGCAGCTCCTGGTGGTGTTATCAGGGAATGGTTATCAATCAGCATGGAGAGGTTATCGATCTGTGCAGGTGGGAGGGATTTAGGGAAGCTGTAGCTGAACACACACAGAGATGCCACCAGGATTGGGCTCCCCTCACCCACGGCCAGGGAGAGCCTGATCCAAGGCAAATTTGAGAGGAATTTCCTTTAAAATCCCATGAATGGGTAAAAATAAGCTGAAAACCTATGGGAAGGGCAGTCATTAAGCAGCATAAATCAACCAAGGTCATAACTGATCAGGAGAGATCAGGGAAATGAATTCCTGGCTCGACAGGAGGCACTCTGGAGATGGCTGGAAGTGAAAAGCCAACACACCCACGACCTCCATCTCCAGGGGCTGCTGTGGCATTGATTCCTAAATTAGAGATTCCAGCAGAGCCAGTGGCCCTCGATTGAGCCAACACCAGTCCAGGGTAAATGAAAAACAAGGAATCACACCATGAGGAATTCCCAGTTCCACCGGCTCCTCCAAAACTGAGCTGCCCAGAGACAGAGAGAGAGAGAGAGAGAGAGAGAAACAGCTCGGAACAGCTGCAGCTTCCAGGGATTGCAAAACACGGATCCCCCTGGAAAGGTCACTGGGATCCCCTTTCCAAATGCCCCAGGGCACAGGATGCACAGCACTCCCTGCTAATTTGTTACTCGGAATAAAAAGGATACTTGGGTGTTTGGAAGGCCTCGAGCCATCCCAAATCATTTTGTTCCTCTAAGGGAGAATCCACGTTCAGCGTTAAATTCGTGAGCTGCTGGATTTTTCTCTTCCATAACATCTCTGGCATTTCCACACGTGAAATCAGCACCACCAGTGGATCCCATCAAATTTGCCATCCTGCCATCAGGCCAGGCCTTTTTCTGTCACTCTGCCCACGCCAGGTTTCACTTCCCCTTCCTGAAAATTCCCCACTGAGTGACCCCCATTGGATCCCTCCACTGCCAAAATCTTTCATCTGGAGCATTTCCCAAGTGAAAGAAGTCAGAGACCTCCAAAACAAGCCTTAAAACTTAGAACACAAATCAGCAAGAACCTAAAAAAGATCTTTTCTAAAATAACCTCTCCCAGCACATGGAGGAAAACCCTGGAACGAAATGGTTTTGGATGAACTCCTTGGAAACCCTCTCTGAAGGAAGCCTGCTCAGACTGACACGTGCCCGGAGAGGGGTGAGGTCAAAAAAATTTCACTGTTCCACCCTGTCCACCCCCGCGGGCGGCTGGAGCTCCTTCCCAGCTCCCTCCCAGTCCCTCCCAGTTCGCTGACAAGCTCTGGGAGTGACTCACTCGTTTCCTTTCGCACCAAAGCTGTGTAAAAGCCGCAGCAGATACGGATCTGCCCGAGCAGGAACACAAAAACCTCCGGATGGATGAAAGAAGCCTCCTCGGCTCGAAAGTGACACGTCAGGAAATGGTGACAATTGTCACCTGCTCAGGGGGAGGACAGGCCTGCGGCAAAGCTCAGGAAGTTGAGCTGCCATCCCTAAACAGGAATGGATGCAGAAATCACCCTGGAAGCACTGGGAAGCAACTGGACACTGCCATAATTCTTCCAGGAAGGTGCTTTATGCTCTTCCCTCTCTTAAAGTGCTGTTCTGACACTGGGGTTTTTTTTTAAAAACACCTTCCCCACCCATCGCTTAAGCTTTTAGAGGATATATTTGAATGTTATTTGCATTCCATGCCCAAAAAGTTGAAAGTTGCTGAAAGTGTTTGAAGTCGAAGTTGCTAAAAGTGTTTGAAGTCAAAAGCAAAAGGCCCTGCTGAGAAAAAAAATAAATAAATAAAAATGAAGCTACAATCTTGTTTAAGCCACAGAATTATATTCAAGTAAAATCAAAAATTACTTTCAGAAATTTGTTTGCGACATCAATAACTCCTTGTTAAAAATCAGAATGCTGAGTTGTCTAAGCTGGGCTTTGATAACAAGGCCCTGCCTGATCAGCAGCTCCCCCCAAACAACTCAGACTAAATATTCTCACACTTCCAGCTGAAATATCAAACCCAACACCAAAACCCCATTAACAAGTCAAGCAAGACTTAAAAGCAACTTCAAAAATCACACAGAAAACACAGAAGCTGCAGAGTTGAGTCACTTGCACCTCGCTCATCTCGCTAATTTGAGTTTGCCATCCACCTCTGCTGGGAAAGTGGAGCTGGCTCCTCTGAGGAGTTAAAGCCAGGCTGACAACTGAGCCTGGGGCTGACTGATAAATGTCACTGGCCCGCCACAAAGTCCCGATTGTTCCCAGCCACAGCCCATTCTCCGGGGCACAGCTCGGTTTTCAGGGCAGAGAGCAAAGAACTGAACTTTTTAGCACAGCACAGAGAGAAACAAGGGGCAACAAAAAGCTACAAGTAACAGTGACCCGAATGGAGCCAACCTGGAGAGGTCTTAGAGCTGGGAAAGGAGATTTCAGGCTCATTTAGCCCTTCACAATCAGCAAAACGAGCCAGGGGATGATAGCAAAGCCTCTCTAAAGGGGTTTTATACTCTTGTATAAGAGCCTGAAGAGCTGCCAGGCTGATCCAGCTTCAGCTCACCTGCCCCAAAAAGAGCAACCTCCAAGCCAGCAGGGCTGATTTCCAATGTTTACACTGAGCTGCTCCAAATCTCCAGCTGTCAAACTGATCCAGAGGCACCGACAGCACCGAGCTGCTCTCTGCCAGCGCAGGAACATCCCTGACAACACGAGTTGCCCTCCCAAAACACGGCCAAAATACACAACACCAAAACACAAATCTCAGGATGGTTCAGGTGGGCAGGGACACCTTCCACCATCCCAGGTTGTTCCAACCCAACCTTGGACACTTCCAGGGATGGGACAGCCACAGCTTCTCTGGGAATTCCACCCCAGTCCCTCCTCACCCTCACAGGGAGGAATTCTTTCCCTCATCTCTAAAGCCACTCTGTGTCAGTGTGAAGCCGTTCCCCCTTGTCCTGGCACTCCATGCTCTTGTAGGAAGTTCCCTGCTTGCCCTACACCTTTTCCAGCTGTGGATCACCCTCCTGGAGCATGCTTTTCAATGAATCACCTGGCTCTCCCTCCCAGACCGCTCCACAGGTAACAGACCCGGAATTCCAGAGCGGGTCAAAGTCCAGGCAGGAGTCAGGGAAGCACCCTCAGCTCTGCCCTGACGCACAGAAAGCTTGGAGCACTGCAGGGTGCAAGAGAAGGACGGATCTCTGCAGGGAATTCAGCCTGGAATCATTCACTGAAGTTTATGAGGTGTAGCTAAAGAAAAAAAAAAATCACAACTAGACCCTGAGTAAGATCCACATTCCTGGCTGTGCATCCACACTCCTACCTTAACTCCAGCTGAGTTTGAGCTGATTAAATCCAAGTATTTCTACATGTTGAGTCATAAGGAGACAGAGTTTTCTGGCTGCTGCTACTGGTGGGTTTCTCTTTTTTTTTTTAATTTTTTTTTTTTCCCCTCTCCTTTAAATCCTAACTGCAGTTCTGAGTCAGACCCTGCCTGGTTCGTTAGGGGAGTTTTGAGGCGAGTTTCCATTTATACAGGAGTCTTTCAAAGCCAAATTTCTGCCTTCCTCCTCCTCCTCGCCCCGAAACCAGCGAGCACAGACTGCCCCGGGAGAAAATGCAGATCGTGACTAATCACACCCAGGAACCATCATGCGACTGAGGGGAGGCCACTTCCAGCACTTCCTCACCTGTGCTCCAAAGCCCCAAATCCCAAAGCTCAGCTCCTTCTCACCCACAGCACGCCCCGAGCTGACATTCCCAATTAATCCGTCCCTCCCTGACTCAGACCTTCCCGCAGGTCACTCGCAGCACCCTGGGCCACGCCAGGGCTTTCCTGAGGCATTGCTTGTCCTAGAATTCATCGGCTCCCCCCTCTTCCAGCCCCAAATCCCACAGGGCAGCCCTTTATCCAGACAAACCGGCCCCGGCGTTCGCAGCCCTGCCCCCACTCCAACCCCAGGAAAACCACCACATCCTGGACACCCTTCCTTTCCTGCTCCATCTGCCCCCCTCCAGCCTGAGAAATGTCACCCTCCCCAGCCTTTCCCCCTCTATTTTCCAGCCCTAAACACAGAAAAAACCCTTCACTCTTTACAGACCGCCTCGAAGCTTCCCTTTCCCCTCTAAAAAAATCCTCAGCTTTTCTCAAACTTGTCCCCCATCCACACAGGAATAAGTAACACCCCTCCCCTCAAACACCCCGCTCCAAACGCCCCCCAAACCAGGTAGAACCCCCCCCAAAAACCAGGTACAACCCCTCCTGCAGCCTCCTTGTCCTCCCACTGTTTCAATCCTACAGGAAACGCCCTCCCTTCCTCAACATCCCCCCAAAACCGGCTGCAAGGGGGGGCTTGGACTCCCTCCCTTGGGGTTCACTCCTCGCAGCCCCTCCCCCAGGTGAGGGAGGACCCCCCAAACCAGCCCTGCAGGTAGAAGGGACCCCTCCAATGCTGCAGGTCAGGGCCACTGTCCCCAACCAGCCCCAGGGGGACCCCCAGTGCAGCCCCCCCCAAGCAGAGGAGGGACCCCAAAGGTGAGCAGCGACCCCCAAACCTCCTCCTCGCACGCAGGGAGCTCTCAAAGCCCCAAAGGATCCCCCAAACAAACCCCACAGGCCAGGAATTTCCTCCAGAACAGGAAGGACTCCACGAACCAGCCCCTCAGCCCAGAAAGAGCCTCGTAGACCCCCAAATCCCCCCCCCAAAACCCAGCCCTTCAGCCCAGAGGGAGCCTCCTGGACCGCCAAGCCCACCCCAAATCAACGCCTCAGCCTTCTACAACCCCGAGACCCTCCAAAACAGCCCCTCAGAGCACAAAAGCCCCTCCAAACCACCCACAAGGGCCTAAGGAGACTCCCCAGATCAGAGAGCCCCCCCCCCCCCAGAGCAGGGAATCCCCTCCAAACACGCCAAGCAACACCCGGGATTCCCCCCCTTCCCCGGCTCCCGGGGCGGCGGCTCCAGCCTCCGCACGTCCCCTCCGTTCCCCCGAAGCCCCCCGGTTGCCCCCTCACCCTGGGCATTGAGCGGGCCGGGGGCCGGGCGGGGTCGGGCGGGGTCGCGGGCGGGCGGCGGGGCCCGTGACGGGGCTGGGGCTGCGCTGGGCCCGGTCCGGCCGGAGACACCGAGAGCCCGCGCGCCGCCACACGGCTCCTCGCGCACAGGCCGCGCCCCCCCCCTCCCGCCCGCGGCCCCGTGGTACGGCCCGCCCCTCACACCCACGGCCGGCAGAGTGGTACGGTCCGCCCACACGCGCCCCCGCCCCGGGGCAGCGCGGTGGGCGCGTCCATTCGAGGCGCCGCGGGGGGGGAGGTGGGGGGCATGGCTGGGGAAAGGAGGGCTGCGTGAGGGTGTCGCAGCAGCTTCCAGTGTCTGGAGGGGCATCTAGGGAAGCCGGAAAGGGATCCTTCGTCAGGAACTGTAGTGGTAGCACAAGGAGCAATATAGGTTGGGTATTAGGAGGAAATGCCTCCCTGTGAGCGTGGCGAGGCACTGGCGCAGGTTGTGGAATGCCTCGACCCTGGAATTGCTCAAAGCCAGGTTAGATAATACCTTGAGCAACCTGCTCTAGTGGGAGGTGCCCCTTCTCCATGCAGCGGAGAACGGCTCCTTCCATCCCGCTGCTTTTATAACAACCCCCCCCCCCATACCCTATGGTACAGCCCTCTTTCTACCCCCCTTGGGCATTGGTACGGCCCGAGGGCGGCTCGCCCTGAGCGGGCACCGACCGTCCCCAGTCACCTTTGGTGCGCCCCGGCCCCCCCCGGGGCACTTGGACCGGCCCTCAGGCCGCACGTGCATGCGGAGCCTTCCACGCCAGCATCCCACCCTGCCAGCGCAGTGGTACAGCCCGCTCCCCCCCTTCCCCCCCACCCCAGCGGCCAGTGGTTCGGTCCTCCGGGGGGTTCCCACGGGTTCCGCTTCCCTGAGCCCGCGGCGGGACCGGGATCGGGACCGGGATCGGGACCGGGATCGGGATCTGGATCGGGATCGGGATTTGGGGAGCGGGACCTGGGTGAAGAACACAGTGGGAAACACTGGTGCGTCCCGCCCTGGCCCCCTCTGGAAGCCCCGTTGTCCCTCGGGAGCGCCAGCACACGGTGGAACGGCAGTTAATGAAGGAGCTGTCCCCGGCCTGGCCTGGTGTTCCCTTCCCCGCTCCCGGCTGGAGCACGGCATTCCGGGACTGAGAGTGATGCCATGAAGATTGTTTGCCTTTTGTTTTATACCCCTGTTATACCTTTTTACAACTTCTGTATTCCTAGTGATTTTTGCCTCCATTCTTGGCCTTGTTTGTCAAGCTGAGAGACTCAACATTTTAGAAGCTTCGTAGCCAGGGATCAGTGTGCCCCAGAGCCCAAGGTCCTCTCCAGAACACATTCTGTAAACTCAGATAGAGCCATCCAGGGGAAGGCTCCTTGGGGAGGGGGGCTCACTTGAGCCTCTCATTGGGGAATCTTTGATAGATCTGCTAATTAGTAACACCTAGAATGATATACCCGATCTTTGGGGACACACTCAGTGGGTGCATCTCGATGCATAGGACCTGGACGTGTGCACCTAAGGATCCTTAAAAATAAATACCAAATTAAAATCCCTTTTCCCCTTCTAACCGTGCATGACTCTTGATTTTAAGACCACGAAAAGGCATCAAGAGCGTGGTGGGAGCAGGATCCTGGAGGGCAGGAAACCCCACGCTGGGCACAGCAGCGTGGCCTCAGGAGTGCTTGGGAAACACCCGCTTCCCAATCCCACCTGGAAAACCGGGTCTGCTCCCGTCACAATCCCGCTGAGAAGGAGCCACTCAGAGCCGCCGGTCCCAGCTGGGGCTACCAAGTGCCACGTGTGCCCAAACATGGGGTGACATCTTCTCACAGCTCAGGGAGAGGCGGATAAATAAGAATCCCTTCTTTCCTGCACAGGCTGGAGGAGATGTGGAATCTCCCCAGTTATAAAAGCTGTTGTCTTCCCCTTTCCCGTGCTCTGACTGTCGAAATATTAATAGAAGGCCGTGTTTTATGCTAATTTAAGCAGCTGCGGTGCCTGGAATGTGTCTGTGCTAGTGAAGTGCTGCCTCTACACACCACAGTAACAGAAACCCCTGCACAAAAGGGGTTTTGCATTTATAGAATCATGGAATATCTCAAGTTGGAAGGGACCAGTAGGGGCCACCAGGTCCAGCTCCTTGCCCAAACCCATCAGCAAAGAAACTTGAATCGTCCATGAAGGGGCAAAATTGAGGGCGGATCCACAGAGAGGAAAAAACGAACCAGCAAACCTTTGTCCCTCAAAATACACAGAGAAGCTGCTCAGTGCCACTTTGCTGGGTTTAATGGCTCTGCAAAGCCATAACTGGAGTCACATAAGCTCTGATAATCAGAGGCCTTAAGGCTCTTTTCTTTCCTTTTTCAGCACTGTGTGACATCACCTGCACACATCTCCTCTCCAAAGCCCTGTCCTCCAGCACAGAGCCAAGACAGAGACACCAAGGGCTCATCCCCAGAGTGGGCTCTGCTCCACAGGAACATAGGGGCAGGCAGAGGAAGCCTCAGCTCCCACAAGGACACTGCCAAAGCCCTGCTGGTCTCTGAAGGCCAGGGGGGACACGCTGAGCCCTCACTACCGCAGCCTCTCCCTCAGGGTGACAGTGGCAGGAGGGACACGCTGAGCCCTCACAGCAGCACTACCCCTGTACCTCAGGGCAGCGCTGTGAGCCGGGCAGCCCAAAGTCTCGGGTCCGGGTCCGGGTCCGGGTCCGGGTCCGGGTCCCGGGTCCCGGGTCCCGGGTCCCGGGTCCCGGGTCCCCGGTCCCCCCTCAGCCCCTTCCCGCGCCTCAGCGCCGCCGCCTGGCGGAAAAGCCGAGCGCGCATGCGCAGTGCCTCCACCGAGGCACTTTTTTCCCATCGGCCCCCGGGACCGATGTGGCGCGGGCACGAGAAGCGGAGCCGCCGGTTCGAATCCTGCAGCCGCCGGTTCGAATCCTGCAGCCGGCGGTTCGAATCCTGAAGTCGCCGGTTCGAATCCTGCAGCCGGCGGTTCCCGTCTGGTCGCCGGTTCGAATCCCGCCCGCGCTCCCAAGGCCATCATCGGTTCTCTTCCAGCTTTAGATTTTATGATTCTGTTTAAGCCGCATTGGTGAGGCCGCACCTCCAGTGCTGCGTTCAGTTCTGGGCCCCTCAAAGGCTTGTGCGAGGTGAAAGGACGTGTCTTGTGAGGAGCGGCTGGGGGAGCTGGGTTTACTTTGAAGAAATGGAGGCTCAAGGGGGACCTCATCGCTCTCCACATGCACCTGACAGGAGCTTGTGGTGAGGTGGGGCCGGTCTCTTCTACTGTGAGAAGAGTGGGCTGACCGACAGGAAATGGCCTCAAGCTGAGACAGGGGAGACTCAAAGTAGATATTAAAATTCATTCACGGTCAGACATTGGAAGGGGATGCTTGGGGAAGCGGTGGAGTCACCGTGTTTAGAGGCGCTGCGTGATGCGGTTTAGGCACTACAGTGGCAGCGCTGATGGAGCGGATGAGTTGGTCTCTTCTGATGCCTTTCCCTGGTCTTAAAATCAAGAGTCAGACACGGTTAGAAGGGGGAAAGGGATTTTACTTTGGTATTTATTTTAAGAACCCTTAGGTGCACACGTCCAGGTCCTATGCATCGAGATGCACCCCGCCGAGTGTGTCCCCAAAGATCGGGTATAACATTATAGGTTTTTCTAATTAGCAGATCTATCAAAGATTCCCCAAGGAGAGGCTCGAGTGAGCTCCCCCTCCCCAAGGAACCTTCCCCTGGATGGTTCTATCTTGGTTTACAGAATGTGTTCTGGAGAGCACCTTGGGCTCTGGGGCACACTGATCCCTGGCTACGAAGCTTCTAAAATGTTGAGTCTCTCAGCTTGACAAACAAGTCCAAGAATGGAAGCAAAAAGCACTGAGAATACAGAAGTTGTAAAAAGGTATAAAAGAAAAGGCAAAACATCTTCACGGCATCACTTCCAACATCGCTTATTCCCCGATCCCACGGCTCCCCTCACGCCGCCGGCATTCCTGAGGGGACGGCGGAACCCGGCGCATGCGCGGAGGCGCGCGGGGCCGGGCGGGGGGGGCTCCCCCCTCACGCACACACGGAGAGGGGCGGAGCTTCCGGCGCGGCACTTCCGGCCCCGGCGCTGCGCGGGCGGTGTGGCCGCTGCGCTCCCGCCGCTGTCCCCGCGCTGTCCCCGGCCCGGCCCGGCGTCCCCTCCCCGGCACCGCCTCATGCAGCGCCGCGACGACCCCGCCGGCCGCCTGTCGCGGGGGCAGGGACCCGGCGGCCGCGCGCCGCAGCCGCCGCGCCGGCCGCCCCGTGGCGGAGGGGCCCGCGGGGCCGCGAGTGGGGCGCAGCCGCCGCCCGGTGGGGCCGCGGCGGCCGGCGGGGCCTCAGGGCAAGGGGGCTCTGGTACTTCGGCCCCGCTGGCTGGCGGCAAGATGGAGCCCGAGAACAAGTACCTGCCCGAGCTGATGGCTGAGAAGGACAGCCTGGACCCGTCCTTCACGCACGCCATGCAGCTCCTCACCGCAGGTACCGGGAACCCCCGGCGGGGCGGGCACGGGCGGGGCAGCGCCGGGAGAAGGGAGAGGGCAGCGGGTCCTGGTGGCCGTTCTGGCTCTGGTGCGAGAGGGGGGTTAAAATCGCGTATTTCCTTGTGTAATCTCAGCTTAATCCGCCGAGCCACAAGTTTTGTGTGTGTTATGTTGGTGGTTGTGTTATATTACATTGTATTAGCCCTTGCGGTGTAACCTCAGCCGGGCAGAAGGAGAATCGAGGGAATGAAAACCCTGGCGGGTTGAGATAACCGTTTAATAATTGGAATAAAATGCGATGATAATTGTAAATACGCTGATAATAATAATAATTGTAATGTTGAGAGGGAGTAGAAACAAGCGATGCCCAATTCCTCACCGCCCACTGAGCGATGCCCACCCCATCCCCGAGCTCCTCCCAAGTCTCTCCCGCAGTTTATAGGATGGGAATGACAGTCCGGGGGGATGGAATGTTCCTTTGGACAGTTCAGGTGACCTGTCCTGGCTCCCCCCCCCCCCCCCCCCCCTCCCCGGTTTGGGGACAGCTCCTCTCCTTTACTGAGAATTCTTGGGGTAAACGCTGCTCGGGAGCAGCCAAAGTATCAGGGTGTTGGTAATGTCATTCCCGTAAAAATCCTCAAAAACAGCTGTTAAGAATAAAATCAGCTCTGTCCCAGCCGAAATCAGGGCGGCCCTTTCATCCCTGGGGAGAGAGAGGGACCAAAACGGAACCTTAAAAACCCGGGGGCGGGGGGGGGGGTTCCCACGGAGCGGTGCTTGAGTCCCGCTGAGCCATTTCTGGGATTTTTCCCTGCTGGAAATCCGTGTCAGAGCTGGGCTCGTGCTTCTGCCGAGCCTGAGGAGGGACTGGAAATGGCAGTCTTTGTTCTGTGCCCAGCCGAGCCTTCTCCTTCCCCATCGCCGCTGTCCAATCGCCTGGCAGCTCGGATTTCCCTGGATCTCCCCGGTGCAGCTGCTGCACCGCCTTCGGGGCCTCCATGCAGCCGATTCAGCTGCTCCCAGACGCTGGAGTCAGCTTAAAAACGGGAATGAGTTCAAATATTCCCTGCCACTTTCTGCCTTCCGTGCGCGGTGGGGAGCTGGGAGGCTCCCAGAGCAGGAATCTGTTCGGATTTAATCTCTGTGTGAGCTCGCTGGTGCTTAGCATCCTGCTTTTAAATTATTTATTTTGTCGAGGCTTAAAAATGCAGAGTTTTTGGTGCAGCTCTGGAGGTTTTATGAGCTCGTTTAATGCAGGGAATAATTCTTGGGAATTGCTGTCTCTCCCGTTGTGCAAACAACTGGGAGAGATCGTCACGGCATCACTCGCCAGCGTCTTGATCTAAATAAATGAGTTTTATAATCCGATTTTCCATCAGTTTAATGGTTTTGATTGATAAAATTCTTCAGCCAGCTCGGCGGTGATGCCTCCCAGCCAAAGGAAATCCAAGGAGTTTGCAAATTCCCACACAAAGAGCAGCGTCCTGCAAAGCCTCCTTCACTTGAGGGGTGTAACGAGGATTTAGGAGGATTTATCCATTTAAAAATCGCTGATTGCAGCTTTGGGAGATTGAAAATTGGAACAGCTCCAGCTGTGGATATTTGAAAAATCGCTTTCTTTTTTGGGAGCATTCACAGTCCCAGTTCTAGGTGAGATGAGCAGGAAAACGATGAGGAAGAATTTGAGGTAAGATGGTGGCTTTAGGTCAATTTTTTTGCCTGGATGACCCCCAGAGAGCTCTGGATTCCTGGGAATTTCCGACTGCTCGTGGCACCCTTCGGGGCTGTCGTGTTGGAGAGGCTGCTGTGCCTTGGAATTTCAGTCTGGGCCAAAGCTGTGATGCACAGAGCCAGCACAACTCCAGCAAAATGACTTCCAGACACAGAAATGATCCTGAGTGTCAGCAGAATTCCTATTCCAGCCTTTTTTTTCCTCCAGGAGTGGAAGTTGCACTGCCTCAGGGAGGGAGCCCTGCAGGAATTCTGCATTCGTTTCTCTTCAAACAACATGTTGAAGTTGTCTGAAATGCTGTGGTGGTGCTGCAGCTGCATTTTTAGAGGGAATTGGCTTTTTTTGGGAGCAAGGGCAGGGCAGTGATGGGATTCTTATTGATTCCATGGACTCTGGGATGAAAGTGGCTACATTTAGGGTGCTGTTACCCTGAAGCGAAACTGAAAACTGGGATTTCTTGCGTTTTCAGATACAATCCGTGTTTCCCTCCTGGGATTTGGGGTCTGGGTGACTTTCCTTTTCTGTAGGAATGAGCAAATCCTTTTTTCCTTTGGATTTCTGCTGTGGAAAGAGAGCAGGGGGAGCTGCTGATGGTGTGAAAGGCACAGCCCTCTCTGCTTCCCTGCTTTGGGAAGATGGGAGATATCCCACCTATGTGTTAGCCAGGTGTGGGTTTTAGGGTTTTTTGGGGGGAATTTTAGCTGTTTTTATTTCATGGAGAGACTCCAAGGGTCACCTCTGAGCTTCCCAAGGATGTGTGAGCTGTCATTCCATGTGGGGTAGCCAGGAGGGATGGGAATGGGTGGGAAGGGCTGGATTCCAAGCAGGAAGGAGCAGCTGGAGTTGGAACAACACGTGGAAAAGCTGGGAGCAGCTGCAGCTGCTGGGGGACTCCCACACAGAATTCCCTGCTGCCTCTCAGGCCAGATCCAGGCTGTGCATCCTTGGGAGTGGGAAAGGGCTGGGTGGGAGTGTCAGATGGGTGGGTGGTGGCTCCAGGGAGCCAAACAGAGGGATTAGAGAGGGCTGAGCTCACTGGGGATGAGAAGTGTCACCCTGAAGCTCCTTCACACGGAGTCCAGGCTCTCCTGAAACGGAGATTCCCTCAATTGCTGTCTTTCCAAGTGGATATCCTGCCCCCAAACTGCCCCCTTAAATTGGCCCCAGCTGTCTCAGGCTGGGTTATTCTTCCAAAACCATTTCACTGTGGCACTTTTCAGTTTATATTTTGTCCAACCATGGCAATGTTCTCAACTGCTGTGGCTGCTGTGGCCGTTCCCATTCCTGCTGCTGTGGCCATTCCCATTCTCATTCCTTTGGCCATTCCCATTCCTGCTGCTGTGGCCATTCCTGTTCTCCCTCCTTTGGCCATTCCCGTCCTCCCTCCTTTGGCCATTCCCGTTCCTGGTGCTGTGGCCATTCCCGTCCTCCCTCTGGGCATTCCTGTTCTCCCTCCTTTGGCCATTCCCATTCCTGCTGCTGTGGCCATTCCCATCCTCCCTCCTTTGGCCATTCCCGTCCTCCCTCCTGTGGCCATTCCCGTCCTCCCTCCTTTGGCCATTCCCGTCCTCCCTCCTTTGGCCATTCCCGTCCTCCCTCCTGTGGCCATTCCCGTCCTCCCTCCTGTGGCCATTCCCGTCCTCCCTCCTGTGGCCATTCCCGTCCTCCCTCCTTTGGCCATTCCTGTCCTCCCTCCTTTGGCCATTCCCATTCCTGCTGCTGTGGCCATTCCCATCCTCCCTCCTTTGGCTATTCCCGTCCTCCCTCCTTTGGCCATTCCCGTCCTCCCTCCTTTGGCCATTCCCGTTCCTGGTGCTGTGGCCATTCCCATCCTCCCTCTGGGCATTCCTGTTCTCCTTCCTGTGGCCATTCCTGTTCCTGCTGCTGTGGCCATTCCCTTTCTCCCTCCTTTGGCCATTCCCGTCCTCCCTCCTGTGGCCATTCCCGTCCTCCCTCCTGTGGCCATTCCCGTCCTCCCTCCTTTGGCCATTCCCGTCCTCCCTCCTTTGGCCATTCCCGTCCTCCCTCCTTTGGCCATTCCCGTCCTCCCTCCTTTGGCCATTCCCGTCCTCCCTCCTTTGGCCATTCCTGTCCTCCCTCCTTTGGCCATTCCCGTCCTCCCTCCTTTGGCCATTCCCTTTCCTGGTGCTGTGGCCATTCCCATCCTCCCTCTGGGCATTCCTGTTCTCCTTCCTGTGGCCATTCCTGTTCCTGCTGCTGTGGCCATTCCCTTTCTCCCTCCTTTGGCCATTCCCGTCCTCCCTCCTATGGCCATTCCCATTCCTGCTGCTGTGGCCATTCCCGTCCTACCTCTGGCCATTCCTGTCCTCCCTCCTTTGGCCATTCCCATTCCTGCTGCTGTGGCCATTCCCGTTCTCCCTCCTGTGGCCATTCCCGTTCTCCCTCCTTTGGCCATTCCCGTTCTCCCTCCTTTGGCCATTCCTGTTCTCACTCTTCCTGTCCTCATTCCTTTGGCCATTCCCATTCCCACTCCCTCCCAGGAGCTTTTCCCACCTGTGCCGTGTCCCACAGCTCACCTTTCCCTCCCCATGCCCCTTCTCCTGGCAGTGCCCTCCCTTCCCAGCAAAGCTCCAAAAGCAGAGCTGCCTGCCCAGGAATCCCAAGCCGGGGGGGTGTATTTTGGGGAGGGAAACTGTGGGATTAGGCTTGCCAAGTTCTTGAAATCCATCCAGGAACAGGTTGCTGCTTCCCCTTCCTGAGAAATCAAACCAGCTGGGAAGCAGGGAGGGATGGAGGAGCCTCTGCTTTCCTCAGAGGTGCCACCCCAAACTCTTTGGGGATTTTTGGGGGAGCACAGGGTCAGTATTATTGTGCTGTTCAGGTAATGTTTTAGCCTTACAAATGAAGTGAACATACCTGTGCTCCCAGAGCCCAGCTGTGCTGCAGGCCAGCCTTTCCCATGGATTTTTATTATTAAGGAAAAACCTGGGCTTAGCTCAGGAGCACAAACGAGGAGCAGCAGCGTTACCAACCCCCTTTACCTGCCCCATAGGAATCCTGCTGAGCCAATCCCTGCCCCACAGGAAGCCCTGGAAAAGCCACTCATGCCGCCAGCCTGCTGACATTCCCCGTGGCAAGCAGGTAACCTTCTCCCAGAAAACCTCTGGAATGGGCCTGGATCCTTCCAGGAATCCGGGTTTTATCCGACAGCTGCTCCTGGTGTCACATCCAGGTCACCACTGCCCTGGGTTTATCCTTCCTCACCTCTTTCCAGGCTCCCCACTTGGATCTGGAGGTGTCACTCACGCTGCCCTGAATTCCCAAAGTTTGGAAAAGCTTGGAATTCCTCTGCTGCTCCTTCTCCTCCCCTACGTTTTATGTTCCATTTCAAGGCATGGAGCTGCTGCTGCTTTTTTTTTTTTTTTTGGCTTTTTTGAGTGATTTTTTAATTCCTTGTGGCCCTCCCAGAGCAATTCCCAGATGTTTCTGCAGCTTTGGCAGGAGGCAGAGATGGATTTTGCTGGGTGTGAACTGGGATTCAGTGGTTTGCAGAGGCTTTCACCCAGTCCTGTGGTGTTTTCAGGAGGCAGGAAATTCCTGTATTTAGTTCCATTTTAATGTTTAATTTGAACAGCAATGAATTCCTGTTTAGTTTCATTTTATGAAGGAAGTTTCAGGGTGTTTTATTCTGGATGTGTGTGGAGTAAACACTTGTTTATCAGCAGGATGCATTTTCAGAAAAACAAATTATTTGAGAAGTGGCTTTATAGGGTTTTAAGTTATCCTGAACCAGGCCACCAGTGCAACCTTTCATTTCCAAATCTTGATTCTCTGCTCTGTTCTGGGAGTTAAATTAAAAAAAAATTACATAAAACGAACCAAGGCAGCCCTTTTGTCTTACTTTATAGATTTGGCAGTGCATGAACTTGAGGGTTTTTTACTTTTGCTTTGTATCTTCAGAAAAATCACTTCTTTTTAAAGCAAAATTCAAGAGATCTCTTTCAAAACGACTCAATTTTGAAAAGTAAGGAGTCATGGTAACACTTTTGTGAGGGAGCCAAGGGGCTGCAGTGAGGAGAAATACAAAATTCAGTGGTTTTATCACAATTCTGTGCCATGGTTTGAGCCTAGTTTGCAACCCCAAAACCTCTGAGTTCTGTTTAGATCTTCCAACTAAAACCCACTTTATTACTGGGCCTATAATTAAAAATAATTCATTAAAATAGAGATTATTTAATGATGTTTCCTTAAGAGTGGATTCATTTTTTTATGGCTGTGGTCAGAGACGCTTCTCAGCCCAGGGCTTGTTCCGAGGGGTGACGGTGACCCCTTGTTCCCCTTTGGATGATCCCAGAATATTCCCACATGGATAATACCCCAAGTATCCACCACCATTAAGGTTGGAAAAGACCTCCAGGACCATCAAATCCACGTGGCAGGCTCGTGGAGCTGTGAGCAGGAGCGTTTCAGGCTCAAGCAGATGGTTTGACGTGGCCAGAAACCCCAGGAAATACAAAATATTGCAGCTGCACGGTGCTGTAAATGCTGCCCGTGACTAAGCAGGCTGCAGTTTGCTCTTGCAGCTCCATCCCAATGCTGTGGATAATCTTGGGAAGTGTCTCTTTCCCCTGGAAAAGGCTCAGGAATTACATTTGCAGCCCTTGGGTTTGTTGGTGAAACGGCACCGTTTGGTTTTTCGCCAAGGGTCGTGCTCCTCTCCTGGTAAAGAGCCTGAACTCAGGATTTGGGGTGGATATTAATGATGTGAGCGGTTTGGGGGGGTTTTTTTCTGTTGGACCAAAGGTTCATCAGGAATTTGGGGTTGTTAGCAATGGATTGGCTCCAAATTTGGATGACTTTGTCATGGAGTTGTTGGGTTTTAACTAAAGATTGTGCGTGACCGGCCACCTCTGGAAAGGGAATTCCAGGCAGCCTCCATTTCTTCTGGAAAATGCTGGGGGTTATTCCTGCACGAGGAAAATGCCTTAATAACTCAGAAATGCCTGGAAGAGGATTTTCAATCTCCATGTGGGTCATCTCTCAGTGAAAGCTGAATTTCCAGGCAGCTTTGAGGAGGTGTTTGTGTACTAGTCCCTAATTAACTTCCCTTAATGACCCACTTCCAGCAGGTTATTGGGACTGTCCCAGCTCCCCTCAGGCTGCAGCATTCCTTCCCTGCAGCCAGGCCACCTCAGTGGGGTTTTAAAACTCATTTTTAATTCACCACAGGCAATTAAAAACCCAAAAACTTATTTTGAGGGCCAAAAAAATTCGTAGTTGCATTGCTGAGAACTTGTGACACTTTTATGGCTGCACACCTGAGGGTTTAAAAACCCAGTTAGGAATTATTTGTGTGCTAAATCGGAATTTATTTCATGAAATGAGGCTGGGAGAATTTCCTGACCCAGGCCACACTGGCGTTTATTGGGAATCTTTTCAATTTAACTGAAACTCGTCGTGCCAGGAGGTGTTGCCACCACTAATTAAAGGACAGATTTCAAATAATTCGAGTTGGATGCTAAAAAACCTGCTGATTTCTGTCACATGATAGCAAAAATTTATAATTTTCACGTCGTTTGGGCTGGTTTCTTTGTAGATTTAGGGTGGGGGCTGCGTTCAGGGGCTGGCAGAGGAAGGCACAGGAACTTCCTTGTGGCATTTGTAGGGTTCAATCCTTGTCATGATTCCATCTCTGAATGTTTGAGGAATATAAAGCAGCCCTATTTTTATCTTGTTTAGAAATTGAAAAAATTCAGAAGGGGGAGCCAACAAAGAAGGATGAGGAAGAGAACTACCTGGATTTATTTTCCCACAAGAATATGAAACTGAAAGAACGAGTTCTGATCCCTGTCAAACAGTACCCCAAGGTGAGGGCCAGAAAAGAGCAACTGAATCTCTGGGATTTGCTTGTTTTCGGTGGGATTTTGTGGCAGGAGTTAATCCAGTGTTCCACTGTGGGATTTGGTTTGGTTTTTGTTTTCCTTTGCAGGCCTGTAGGGTTTTTATTTCTAATATATTGAATTTTTCTAGATTGTCTTGGGTTGTGCATAGCTGGGATCTGTGCTTGCTGGAACAGACAATTCCACGTGTGGAGCTTTGTGTTTTAAATTGAAGAACTCATTTAACTCCTTGAAGATTTGCTGTGAAGCTGCTGCAGAGTAGATGTTGGAATTAAAGAGTTCAGGGGTGTAAATTTAGCTTGATTGTTCTGCTGGAGCTTTTTTTTTCCATGAAAAGAAGGGTTTGAAACTTAAATTTTCCTTTTGAAACTCAAATTTTCCGTTTGAAACTTAAGTTTTCCGTTTGAAACTCAAATTTTCCGTTTGAAACTCAAATTTTCCGTTTGAAACTCAAATTTTCCGTTTGAAACTCAAATTTTCCGTTTGAAACTCAAATTTTCCGTTTGAAACTCAAATTTTCCGTTTGAAACTCAAGTTTTCCGTTTGAAACTCAAATTTTCCGTTTGAAACTCAAATTTTCCGTTTGAAACTCAAATTTTCCGTTTGAAACTCAAATTTTCCGTTTGAAACTTTAATTTTCCGTTTGAAACTCAAATTTTCCTTTTGAAACTTAAATTTTCCTTTTGAAACTCAAATTTTCCTGTGCATTTTTTGGGGGAGGTGAGGAGAAAATGGAGAATGTTGTTTTTTTTTTTTTTTGTCAGCCAACAGAACATTCAGAAAAATTTTTGTTGAAGCTTTTGAGCTCTGGAGCTGATTTTTGTTTGGTTTTTTTTTCTTCATTTCCAGTTCAACTTCGTTGGGAAGATTTTGGGACCTCAAGGCAACACCATTAAAAGACTTCAGGAAGAAACTGGTGCTAAAATCTCCGTGCTGGGGAAGGGTTCAATGAGAGATAAAGCCAAGGTAAGGGAAAACACACACCCACAAAATTCCTTTTTTATGGTGGGAGAATTAGTGGCTCTCCAAGCATTTTCTTAAAAACCAACCCAGAAAAAGCTTCTCTAAAAGATGAAGCACAAAGTTGATAAAATAAGAATTAATCCCAGCTCCTCCCTGAAGAACCATTCACTAAAGGAATCTTTTCCCCCTCCATCAAAAGATAAAAATCCCCTTTTTTAGCTGCTCCCTCTGAAATCCTTGCATTCTTCTGGTTCAGTGGAGTTGTTGGAGCAGCATGTTCCTGATAATCTTTGGTGAATCACAGAGTGCCAGGAGGGGTTTTTTAACAGCAAAAAAAAAAATATGAAAATCTGGGGAAAAAGATGGTTTTTATTTCTTCCTGCTTGTTTTCCAAACTGAGCTTAAGAATAGGCAGAGCTGTAAATTAATTCTGCTTTGACTTGAGCAGCACAAAAAGCTTTTTAACACTTCCAGGTTGTTTGTAACTTCTTAAATAACTGAAAAACAGTCCAAAAACCAGAGATATCTTAAAGAGATCTTGGAGCAGAGGTAGAGGAGCTGTTTGAGGCATGGAGCTCTCCAAAGTGGTGTAAAAGAGGGTATTTCAATATTCTGAGGTCAAAATTTGGCTGGCACCAATTAAAAAGGGTGATTTAGTAAAAAAAAACCCATCCAGCCATAAAAAAGTAGAAGGTTTTTTCTTACAAAACTCTTCCCATCCATGCTCTGTACCCAAAATCCCTTCCCAAACCCCCCCAAAAAAAAAACCTCATGAAGAGGCAGCAACAAAAAGGTGAAAGATTTTTTCTTCTCAAACTCTGTATCCAAAATACCCTTACAGACCCTGGCAAGGCTCAGAAAAAGAGCTAAAAAGAGGTCCAAAAAAGAGCTTTTTCTACCTCTCAAATAGATTTTCGAGCCCTGTGCTGTGCTTTGTTGCAGGAGGAAGAGCTCCGCAAAGGGGGAGATCCCAAATACGCCCATCTCAACATGGATTTGCACGTCTTCATCGAGGTTTTTGGGCCCCCCTGCGAGGCCTACGCCCTCATGGCCCACGCCATGGAGGAGGTCAAGAAATTCCTCGTCCCAGTGAGTGTCCTGCTCCTCTTTTTTTCTTTCTGAGGGATGGATCTGCCTCAGGATGGATGAGGTTTGCTCCTCCTGGGTGTAGCTGAGGAGAGCTGGAGTGGGGCAGCTTTGGAGAATCCTTCAGGAAGGTGGTTTTTATTCCCCTAATCATGATTCAAAAGATGAAATTCCCAGAGGAAACACTTGGAGTGGGGATTTCTCTCCCAGGAGGAGCTGTGGGTGCCTTGTCCAGCTCCATGTGCCAGGTTGAGTGGGAAAATGAGTTTAGCCATGGGAGAGGCTTCTTGGATGGCTTCCCCCTGACTTGGAACTAAAAATCCAGCTGGAAAACTTCGTTGTCAGGTCAGGAATTAAACACAGAGGTGTTGAAGGGGGTGAGGATGAGGAGGGTGACTGCCCAGGCAGCTCAGTTGTTGAGTTTTGTGGCTTTTTTCTGAGTTAAATCGATATTTTTACAGCTTTAAGTGTGGAAAAAAAAGCTTTTTGCAAAGCAGGTTTTCCTACTTTTCCTGCCTCTTCTCACTGGCTCGGGGATGTGTTTTCCTGCTGAACCTTTTTCATGCCTTCATGGCCAAATTCCTGTCATTTTGTGCCAGTGGGTGACAGGATTGTGCTGGAATTTTGCCTCCGAGGGTGGCAGAACTTGGAGGAATCTCTCCCATGCTTTTAAAATTCAAATTGGTCGTTAAATTAGGGAAAAAAAACGGGGAAGTTCCCACATCTGGTGGGAGATTCCTTGTTCTGTGGTGTTGCTGTGGCACTGGGGAGACCCTGGCTGGGAGGCTCAGGGTGGAGTGTCCTGGATCCCCTCAGATCTTCCCCCTCCTGTGCCAGAAACCCACAAGGGATATGTAAGGAATGATGGATATCTCTGGATTATTAATTCCAGCTGAATGTGTGTGAGATATTCAGTGTGACTGAAATAAGATTGCAGTGGGATAGGGAGCACTGGGATGGTGCTGGGATCACCAAGGGAGCACTGGGATGGTGCTGGGATCACCAAGGGAGCACTGGGATGGTGCTGGGATCACCAGGGGAGCACTGGGATGGTGCTGGGATCACCAGGGAGCACTGGGATGGTGCTGGGATCACCAGGGGAGCACTGGGATGGTGCTGGGATCACCAGGGGAGCACTGGGATGGTGCTGGGATCACCAAGGGAGCACTGGGATGGTGCTGGGATCACCAGGAAGCACTGGGATGGTGCTGGGATCACCAGGAAGCACTGAGATGGTTCTGGGATCACCAAGGGAGCACTGGGATGGTGCTGGGATCACCAAGGGACACTGGAATGGTGCTGGGATCACCAAGGAGCACTGGGATGGTGCTGGGATCACCAGGGAGCACTGGGATGGTGCTGGGATCACCAAGGGAGCACTGGAATGGTGCTGGGATCACCAAGGAGCACTGGGATGGTGCTGGGATCACCAGGAAGCACTGAGATGGTTCTGGGATCACCAAGGGAGCACTGGGATGGTGCTGGGATCACCAAGGGACACTGGAATGGTGCTGGGATCACCAGGAAGCACTGAGATGGTTCTGGGATCACCAAGGGAGCACTGGGATGGTGCTGGGATCACCAGGGAGCACTGGGATGGTGCTGGGATCACCAAGGGAGCACTGGAATGGTGCTGGGATCACCAAGGAGCACTGGGATGGTGCTGGGATCACCAGGAAGCACTGAGATGGTTCTGGGATCACCAAGGGAGCACTGGGATGGTGCTGGGATCACCAGGGGAGCACTGGGATGGTGCTGGGATCACCAGGAAGCACTGAGATGGTTCTGGGATCACCAAGGGAGCACTGGGATGGTGCTGGGATCACCAAGGGACACTGGAATGGTGCTGGGATCACCAAGGAGCACTGGGATGGTGCTGGGATCACCAGGGAGCACTGGGATAATGCTGGGATCACCAAGGGAGCACTGGAATGGTGCTGGGATCACCAAGGAGCACTGGGATGGTGCTGGGATCACCAGGGAGCACTGGGATAATGCTGGGATCACCAAGGGAGCACTGGGATGGTGCTGGGATCACCAAGGGAGCACTGGGATGGTGCTGGGATCACCAGGGAGCACCAGGATGGTGGTGGGATCACCAAGGGACACTGGAATGGTGTTTGGATCACCAGGATGGTCCTGGAATCACCAGGGACTACTGGGATGGTTCTGCAGTCACCAGAGAGCACTGGGATGGTGCTGGGACCACTGGAATGGTGCTGGGTGACTTTCTCTGCCCCTTTAGTCCCCAAAGAAGGGATCTGCCAGCAACACTCTGCATCCTAAGCCTTTCCTTTGGGAATGGGAACGCTGTGGAGTTACCTTGTGGGGGCTCCTTGCCCCTTTAAATGGGGGCTGTGGGGTGAGACTTGCCTGGGCTCTCCCCACATAAACCCTCCTGACATCCCTGGGATGCTGGGAACATCAGGACCTGCTGCTGGAACCTTCTTGGGAAAAGCTGCAGCAAATCCCAGTAAAACCACCCAGATCTGAACCGAGATCCATCCAGCTCTTTTCATTCCAGCACAGCATCCTGTGATATCCTGGAGCTGTTCTCTGGAGCTGACTCTCCCTTTTTTTTTAGGATATGATGGATGATATCTGCCAGGAGCAGTTCCTGGAGCTCTCCTATCTCAACGGGGTCCCGGAGCCCAACCGCGGCCGAGGCGTCCCTGGGCGGGGCCGGGGAGCAGCCCCACCTCCCCCTCCACCCGTTCCAAGGTATTCCCAAAATCCCAGCCTTGGGAATGCTGGATTTTGCTCACAGTTGTGCTGTCAGGGAAGGTTAAGCTGCTTCTTTTTGCACATCAGCTGCTGGGCCTGACCTTGGAATCCGGCCAAGGTTTTCCAGCTGGTTTGGAGCACAGTGCTTGGGATGTAATCCAACACAGGGTGATTTGGGATGGCTGGAATCAATAGTTTCATAAAGGAGCCTCTCAGAAAGGGGCCTGGCTGTTGATGGATGTGCTGCAGCCCTCAGCATTCTGAGTTGGAGCTGCCCATCCTTGCAGAGCTCTGGGGTGGCATCATTCTGTCCTGGCTGTCGAGGGGATAAATTGGCAATAAAACTGTTCCTTCAGTCCTGGCCTCACTCCCTGATCTGTGGGGTGGGGCTTTTCCTTCTGCCTGCAGTGTCCCTGCCCGTGTCCTCAGTGATCCTGAGGGATCTGGAGGGCTGGGAGTGATCCCAAATAGGTGGGAGAGGCTCCTTTAAAGTGAAATTCGCTGCCCAAAGTTCTGTATCAGATTTATTTCTTTGTGTGTCTACAGCTTCCTCTATCCCCAAAAATCCTGATCCTGACTCTGGGCTGTAGATCTGCTCAAAAATGGGATTTAAATGTCATCAGGAGGCCTCTCCTTGGCTGTGTGGAGCCACTTGGGCTCAGTGTGACTCAGTAGGCAAAGCTTAGCTGATCTGAACCATGTAAAACTCCCAACTTAGGCTGGGCTGAACCAAAATTCAGTGATTTAACCCCAAAGGGCCACCAAGCCCCGCTCACTCATTCACTCCCCACTCATGGGATGGGGAGAGAATGGGAAGGGTGGAAGTGAGGGAATTAATGGGTTGGGATAAAATTCAATGGGAAAAGCAAAGTAAAACAAGGAATTCATTCCCTGCTTCCTTAGGAACACACTCCAGAGGTTCCCCTCTGCCTCCTGCTCCTCCCCTCAGCTATGGCTGCATTTCTTCTCTTCCTACACCTGTACCAGCAGAATTCCCACCCCCAGGAGGGTTTTGTGCCTGCTCCAGCACAGCACCGTTCGTTTTCGTGCTGCTACAGAATCCCAAGCTCCGTTCTCGGCACCTCTGTTTCATTCCTAACAACGAAACCGGAAAATCCCCATCCTCAGTGAGCAGCAGCTCTTCACAACCCTTTTTCTTTCCTTTCCAGGGGCCGTGGGGTTGGTCCTCCTCCTCCTCCTCCTCCTCCTCCTCCTCCCCCACGGGGGGCCCTGGTTCGAGGAGCCCCCGTGCGCGGGGGCATCGCCCGGGGGGCCACGCTGGCCCGGGGGGTGCCCCCTCCCCCGGCGGTGCGGGGCGCTCCGGCCCCGCGGGCACGGGCAGCTGGCATCCAGAGGATACCCCTGCCCCCTCCACCCGCACCTGAGACCTACGAGGAATACGTAAGGAATGGGGGATTCACCAGGGGAATGGGTGTGGGGTGGTCAGGGTGGGTGGTGGGATAGGGATCACTGGGGATCGTTGGGAATGGAGTTGGGATCGCCAGGGACCGTTGGGATCGCCAGGGGTCGTTGGGAATGGAGTTGGGATCGCCAGGGATTGTTGGGATCGCCAGGGATCATTGGAATGGAGTTGGGATCGCCAGGGATCATTGGGATCGCCAGGGGCTGTTGGGATGGTGCTGGGATCACCAGGGATCATTGGGATCACCAGGGACTGTTGGGAGTGGAGTTGGGATCACCAGGGATCATTGGGATCACCAGGGACTGTTGGGATGGTGCTGGGATCACCAGGGATCATTGGGATCACCAGGGACCATTGGGAATGGTGCTGGGATCACCAGGGACCCCTGGGATGGTTGTGGGATCAAAAGGGACCCCTCAGATGATGTTGGGATGGTGCTGGGATCACCAGGGATCACTGGGATGGTTCTGGGACCACCAGGGACCACTGGGGTGGTGTTGGGATCCCATCAACCACTGGGATGGTTCTGGAGTCACCAGGAACTCCTGGGATGGTGCTGGGATCACCAAGGGAGCACTGGGATGGTGCTGGGATCACCAAGGGAGCACTGGCATGGTGCTGGGATCACCAGGAAGCACTGGGATGGTGGTGGGATCACCAAGGGAGCACTGGGATGGTGCTGGGATCACCAGGGGAGCACTGGAATGGTGCTGGGATCACCAGGGAGCACTGGGATGGTGCTGGGATCACCAAGGAGCACTGGAATGGTGCTGGGATCACCAAGGGAGCACTGGAATGGTGCTGGGATCACCAAGGGAGCACTGGAATGGTGTTCGGGTCACCAGGGAGCACTGGGATGGTTCTGGGATCACCAAGGGAGCACTGGGATGGTGCTGGGATCACCAAGGGAGCACTGGGATGGTGCTGGGATCACCAGGGAGCACCAGGATGGTGGTGGGATCAGCAGGGGAGCACTGGGATGGTGCTGGGATCACCAAGGGAGCACTGGCATGGTGCTGGGATCACCAAGGGAGCACTGGGATGGTGCTGGGATCACCAGGAAGCACTGGGATGGTGCTGGAATCACCAAGGGAGCACTGGCATGGTGCTGGGATCACCAAGGGAGCACTGGGATGGTGCTGGGATCACCAGGAAGCACTGGGATGGTGCTGGGATCACCAGGAAGCACTGGGATGGTGCTGGGATCACCAGGAAGCACTGGCATGGTGCTGGGATCACCAAGGGAGCACTGGGATGGTGCTGGGATCACCAGGGGAGCACTGGGATGGTGCTGGGATCACCAGGGGAGCACTGGGATGGTGCTGGGTGACCTCCTCGGCCTCTTTGGCCCTCAGAGCAGGGAACTCCAGGTGTCCTAAATCCAGAGTAAGGGTTGGTTTTTATAAAAGTGCCCCCAAGAGCTGAAGTTTTCTGTGGCTGTCAGGGCACGGTGTAAAAAACGACATCCAAAAATGGATGGAATTGGCATTTCACGCTCTCTTTCTGCAAGAGAATTCTTCAGGAAGCATCAAAAATCCCCTAAAAAGTCAATATTGGAATGAACAGGGGGGTGTTTCAAGCCCTGTAACTCAGCAGCACCCTTCTGCCAAGCTAATTTTGGCATTTGTGCTGTTGGTGTTCCAAAGGAAAATGGGAAACTGGTTTGGATGCGCAAGAGCGTTTTTTGGGAATGATCACAAATCCTGAGACACCTGAAAATTGGGTTTCTCTTCTCAGCAAAATGTTTGGGTTTTTTTTCACTGAAAAGTTCAAAGTTTGGGGGTTGTAAATGTGGGGTTTAGATGACACAAAATGATGGAATTATGGAGGGATCCCCAGGGATCATCCAGCCCAGCTCCTGGCCTTGCACAGACACCCCAAAATCCCACCCTGTGCATCCCTGGCAGCGTTGTCCTGGAGCTCTGCCCATTCCCTGGGGAGCCTTTCCAGTGCCCAGCACCCTCTGGGGGAAGAACCTTTCTGTGGTAACACAATTCCAGCTCTCCTGGCACACGGATTTATGGAGCCTTGGAGATGGAATGATTTATAAATAAATAGGAATATGATTTATCCCTGCCGAGCCGCAGAGCACAGCAGGGCTCTGCTGCCTCCACGCTGTGCCTGAGCCCTTTCCCTGTGGCAGGGCAGGATTTCCAGGCTGCTCTGGAAGCTGCTGTAGGTTGGATTTGGTTCTTCCACTCCTCTTTTGTCCTTTTTTTGGTGACATTTTTGTCCCCATCCTTCCCAGGGCTACGATGACACGTACGCAGACCAGAGCTACGAGGGGTACGAGGGCTACTACAGCCAGGGCCAAGGGTGAGTTGGCTTCCCTTTTCCCAAAGGAATGCTGCATGACCTTTTTCCCTGATTTTTGAAATCCCATTTTAAGCCAATGGAAACATTCCTGAGCTGTGGAGTTCTGCTGGAATCCAGGGAATGACAGCGAGCTTCTCCTGGTTTTTGGGGAAGTGGTGGCGGTGTGGGAATGGGATTTCCCTGTGTGTAACCACCTCGTTGCTTTTCCAGGGACACAGAATATTATGATTATGGACATGGGGAGCCACAGGAAACCTATGAAGCTTATGGTATGTCTGGGAATTCTGGGACAGGGAAAAGGTTGGGAATTGCTTGTGGTCAATTTTCCGGTTTTCCAATGTGTGGACAAAAAAAAAAATCTGAGGAGAACCTCGAGTGGTTTTCGTGGTGATTTTATCTAGGTCTGAACAACGTCGCTGGGGGTTTAGATTCTTATCAAATTTGATTGTCTCAAAGGTGAGGCTTTAAAAAAAAAATCCCATTTTTTAACTCTGGAAATGTCTTCATTTCCTTGTAGCTTTAGAATATTTCAGGAGGTCTGGATTTCCACCCACAGCACTTGTGCTGCAGTCTGGTTCTCCTGGGCTGGATTTGATGTGGTTCCATCTGCTTCCTCTGTCCTCAAAAGCCCTGATCCTGACTCTGGGCTGTAGATCAGCTCAAAAATGGGATTTAAATGTCATCAGGAGGCCTCTCCTTGGCTGTGTGGAGCCACTTGGGCTCAGTGTGACTCAGTAGGCAAAGCTTAGCTGATCTGAACCATGTAAAACTCCCAACTTAGGCTGGGCTGAACCAAAATTCAGTGATTTAACCCCAAAGGGCCACCAAGCCCCGCTCACTCATTCACTCCCCACTCATGGGATGGGGAGAGAATGGGAAGGGTGGAAGTGAGGGGATTAATGGGCTGGGATAAAATTCAATGGGAAAAGCAAAGTAAAGCAAGGAACTAACAAACACCATCACTCCAAAGGTCCCCTCTGCCTCCTGCTGCCCATTTATTTTTGAAGCCAGGCTTGGAATGGCATCTGGATGTGGCAATGAGAAGGAATCATTGTCCTCTGTCCCCACACAAGCCTGGGCTGCTCTGGGCTGAGCCAGAGTTCATTTTCCTCCCATTTTCCTCTGGGATTGAGGCTGGATTTGTGCTGATGATCCAGAGGAGTTTTCTTCTTGTTCGACAGGGCTTAGACACAACCAAGGCCTTTCCTGCTCCTCACACAGGGAAATGGAGAGGGGACCCCAAGGAGTTTTCCAGACCACGTAACATCCCGAATTCCCAAAGTTCTCCAGCGAGCTGCTTACAGGCTTGGAATTCCATGTGGATGGAACCAGTCCCTGTCACATCTGAGTGAGGGCAGGGAGTGACATTCACAACCAGCTGGAGGGGCTTCCTGGGCCCCCTGGGAGCTGGGAATTCAGAATTATTCTGCTGGGAATGGCAGAATTAGGGAAGCAGCGTTGTTGTCTCCTGCTCGCCCTGCTCCGAGGCTGGAGTTCCAATCCAGGAGCCTCAGGATGTTCCCTGCTCTGGGTTTAAATCCAAACCCAGGTGCCTGAGCAGGGATGTTTTCCAGCCCAGCTGCTCCCAGGAACTCTTGGCTCTTCCCAGGGTTTGCCTGTGTCACTCCCAGAGGACAAAGAGCCCTTTGTGCCTCCTGGAGCTGGCCGGGACTGGGAGGCCACAACGCTCCTGGGACGGAGCTGGCCCAGCTCATCTGTTTATCCCCAGCGATTTCCTTGGCTCTCTGCTTCCCTGAAAACAGAATGAGGGGGAAAAATCACGGAGCTGGGCCAGAGATAGTCGGGAGAAAGCGGGAATGTGGTGGGAGGAAGGGGGTTTGGTGCTTTGGGATGTTGGATTTGAGAAGGAAGCAATCAGGGGTGGATGTTGCAAGGGAATTCTGTTGGCTTTTTTCATGGAATGCTGGCATGGTTTGGAGCAAAAGGGACCTTCAAGATCATCCCCTGCCATGGAAACCTTCCACTATCCCAGGATTGCGTGGCCAGGAGGGTTTGGGATGTGCTGGGGGGTGCCCTGTCCTGTTACTGGTGCAGCACTGGCAGGTGGTGTCTGGCTGCTCCCCAAAAAATGTGAATTTTCCTGTGTTTTCGAAGGGATGGAGCAGCAAATGGTTTGGGGGAGCTGTTTTGGTGGATCACGAGCTGTTGTGGAGGATCAGGAGCTGTTCTTGGAGCTGTTTGGAAGGATCTTGAGCTGTTTGGGGGATCATGAGCTGGATTTTGGGGGATTATGAGCTGTTTTGGGGGAGCTGGATTTTGGGGGATCTCGAGCTGGATTTTGGGGAATCACGAGCTGGATTTTGGGGGATCATGAGCTGGATTTTGGGGGATCATGAGCTGGATTTTGGGGGATTATGAGCTGTTTTGGGGGAGCTGTTCTGGGGAATCACGGGCTGGATTTTGGGGGATCATGAGCTGTTTTGGGGGAGCTGGATTTTGGGGGATCAGGAGCTGTTTTGGGGGATCACTTTTGGTGGATCATGAGCTGGTTTGGAGGGATCACAAGCTGCTTTGAAGGATCATGAGCTCTTTTGGGGGATCTCGAGCTGTTTCGGGGGATCTCAAGCTGTTTTGGGAGATCATGAGCTGGATTTTGGGGCATTATGAGCTCTTTTGAGGGATCTTGAGCTGTTTTGGGAGATCAGGAGCTGGATTTTGGGGCATGATGAGCTGTTTTGGTGGAGCTGTTTTGGGGGATCACTTTTGGTGGATCACAAGCTGCTTTGGGGGATGATGAGCTGCTTTGAAGCATCATGAGCTCTTTTGGGGGATCTCAAGCTGTTTTGGGAGATCAGGAGCTGGATTTTGGGGCATTATGAGCTGTTTTGGTGGAGCTGTTCTGGGGGATTTTGAGCTATTTTGGGGAGCTGTTTTGGGGGATTTTGAGCTGTTTTGGTGGAGCTGTTTCTGGGGATCACTTTTGGTGGATCACAAGCTGGTTTTGGGGGATCACGAGCTGGATTTTGGGGGATTAGGAGCTGTTTTGGGGGATCTTCAGCTGTTTCGGGAGATCAGGAGCTGTTTTGGGGGATCACAAGCTACTTTGGGGCATAATGAGCTGTTTTGGGGGATCTTGAGGCGTTTCAGGAGATCACGAGCTGGATTTTGGGGCATGATGAGCTGCTTTGAAGCATCACAATCCCTTTTGGGGGATCTCAAGCTGTTTTGGGAGATCAGGAGCTGGATTTTCGGGGATCACGAGCTGGTTTTGAGGGATCACAAGCTGCTTTGGGGGATTGTGAGCTGTTTTGGGGGATCAGGAGCTGGATTTTGGGGCATTATGAGCTGGATTTTGGGGGATTATGAGCTGTTTTGGGGGATCACTTTTGGTGGATCACAAGCTACTTTGGGGCATTATGAGCTGTTTTGGGGGATCTTGAGCTGTTTCAGGAGATCAGGAGCTGTTTTGGGGGATCACGAGCTGGATTTTGGGGCATGATGAGCTGGATTTTGGGGCATGATGAGCTGTTTTGGGGGATCTTGAGCTGTTTCAGGAGATCACGATCTGTTTTGAGGGATCACGAGCTGGATTTTGGGGCATGATGAGCTGCTTTGAAGCATCACGAGCTCTTTTGGGGGATCTCAAGCTCTTTTTGGGGGATCACAATCCCTTTTGGGGGATCTCAAGCTCTTTTTGGGGGATCACAATCCCTTTTGGGGGATCTCAAGCTCTTTCTGGGGGATCACAATCCCTTTTGGGGGATCTCAAGCTCTTTCTGGGGGATCACCATCCCTTTTGACGCCGCTTCTTTTCGGCACCATCCCAACCCCTCTTTCCCAACCCATTTTTAAGGCTGACCCTCCACAACTCCTCTCCCATCCCTGACTTTCTCCTCCTCTTCCTCACAGGCCAAGATGACTGGAATGGAACCCGGCCCTCCCTGAAGGCCCCTCCGGCCAGGCCAGTGAAGGGGGGCTACAGAGAGCACCCCTATGGACGCTACTAAAACACAAAAAATGAGGGAAAAAATCCCAATTTAGGAGCAAACAGTTGTTACTGGTTCTTGTATCTCCCGGGATTCCCGTTGCTTTACCCACACCACACAAGTAATTGTCTCCCTGTTTTTCTTCCTGGCCCTTTTTTTTCCTCCCACTCCATCCTCACCTTGCATTTTTGGCTTCTGTACGTAGGAACTTTTCGAGATGAGTTTAAATAGATTTAGAGGAGAACTTTTTAATTTTTATTCTTTGTTTTTTGGGGTTTTTTTGTTTTTTTCTTCTTCAGTGTGTAGGTGGCCTTTTCTTTCTCTGTCGTTTTAGGTAAAAAACACAACTGTACCTTTTTTAAGGAAAAAAAAACAAAGAAACAAAACAAAAAAAAAACCACAAAAAAAAAAAAAAGCTAAAAAAAATGTTAGTTTCCAAAGTGAAATGCTTTGCTTAGCAGTTATGAAATTAAGGTTTTGTTAAAACTTTTAAAGTTTGTTTTAAAGGAACCCATAAAGGTTGTAGTTGCAGAATCCCAAAGTAGGCTACATTTCAAAATTCAGGGTTATTTTTAAGAATTAAAATCATAATGTAACAGTAGTGGCTGCCACCATTTTAAAAAAAAATCTATAACTTCAGATGCCAAACCTTTAAAAGGAGATTTCTGGTGAATCTTGAAGTTTAAATTTTAACCCAAAGCATCCTCAAAACAAATTAAATAGCATTTTCTAAAGAGAATTGACTTAAAACAAAATTAGGTTGGTAAAAAAATTGACTTTTCTTATGTGGATTTTGAAATCTAGCCCCCCGTGCAGTGTTGAGATATGCTTGGGAAGATTTTTCCAGTGGAAAGGGGTTCTTAGTTTGGTTCTAAATGAACAACTTTTAAGGGGAAAAAATACAAAGCATGGCTCTAATTGCCCAGTGTTTGATAGTAGAAAGAATATTCCATGGGTAGGCCTGTCAAATTCTCATTTTTTGTAGTGCTTGGGGGCAGAAAATCCGAGACAAATTCCAAACCCACCCAAAAAAAGAAACAAAATCTGAATTTTCAGCAGTCCCAGCGACTTGTTCAAGTGTATCTCAGCACGAGCTTTGCAGAAAGAGGGACACTGCAGCTGTAAAAAAAATCAAACCAATAAAACAAAAAGCTAAAAAAATGATCCAAAAATTTCACTTTGTACATAAAAGTCCTAATTGGATTTGTGCACTGTCCTCCCACTCTGTTCTTGAAGAGAAAAAATGCTACATGTGTAAAGCCTGCCTAACTAGGTAGCTAAAAACGTGTCACAATGTCTGTCGAATTTGTCAATAAAGTTTAGTCCTTTTTTAATCCAAGTAAATGTGATGAATTGTCATTTGTTTTTGGAGGTTTTTGGTTTTTTTTTTTTTTTTTCCCAATAACTTTAATGCTAATTTGTCTTTTTTATTATTATTATTATTAATAATAATTATTATCATTATTATCACTATTATCACGATTATTATTACTATTACTATTATTATTACTATTTTCAAACCGTGGAGGCATTTCTAAAAATGGTGGTTTTTTGGTAATTCTCATGCCAAAAAAACAAGAAATTTTTCGAGCTCCTTGAGCTTACATTTCTTTTTAAATCTATTTCTATGAAAAAGACAAAAACCAAATTGTTTTTCACCCCCTGGAAGTTGCTGAAAGCAGTTTTGAGAGCCTGGACTGTGGCAGAAATCTGAATTTGGAAAGGGTTTGCTGGTTCTTTGCTTGATGATTCCAATTTCAGGTGGCCTCAGAGGATATTCCAGAGGCTGCCAGGGCTGGTTGAAGTAGGAATGCTGAGAATTCCAAGGAAGTTGCTTTCTGTAACCCCTTCCCTTGGCTAAGATGATGCCCTTCCTCCTTCCAGGCAGCTTTTACTTGGAAAAAACCACTTTAAAAATGGATTTTTCTTGGTGGCCGGTGCTGCAGCTGCTCCTTAAATCCTTTCTGAGAGGGTGTGGATGTGTAGATATTTAAGATTTCGATTTCTAGTTAAGATTTCTATTTAAAAGTTAATGCTTCCTGGTTTGTATTTCCCATCCAGCACAAGAATTTGGAATTTTTAGGGGGAGAGGATTAAACTGCTCGGGGGTGAAAAATCGAATTTTAGGGAAAAAAAAAAAAACAAAACAACAACTGCTTGTGGCAGCGCATGAGGGGAATATTTAAAAATAAAACCACACAAAAGTTGTATTTGTAGATCTGTTCTTAAAGTGCAAATAACTGAATTTTCAACACTGGTTTGGAGTCAGCTTTCAGGGCATAATGTGATGAAAAGATCAGCCTATGCCCCCCCTTTTAAAGGAAAATTATCAGCAGGAGAAATCAGGATGTGTAAAGCTAACAGGCATCGCAAAGCCCAAAAAGGTAACCTAAATGTCTGATTTTAATATAGCACATTTCTCTTTTCCATAAACTCGTGACGTAAACTTTTACCCAGCCAACCCTTCAGATGTTAATTTAATGTAAAAGGGGAAGGGAAAAAAAAAAAAAACACCACAAAAAAACACAAAACACAAACCTGACAAAAACAACCCCCCCCACCCCAAAAAAAACCAACAAAAAAAAAATGTTTAAAATATAAACATTTAAAACAACCCACATGGCTCCGGCATAAATTAGCAATAACTTTTAATAACGTGCCCTTGGCAAATGCACTGTGATGGAATGTGGGCCAGAAGGAATCTTTAAATATCCTGTGTTTTTAAAGGATAAAGGATGGAAAACCAACATGAATTCAAGCTAGTCTTGCTACTGCCCCACCCCCCCCCAAAAAAAACCCCCCAAATTCTGCTCAGTTGTTTAAAAAATCAACTTTTTAGCCCCCCCAGTATTGCTGTTTCCTGTGAAATGTCCATAGCTCAGCTGAAGTTGCATGTTTTTCCTTCATGTGTAATTGCATGCAGGAATCTTCTCTTTTTCTTTCTTTCTCCTTATTTTTTGATGATGATGATGATTATTCTTCTTTTCTTTTCTTTTTTGGCATCTCTGCTGCCGTCGAGGAGCCTCACAAATTTCGTTTTAATTCGCAGGAGTTTGGGGCCGTGACTCAGCGGGGTGAGGAGGAGGAGGAGGAGGAGGAGGAGCAGGGGCAGCGCCAGCTGGGTGAGTTTTGGGGCATTTTTACAACCCCTTCTTGAGTTCCCCAACGTGGGGGTGGCACCATCTGAGCTGCTAAATTCCAATTATTCCTTGGATCTGCACGGCCAAAAAAAAAAAAAAAAAACGGGAAGCTGCTTCGCTGCCTGCTGCTCTGGCAGAGGTCACGGCGTGGAGGAGGCTCCCGAGCTGAGGTTTTAGGGGATTTTAAGGGATTTGGGATGAGATCCGTGCCTTTGGAGCTGGGATTCAAGGATTTGGGAGTGCTCCAGGCAGCAGGGGGGGTGTTGGATTTCATGGAATCACGGCTTGGCTTGGGAGGGGCCTGAAAGGTTCTGTGTTTCCCAACCCTTGGGATTTGTTACCCGATGCTGCAGGAGCAGAGCCGGCTCTGGGAATGGCTCAGCGGGAATTCAAATCCATTAAAATTCCAGGCTTCGCATCTTAAACCCGCAGCCTCGCCAGTTCCAGCCCTTCCATCCCTCACTGACGGATTCTGGAATGGGATGGGGCTGCTGGGGTCAGTTTTTATGGAATCCTGCCTGATGGATTCCCTCAAGTGATCTTGGGATGCATTTCAGAATCCCAGGATGATTTCGGTTTGGGAGGGAACCTTAAATCTCATCCCATTCCCGTGGGCAAGGACACCTTTCCCTAGCCCAGATTGCTCCAGTCTGGCCTGGAACACTTCCAGGGATGGAACAAAGGAGATGCTTCCCTAAAAAAATCACTTTGATAAATGGATGGGAGTGATAGGGGGGATGATCACATCAGCAAGGACACAACTCCCCCCTGAGGGATTCCTTTGGGAACAGCAATCCCTGGAAGTCTGAGATCCCTGGAAGTCTGAGCTCCATAAATAAAAATTACAAAGGAATCCACCCTTGAAATGCTGAAAAAGCCCAAAGCCAACGTGGGCACATAAAAGGACAAATCGAATTTTATAGGGAATGGTGAAGCTCCCAAAGGAGCCCCTCTTATCTCAGGGCCAGTAGGAATGTGTGGGAATGCTGCAGCAGGGAGATCCCCCTGAATTCCTGCACTTGAAAATCGGATCCTGCTGGAAGGGGAATGATAACAGGCCTGGATTTGTGGCCTGGTTATCAAATCCATCTTCATTTAGGGTGTAATTGGAACATCGATTTCTATGGCAATGCACCAATCTTTCCCGTTTCTCTCCTAATAGGTACAGCTTTTCTATCAAGTGGAAAAGATTTGATAGAGATCATCTCTTAGCATGCAGTTGGGTTGGTTTTTTTTCCCCCAAGTGGATTTTGTGATGCTGCCTTTGGAATAACCCAGCTCGTGCCTGGAATTTTGTGGGATGTTGATGGGAAACGCTTCAGTGTTGTGGCAGGATGGAAATGGGAATATATCGAAATATAACGGGATGTGCTGGGTGTATTTTGCCAACATGCCCTGCATCAGACAGCTCCCTCCCTCCCTCTCCAGGCAGATTTTAGCCCTGGAGCCTGCCAGAGCTCATTTGAGATCCCAAAATAACCCCTCAGCATCGGATGTGCCTCTCAGAGATGCTCTAATTAGCCAGACATCCCGGGGGTGATGCAGGGATTTGGGAGGGATCGAGATTCTTTGGAGTCTGAGTCACCTCGGTAACCTGGATAACCTTCCCTTTCCTGCTGGAGGTGCAATTCTGCTCACAAGTGCCAGGGATCTTTTCCTCTCCCTGCTTTCCCGAAGGCCTCATCCACATCTCGTTATTTGTAGGATTTTGGGAAAGACCCCAACCCAGAGAAAGGCCCCCGTTGTTCTTGGCTCTGTGCACGTCTCCTCTCTGGAAGTGTTGCCCAACAAAACTGTTCTTGTCAGGAGAAACTTGGCTCTGGGAACATCCTCCTGCTCTGTGCCTCAGCATTCCCATCCTCCCTGGCCTTTTCCCTGAGTGGGAACAGCTTTTCCAGCCTCCAGGGTTGTAAAACCTCAGCCTGGCCTTGCTTGGAGCTGGCACAAACCTGGATTTTGGGATCTTGGGACAGCCACGGGGGAGTGAATCTGAGGAAAACACTCCAGCTGGACTTGCCAGAGGTATCCCCAGCAGCTTTGCCTGGAAGGAGACTCATCCCCTGCCCCTTCCTTGCCCCTGGTTTCAAGTTGCTGTTTGGATTACTTCAATAAAGCAAGTGGCTCCAAGCTTTATTCTATGGAATCATGGATTCAGGGAATGCTGTGGGGTGGGAGGGACCTTAAAGCTCCTCCAGTTCCATGGCAGGGCCGCCTTCCACTACCCCAGGTTGCTCCAACGCTCCAGGAACATTCCAGGGTTGGGAATTTCACAGCTTCTCCGGGATATTTTATGTCTCCCTCAGCCTCACTGAAAGCACAGTGGGTTGAGGCTTTCCCTTAATGCATCCCTCCGAAATTCCACCTCGGATAAGCTGAGTCGGAGAGCACAGCTGGATTCCCTGCCCAGCTCTCGCAGCAGATGATTCTTTTTTATTCAGAATGAATTTGAAATCTGGATGAGAGCATCTGCCACGAGCAGAGCCAAGAAAAACAGCTTGAATGTGCATTTTCCCTTCCTTAACCCCTCCTGCTGCTCTCCTGAAGGAAACTTGGGCTCAGGGTGATTCCTGCAGCCTGGAGAGACCCTGGAGTGGCCCTGGAGGAGGAGGAGGAGGCAGCAGCTGTGCTGTGCCCGCTGGGAGAGGCAGAGGAGAACAGGGAATGCATCCAGATGGAGCTTTTGGGGAGGAAAACAGGGCTCAGGGAGCTTCTCCTGTCATGGATCAACCTGGAACATCCTGCATGAGACGTGGGCAGCGAGGGGGAGGAATTCCTGCAGGTTGGGCAGTGTCCATGGGGGCTCCCATCTGGGCTGGAGATGTTATTCCTCATTTTTCTCCTCGGGAAGCTCCCTTGAGTGAGCACAGAACAGCAAGCTTCGCTGTGGCTGCTCAGTTGAGCCTTCCATGGCTGCCATATGTTTTCCCGGGAATGTTTTTCCACGCTCCTTTTGCTCCTTTTGCCAAGAGGGATGAATCTCCCAGGAGTCGATTCCAGAGCTGGTTGAGGAGCACAGTTAAGACAGTGTTTGCTATGACTGCAAAATGGGAATCTGCCAGGTTTGGGGTAGTGCTGGAGAACACCAGAGCCTCCCTTGGATCCCTGGTGGAATACTGAAATACAAACTGTTTCCTGATTGTGGTGTTCATTTCGCCACCAAAAAAGGTTCATCCATCACGTTCCAGATGCAAACCTGACATTATTTGAGCCTGGCCATGTTTTTAGGGATGTCCTGGTACCTTCAGAGTTGTTCCTGGAGGATTCTCTCAAACATCAGCTGTCGGGACACTCCTGATTTTTTGATGGCTCTGCGCAGTCCCAGAATCAATTTAGGCTGGAAAAGCCCTCCAAGACTTGTGACCCATCCCCACCACTCACACCTCCAGGGACGGGGACTCCAAACCTCCCTGGGCAGCCAAAAAAAAACCAGAAAAGAAGGAAAGTTCGGCTCTGTGCAAGTCCATTCATTTCAGAGCCGCCTTTCCCTGCAGCCCAGACAGGCCTGGCTCTCAGCCTCGTGTAACGCTCCATCTGTGCTGAAGCATCAGCCCCCACAAACTCGAGCAAAGAACTGCCACAAAAACCCACCGAGGGCGCTCCGTGAAGACGCCCCAAACCCATCCAGGCGCATCACAGCCCCTCCAGCGGGGAGCGCCGCGCAGATGGCGGCAGGGATTACTCATTCCCTGCAACAACGGGCTGCCGAGCAATGCTGCTGGCTGGCGGCGGTGCTTCCTCCCGTTTCCACGGGCTCGGGGGGTGACACCGGGAGGTGACACCGGGAGGTGGCACCGGGACCCCGCGGTGCCCCCCGGGTGGGCGTGGCCTGGCGGAGGGGGCGTGGCCCGGAGCGCGTTCGCGCCCCTCAGGAGCTTTGTCCCGCGCCGGCCGCCGTCGCGCCCCGCCCGCCATATTGTGCCCGGCGCAGGCGGAGCGGCGGCCGGCGATGGGTGAGGGGGGCCGGGCCGGGGGCAGCGCGGCCGGAGGGGGGAACGGGCGGAACGGGCGGGGGGGAGCCCGCCCGGCAGCCGGGGGGAGCGGCCCGGGCGGCGGGCGGAGCGCGGGAGAGCCCCGCGGCTCGCCCCGCCCCGCCGCGGTGAGGGGGGCGGCTCCCGCGCCGCGGCCTCGCCCGGAGCCCCTGAGCCCCTCAGAGCCCCTGAGCCCCTCAGAGCCCCGCGTCCCGCCGCGGCCTCGAGGAGTGCTCACGGAGCCCCCCCGGAGCCCTCCGTGGCGCTTCCCTGCGAGTCCCGAGTACCTCGGTGGGGTCTTCGAAGCCCCCGGGGGTCTCGCTGCAGCCCTGGCCGGACCCCCCGGACCCTCAGAGCCCCCGGGGCCCCCTCAGCTCTTCTGCAGCCCCCACTTGTGCCCCCAAATTGCCCTCTCACAGCTCCCCCAGAGCCCCTGTGGCCCCCAGTGTTGTCCTGCAGCCCCGACTTGTGCTCCCACATTTCCCTTTTGCAGCCGCGGCTGCTCCCCCAGAGCCCCTTTGGCCCCCATTTGTACCCCCAGATTTCCCTTTACAGCCCCTACTGTGCCCCCACATTTCCCATTTCCCCCCTGGAGCTTTTGTGGCTCCTTCCCGCACCTCTGTGGACCCCAAACCCCCCAGGTCTGTGCCTTCACAGCTTCCACTGCTCCTTCAGAGCTTCCTCGGAGCTCCCAGAGCTCCAGCAGTTCCCAAAAACCATCCCAGCAGCTCCCCCAAACCAGCAGCTCCCAGGTGTCCCTCAAGATCCAGCTCTAGGACAGGGTTTTTGGAGAACTCCCGAGCTCAGCATCAGCTTTAAAACTCCTTTAAGATCAGTCTCTAAACCTTCAGCACTTATTTTGTTGCTCCGGATGCAAATTCCAAAGCGGTGCAAGCTGGAAATGACCCACCAGGAAAAGGAATGTTCAGTCATTGGTCTGCCCTGAGTTTCCCTCACAGCTCAGATTTCACTTGGAAATGGGGGGTTTTTATCATTTCGTGTTGTGTGGATTCTCCTGTGGTTAAACAGGATCCAGGGAAAGTTTGGAACACCTTGGGATGAGTTTTATGTGTGGCAAGCAAGCACTGGAAAAGCTAAATTTGAGCATGACCTCAATGCCATCAAAACATAAAACAACAAATACCCTAAAAAAGTGGTGTTTTATCCCATCTTAAAGAGCCAACAATAAAATATTAATTTTAAAGAGCTGTAACCTTCAATTCCAACACAAAACTGAGTAAAATGCACCAAAACATCCCCAAATTCCCGAGTCCTTGGGGCCAGTTTTTGAGCATCTCTTGAGCGTCTCTGCCTGGCAGATGGAATTCCTTGTATAAAGTGATGAATTCCCAGCACCTCAGCAAGCTTGGAGCTCCCTGGGGAAAAAAAAAAGGTGGAGAAAGTTGAATTATCCCAGAGCAACGGGTCAGGGCGGTGATGGAGAGGCCTGGAATGATCAATCAATGATCTACTAAATGCTAATTTGTTAATAAATGCTCATTAATAAATGCTCAATGTCTCCCTGCAGTGGTGAGGGCCGAGCCCAGCCCGCAGTGAGCAGCCAGGAATCCCCCCAAGCTCCTGGGAATGGCCGGGGGACGCCGGGGTCCCAACAGAACCTCCTACTGCCGGAACCCCCTGTGCGAGCCCGGAGCCGCCGGGGCCTCCGGACACTCCTCGGGCTCCTCCGTCACCGGCGTGCGCTCCCGGACCAGGTACGGGCTGCTCCCAGCTCCAGGGACAGCTGGGGACACCTCTGGTGTGGAATGGCTTGGGTGGGGAGGACCCTAGAGCTCATCCCGTTCCTTGATCTTAGAGCTCATCCCATTTCCTGACCCTAGAGCTCATCCCGTTCCTTGATCTTAGAGCTCATCCCACTTCCTGACCTTAGAGCTCATCCCATTCCCCGACCTTAAAGCTCATCCCCATTCCCTGACCTTAGAGCTCATCCCATTCCTTGGCCTTAAAGTTCATCCCATTCCTTGATCTTAAAGCTCATCCCATTCCTTGGCCTTAAAGCTCATCCCATTCCCTGACTTTAGAGCTCATCCCGTTCCTTGATCTTAGAGCTCATCCCATTCCCTGACCCTAGAGCTCATCCCGTTCCTTGGCCTTAAAGTTCATCCCGTTCCTTGGCCTTAAAGTTCATCCCGTTCCTTGGCCTTAGAGCTCATCCCGTTCCCCGACCTTAAAGCTCATCCCCATTCCCTGACCCTAGAGCTCATCCCATTCCTTGGCCTTAAAGCTCATCCCATTCCTTGATCTTAAAGCTCATCCCATTCCCTGACTTTAGAGCTCATCCCGTTCCTTGATCTTAAAGCTCATCCCATTCCCCAACTTTAGAGCTCATCCCATTCCTTGGCCTTAAAGCTCATCCCATTCCTTGATCTTAAAGCTCATCCCATTCCCTGACCTTAGAGCTCATCCCATTCCTTGGCCTTAAAGCTCATCCCATTCCCCAGCTTTAAAGCTCATCCCATTCCTTGATCTTAGAGCTCGTCCCATTCCCCAACCTTAAAGCTCATCCCATTCCTTGATCTTAGAGCTCATCCCATTCCCCAACCTTAAAGCTCATCCCACTCCCCACCACCTTCCCCTATCCCAGGTTGTTCCAACCCATCCTGGGACGCTTCCAAGGATGGAGCAGCCACAGCTTCTCTGGGAAATCCATTCCAGCTCCTCCCAGTGAGGGATTTCTTCCCCAAATCCCGTCTAACCCAGCCCTCCGGCAGATTGAAACCATTCCCAGCTCGCTTTCCTGTGGCTCAGCAGGTTGTTAACTCCCAGCTCCCTTTTCCCACATCCTGCTTTGTCCCTTGTAATTAGGATGGGTGTCCCTGAGACCCTTCAGGACGGGCTCCCAGGAGAGTTCAAACCCTTCAGTGACCATGGAATGAGAAATAAAAATAGAGACAATTTTATATCCAAAGCCCAGCTCGGGTTGTTGCATCTCCTGCGCCCTGAACTTGGTGTCAGGCAGAGTTTAGCTCAGGTGATGTGGCTCTGTAGGGTTTTTTTAGGATCAAATCCAGCTGGATTCTGTCACTGAGGCAGAGGAGGAGGGAGCAGCAGCAGCATAAACAGGAGGTGCTTTCTTTACTCTGCAAAGAAAATGTTGGGTCTGTCTCAGCACACTCCCTGCTGAGGGCCCTGAGCCAGGGAATTTGTAGGGATACAGTTATCCAGACAAGTCATTGCAAGGGCACAGAAGGTGGAGCAATCCACCTTTCCTGGGAAAGCACACTCCCAGGGCCTTATCCCAAGGCAGGGAATGCACAGATCACAGCCCAGCTCACCTCCGAGTGAGCCAGAGCCGTGCTTTTTGCAAGGGTATGAAGTGACAGGACACAGGGAATGGCTTCCCACTGCCAGAGGGCAGGGTTAGGTGGGATTTTAGGGAGAAATCCTTCCCTGGGAGGGTGGGGAGGGGCTGGAATGGAATTCTCAGAGAAGCTGTGGCTGCCCCTGGATCCCTGGAAGTGTCCAAGGCCGGCTTAGACGGGGCTTGGAGCAGCCTGGGATAAGGGAAGGTGTCCCTGCCCATGCCCTGGATGATCCTTAATGTCCCTTCCAGCCCAAACCATTCTGTGATCCCATGATTTATCAATCCCGAGGAGCTGAATCACCATGAATTTGGGAATCTGGGAGTTTCAGAGAGCTCAGGTTTTCCCCTCGCTCACGGCCTTATTTTAGGTTCTCCACCTCGTGTTTTAAACCCTGGTCCCATCCTCCTGCATCCCCCTGGATCAGCACTTCTGCAGCCACGCTCCACGATTGGGATCTCATTTGGGGATTTACAGTAGCAGTTCATGCTCTGCAGTTCCTTTGAGGTCCACACCCAGATTCCTTTGCCTGTTGTTATTTAGAGATTGCAGATAAATCTGGGAGATATTAATTCCCTTTGATTCAGAGGATCAGTCTGGGATGTGCTCACACAGGAATAGGCACCTCTGGCTAAACTCGTTTTTCCTCCTCAGGTGAACAGAAGGTGAAGAATGAACAAGGGCTTGTGTGTAATTGCTCTGCCTTTCATGTTCAAGCACTCTTAGATATGTAAATACCAACTTGAGGACTGAAAGCTTCCAATTAATTAAGAGAGCCACTGCTTGTCCCTCGAGTAGCACAACACAACCCTGGGTTTGAACCTGATCAACGCAGGGGATTTCATATCAAATGTCCTGGTGCTGGTGGCTGGCCTGGGCCCAAATATTGCTGTGTGTGAGCAAATCCCTGCTCACATCTGCCTGAAGAGTCACCCTGGCGTGCTGATATTTGTGATTTGTGCCAGCTCTTGATGGCTTGAGTTTCCCAATCAATCTTAGACCTGTGGCGGGGGGGAGCTGGAGAACATTTCCCCTGTTCACCCCTGGCTGTTGGCTTCCCCTGGCAGGAGTGGCTCAGGGACAGGCCTGTCCAGCCCCCCTCTGGCAGCTCAGACCGTCGTCCCCCTGCGGCACTGCAAGATCCCCGAGCTGCCCGTGGAGAGGAGCGTCCTGTTCGAGCTGCAGCTCTTCTTCTGCCACCTCGTCGCCCTCTTCGTCCACTACATCAACATCTACAAGACGGTGTGGTGGTACCCACCCTCCCATCCTCCTTCTCACACGTCCCTGGTAAGCACCAAAGGGCAGCTGGCACTCCCAGGCTGTCTCTTGGATCACTAATCATAAACTTTTAGAGAGAGGTTTGATTAAAAACTACAGCTGACTCTACAACCCTTCAGTGCTGCTTCTGCAACTCCTTGTTTTCCACATTTTGGGCTCTGGCTGCCTGCTTGGCATTCTCTTGGAAAAGAGTCTGAGGAGAAGAGAATAATTTGGGAGTTTCTGTGTTGAATGTGGGTTCCTGGTGCTTCAGGGAAATGGAATCATTTTGGTTTTGTCCCCACAGAACTTTCACCTCATTGACTTCAACGTGCTGACGGTGACGACCATCGTCCTGGCACGGCGGCTCATCGGTGCTATCGTCAAGGAGGTAAAGTCAGAGCTGTCCTTCCAGGAGATCTGTAAAGCTCTGTGTCCCTTCTGCCATTCCAAACTCCTCCATCCTTCCCTGAAAACCTCTGTGAGATTCCCAAGTCAGAATTCCAGGCGTGGTTTCCAGTGGGAGGAGCGGAGAACAGAACTGAGCGCCCCAAACCGCTGCTCCTGCTGGCTCTGTGTCCTTCTGTGACTCTCCCTGAATTTCTGTCTCAGCTAAACTGTAGTGATTGTGCTTCTCTCCTCCCATCTGGCTCTTTTCCTGTTCTCTCCATCACTCCAGCTTTCCCCAGGGAAGAGCCAGGGCAGGTGGTTGTCTGCTCACTGTGGAAGCATCCCATCGTGAGCAGTGCCAGCAGAGTGGGCTGGGCACTGGTGACTACCAGACCCTTAACTAGAAACTCTCCTCACTCCAGCTTGAGGAATGATTCCAGAGATTTTGGAGAGCCCAGATTCCACAGGAAGCCTCCGTGTCCTGATGTCAGCTTGTCACTGGCACTTCCTTCCTACTTACGAATGTACACATTGAGTTTTCCCTTTGAAGAAGAGGGAATGCCCAGCTCTGCCCAGCTCTCTCCTGTGTCCCACAGGCTTCCCAGAGTGGCAAAGTCTCCCTGCCACGCTCCATCTTCCTGGTGGTCACTCGCTTCGCCGTCCTCACAGGCACGGGCTGGAGTTTGTGTCGCTCCATCATCCACCTCTTCAGAACCTACTCCTTCCTCAACCTCCTCTTCCTGTGCTACCCGTGAGTATCCCTGGCTCAGGGCTGGAGGATCCACCCTAAATCCAGGGGGAGGCTCCCTGCAGTCCTGTGGGGTTCTGAGCTGGAATCCCCCAAGTCTTGGAGCACCCTGGGCTTGTGGAAAGTGTCCCTGCCCGTGGTGACAGAGTTTTCCCTGCACCTCTCCCTCCTTCTTTGTCACATTCCTTAGTGGCAGCACACATCCATAAGACTGACCCTTCTTTCAGCTTGATGTGAGCATTAATTATTACTCATTATTGCTGCTCATTTCTTCTGAAAAGGGTTGTGTGCTTTTCCCATGGCGCTCACAGAACTCAGGGCTTTGTTTTCCCTTTGTTCCTGGGCTCCTCTGCCAGGTGGAGAGGGATTCAAACAGCTCCTGCTTTTTGTTAACTATCAAAAGGAAATATTTGGAGTGGAAATAGCTCCCTCCTCCCTGGTAGATGCAGGAGGAAACATCCACAGAGATTTGCTGCTTGTGTTTGAGCTCAGAGCTCTTTTGGGGAGTTTCCCTTTGGAATCATGGAATCCCAGACTGGTTTGGGTTGGGGGAGGACCTTAAAGCTCATCCAGCAGGGACAGGGACACCTTCTATTAGACAAGGTTGCTGTGAGCCTTGAACTCCTGCAGCTCAGAGCCCCACAGGGCTCCAGGGAAATTCGGGATGGGAATGTGATCCCGCTGGGATGGGCTGCAGCTCCTAAGGTCCAACAGCCGTGCCTTGTGCTTCCCCAGGTTCGGGATGTACATCCCCTTCCTGCAGCTGAACTGTGACTTTCGGAAGGCGGGGCTCTTTGCCCAGGTGGCCAACATCGGCCCCAGGGACACGGGAGAGGTGACAGCCCGGGGCAGGGACTACCTGACGGTGCTCAAGGAGACCTGGAAGCAGCACACGAGGCAGATGTACGGCATGGAGGCCATGCCCAGCCACGCCTGCTGCCTGTCCCCGGACCTCATCCGCAACGAGGTGGAGTTCCTGAAGATGGACTTCAACTGGCGCATGAAGGAGGTGCTGGTGAGCTCCATGCTCAGTGCCTACTACGTGGCCTTCGTGCCTGTGTGGTTTGTCAAGGTGAGGCCTGGCTGGGAGGTGACACTGGGGGCACATTGGGGGAGGACGGTCCTTACTTGTGGTAATGGAATTCTGAATGTCTGGGGGTGAGGGGTGAGCCTGTCCCTGTCCCCTGCTCCATCAGCTGAGCATGGGGAGCATCAGGAGCTGTCTCCCTGGTTTTGGTGATGGTGGCACGAATATTTTGCAGGAATTCTCCATCCTCCATCTCACACAGGCTCTCCTTTTCCAAGCAGGATCAACAGCTCCGTGCAGAGCCCTCGTTTTACCTCCCTGCCCCAGTGCTCTGTGCTGTGAAGCCTTGGGCAGGTGAGGCTGTCCACACGTGTCCCACAGTGTCCAAACCCTGTCACCCCTTCCTGTCCCCCCCCCCAGAACACTCAGTACTACGACAAACGCTGGTCCTGCGAGCTCTTCCTGCTGGTTTCCATCAGCACCTCGGTGATCCTCATGCAGTACCTGCTCCCTGCCCGCTACTGTGACCTGCTCCACAAAGCTGCAGCACACCTGGGCTGCTGGCAGAAGGTGGATCCAGCCCTCTGCTCCAACGTGCTGCAGCATCAGTAAGGAATTCTCTGCTGGGCTTAGGCTGGAGTTTTCCCTTGGCTGGGGTGGGGGAGCGCAGCCTTAAAATAAAACAGGGAAAAAATGAGAGCGGAGTCTGTTGGGCTGACACATCCAACAGCACAAACACCCCTGGCACTGTCCCTGCCAGGCAGAGCTGGTTTTTTTGCAAGGTGCCAGCTGCTCCTGGCTACGAGCTACCTGCAGTTTGTCACTGCCGTGGTGACAATTTCAAACTGGGAGCAGAATCCCTGTGCTCCTCCTCGCTGCTGGTGGGGAGGCAGCAGAGGCCCAGTGCCCCGTGCAGGTGGGATTAAGGATTCTCTTGTTCCCTGCAGGTGGACTGAGGAGTGCATGTGGCCTCAGGGGTGGTCCTGGTGAAGCACAGCAAGAATGTCTACAAGGCCGTGGGGCACTACAACGTGGCCGTGCCCTCGGACGTCTCGCACTTCCGATTCCACGTAAGCTCCCTCTCCTTCCGGGGAGCAGGGATAAATAACACAGCAGGATCATGTCCTGAGCACCTCAGGCTGGTGGAGATGGGGATCAGTGCCCAGGCTGGGGAATCCTGGGGTCACAAGGGTGACTCCATCCAGAGCCAGTCAGTGTATCCCCAGAAGAATCCTCACAGTCCTCTGCCTCACTCAAAGGTTTCACCCCTTTCCCAGTGCCTCACCGTGCTCTCCCACAGTTCTTTTTCAGCAAACCACTGCGAATCCTCAACATCTTGATCCTGCTGGAAGGAGCAGTCATCTTCTACCAGCTCTACTCGCTGATTTCCTCGGAGAAGTGGCACCAGACGATCTCCCTGGCTCTGATCCTCTTCAGCAATTACTACGCCTTCTTCAAGCTGCTGCGGGACCGGCTGGTGCTGGGCAAAGCCTACTCCTATGCTGCCAGCAGGGACTCAGAGCAGAAGTTAAATTAAAACAATTGCACTGATGCTCTCAGCTTATTACAGAACAAACAAAAACGAGAAACCCTCAGAGCTTTGTATTTTTGTTACCACTGCTTTTTTTTGTTGTCGTTTTCTTTGATAACTGATGTAATTAAAAGGAAAAAAAAAACCTATTTTTTTACTCCCAACAAGTTGTTCGTGTGTTTGTTGTTTGAATCCACCTCCACGAAAAGTTTGCTGCTGTTTGGGTGTGGGGAGGGATTTGTTAATGGTGCTGAGGTTTGGCAGGGATGGAGTGGGAGGAGGAAGGTGAGAGTTAAAGGTGAGCTAAAGCTCCCAGTTGGGTTCCTTTAGGAGGAGCTGAACCCTCATCCCATCCTTTTGGGGGTCCTGTGCCCCCTCCCCGTGCTCTGTGGAGGGAAAGGTGATGTTATTTCTCTAAAATGTTTTATTTTTAAATTGCTGAGCCCCAGCTGCTGCAGCCCCCGGCTTGCAGCTCCCTGGTTCGAGGGGTCCCCTGGGGATGGGGGACATGGGGGGAGCCCCAGCCGCTCCCCTTTGCTGCTTTACCCGTGGGTCGGGTGTTCTGCCCCGGCTCCTCCTGCCCAACCTGCCCGTCAGGGTCGGGGAAGGAGGAGAAGGAGAAGGAGAAGGAGAAGGAGAAGGAGAAGGAGAAGGAGAAGGAGAAGGAGAAGGAGAAGGAGAAGGAGAAGGAGAAGGAGAAGGAGAAGGAGAAGGAGAAGGAGAAGAGGAGGAGGAGGAGGAGGAGGAGGAGGAGGAGGAGGAGGAGGAGGAGGAGGAGAGAAGGAGGAGGAGGAGGAAGGGACACGGCGCATCCCCCCGGCCCGGAGGCAGCGGGGTCGTCCCCGCTGCCGGGAGCAGCGCCCGTGCGGCCGCTCCGGGGGCTCCAGGCTCCCCCTACCCGCGGGAGAGTCCCGGGGGGGGTCCCAAAAGGGGTTCCGGGGGTCCTAAATGGGGTCCCGAGGGGTTCGGGGGGGTCCCGGGTCCGGCCTTTGTTCCAGCAGGGCCGTGTGGCCGCCAGGGGGCGCCCGGCGCGCGCGCTCCCTATCCCGATCCCGATCCCAGTCTCGATCCCAATCTCAATTCCGATCCCGGTCTCGATCCCGATTCCGATCCCAGTCTCGATCCCAATCCCAATTCCGATCCCGATCCCGATCCCAGTCTCGATCCCAATCCCAATTCCGATCCCGGTCTCGATCACGATTCCGACCCCGGTCTCGGTCCCGATTCCCATCCCGATTCTGATCCCGATTCTGATCGCGATTCTGATCCTGGTCCCCGTGCAGATCCCGGTCCCGGTCCCGGTTCCGACACCGCTCCGGATTCAGCCCCGGCCGCACCGGGCAGTTATCGCCACTGAAAGCGGAGATCAAGCACCGGAGCGGGTCCGGGAGAACCGGGACCGGGAGTGGGATCGGAATCAGGACCAGGACACAGACCGGGACCGGCGGCAGCATCGCCCGTGGCACTGGGGAGGGGAAACGGGGCGTCGGTGCCCGGCAGAGCCCCAAGGGACGGCGGGGACATGGCGGGGACACGGCGGGACCAAAGGCCACCGGGAGCGAAGCCACCGCCGTTCCTCAGCGCTGCCGTCAGCGGGGCGAAGACCGAGGAAGAGGAAGGAGCAGCGGGAACAGCGAGGGCTGGAGGGGAGCCAGACGCGGCCGAGCCCGCGGGATTGTGCTCCCCCCGCGCCCCCACCCCACACCCGGACCGGGACCGGGACAGGCACGGAGCTGGGATCGCTCCACTCCCGGGATCACCGAGGGGCTCCGCTGCTTGGAGCGGCTGCGGGAACCCCCCCGAGCCCCCCCCGGAGGGTCCTGCGGGTTTGGAGGGGCACAGAGAGGCCCCCCCAGCCTGTCCCTGTTTCCCGTGTGACCCCACCAGGACCAAATCCAGCCTCCGGCCGGGGATTCCAGCCGGGATGGGGCGGGGGGTGATGTCGGGGCCCCGGCCCCCTCCCCAGCGCGGCGGGAGGAAACGGCCGTGTCCAGCCTTTCCCGAGGATGAGGATTTCCTTCCTCCCATTGAGCGGGGACCCTGGGGTTAGCACGCACCCTGTGGGGCCCTGTGGGGCACTCGGCCACAGGGCGGGGGGCCTGGCTGGGAATTGGGGGGCAGAGACCCCCCGACACGCAGCCCTGGGGGCACGTCCCTTATTCCCCTCCTGCCTGGCCGGGATCCCGGGAATGAGGGAGATGGATTTGGTGGGGGCACAGGATGGAGACGTGCAGCCATTTCCTCTTCTCCTTCCCTTTTTCCCACCCCGAGAGCGCCGCGGATATTTCGGGGTGGACCCGGGGATTCTTGGCTTCCCAGAAATGCTGTTCCCGCAGCTGGGAAGAGCTGTCACCGGCAGCAGTGACACGTTTCATTTCCCTTGAACCGGGGCTTTCCCAGGGCCTCCGGGCAGGGATGATGTCCCAGGGGAGATCCCGGTGGGAATTCCCCTGGGAACACCACGGAAGTGGCGCCGCTGGGAACTCAGGTTGGTGACCCCGGGGGTCCCGGGCAACCCAAAGCCACGAGCTGCACGCCGGGGGTCCCGGGCTGGCCGGGCTCCATCTGCCGCGCTCCCCACGCCCGCTAATCCCGGGATTAGCAGCCAGATGCCAGGGGCAGGTTTGCCGCAGGTAACGAGGATCCCTCGGGAGGAGGTGACGGACATCAAAGTGCAGGAATTATGGCCGATCCCACCCGAGCCTGGGGTCCCCGGGCGGGAGGGCAGAGGGGACAGGGAGCTCACATCTGCCAAGACACATCCTGGCGTGTCCCCCAGCACAGCACCCCAGAATAGCGGCCACGCTGGAGCAAAATTCCCGGCAGAAATTCCCTCCACGGGCTCAGCATCGCCCGGGCTGAGCCCTCCCTGTGCACACCCAAAACTGGGAAAAGCTTCATCCTCCTGCTGCCCGCCGGGAATCCCCTCACGCTTCCCAGCAGATGCAGCTGATGGGAAAGTGGCTGATTTCCCTTAAAAGCCCGTCCCAACATTCCTGGGAGGCCACGTCTCCCACCCTTAATCCCAGTTCCTGGGACCTCCAAGCAGCCAATTCCTGATTGCTCCCAGCCCAGCTCGGCACAGATGAAGGACTGCTGGATCCCGGATTTCTGGATGGTCCTGCAGCTCAAACCCCTCACTGGGGACCTGTCAGACACCTCCCAGCTCCTCCTCATCCATCCCAAACCCCCAGCCCATCCCTGGCTTGTTCGCTGCCAAATCCAACATCCAGCAGCTCCTGATGTGGGACAAGAAGGTGGGAAGGGACAGGAGCATCCCCCAAAACCAAAGGTGATCCCACCTGGGCTGTGCCACCCTGTACCTGGCAGCTGTAATTCCTCCCTAATAAATATTTTTTTACATTAATAAAGCCAAATCCCCAAAGTGGTTAATTAAGGATTCGTTTGCTCGCTGTCACCTCGCACTGCAGCCAGTTTGGGGTGAGATTGGGGGGAAAAACATCCCAGTGCTGATCCTGTCAGTATCCCCCAGGCCGAGGGACCCCTGAGCAGCACCCGAGCCCTGCTCTCCCCCAGCCCCAGAGCCGCGGGGTCCTCTTGGGACACCCAAATTCTGGAGATGCTGAACTGAGCCGTGCTGGCCACAACAGCCCTGACCTTGCCCAGGGCTCACCCGGCCAAAACCGGGGCAGGCCACGGCCCACGAGGCCCCGTCCTGCCGTAATTACGAGCCCTCAATTAGCATACGCGCATCCTCATTAGCAATTACACGCACGTCCTCATTTCCTCATCCAAACAAGTCCACGATGGGGACCAGGAGCTGGAGCAAGGATCGGGCAGACCCCCGAGCCACCCCCGCAGCCTCTCCCGTCACCTGAGGCCACCAAACTCGTGGTGCACGGGAGCGGGGACAGTGCCCGCAGCACCCCGGGCCCCCCGGCAGCGGCTCCCGCGGGGACCAGATGGTGACACCGAGCGCGGGGGCCAGATGGACCCTCCCGCCCGTGGTCCCCCCTCCGCTTCCGCTGCCATTTTCCCCCGGCAGCCGCCATAAATATGGAACAGCTCCGTTCCCCAGCCGGCAGGAGGAGGGACGGCGGCTCCCGGCGCTCCAGTCCCTTCGCTCCGGGCTGGGGGACATCGAGGTGCCACCCCCGGCATGGTGGACACGGCCCCCACTGCAGTTTCAGCTGAATATTCCCGGTGATCTGGGCTGGAGGCGCATGAGGACTGAAAGGTGGTGAATGGAGGCTCTGGAGAGCGTGGGGATGTTTCCCAAAAGTTGTGGAGAAGAGGGGGGCAGTGTCGGGAAGGTCGCCCGCCCCCCAGGTGGGTGTCAGGCTCTGTGGTGGCCCTATCCAAGGCCGAGCTCCTCAAGCCCTCATGGAAACCCAAAGGCACATAAGAAACCCCAAACCCACCCTACACCGCTGGAGGTTCTGGATCCTTGGTCAGACCCCAGCCAGGCACCCCCTGAGTGGCAGCGCCTCCTCCTCGGCCACCAAAGGGGTGTCCCAGGGGTCCCGTTCGCCGCTTTTGGGATCTCCCACGAGGCTGCGAGTCCCGAGGTGCGGCTGATCCGGGACACGCCAGGACCTGCAGCCCCACGAGGGGCGTTTGCAGCCGGAGGCTCTGCCGGGAACGGGCGAGTTTCGGTCCCACGCCGGGCACGGCCGTGCCCCATCCCCTCCCCGCGGGGACAACGTGCACCGGGACAGCTCCTGGCCGGGCCACGCTTCCTCCCGCCACCACCACGGTGGCCTCGAGCCTTTCCTCCGCTCTTCCTCCGCTTTTCCGCCGAGCCCGGAGCCGTGACTGCCTTCCTGCCCCGGCCCCGCTTCCTGCCGGCCGGCGCTGCCTCCTCCGCGCCCCGCATTCCCGGCTTTCCCAGCCGCGCCAGCACCATCCATCCTGCCCGGGGCTCCTTCCCGAGCTCCACACAGGGGGACCTGGCCTCCGTGCGTGTCCCCAGCCGCTGTCCCAGGACCCCGCGGCCTCCTCGAGCCTCCGGTCCCCAAAGCTCCACGTGGGACCTGTCCCCGACGCCGCTGCGGGGCGATTCCAGAGGTCCCTCCCTGCTCCACCCGCAGATTTCTTCCAGCTCAGCGGGAAGAGCATCGAACGGAGCAAATCTGCCCCCGGGCTCACCCCAGGGAGCGGCAATTCCCCGGTTCCAATCACTTTTGGGGATCTACCTCTGACCTAGTTTCTAATCCACCGCTCGGAGCGGCGGGGATGGCACGCAGGGCGCTGGGGAGGAGCGGGAGCTTTCCAGGAGCATCCACACCCCCCCTCGGCTCCTGCTTTTTGGGGGGGCTGAGGGTCCGGAGGCTGCTCCCGGCTCGGGGCTGCTGCTGAGGGCAGGACATTCCCACACTGAGCCCAAGGGTGTCCCCCAAAACCGGTCGGACGCGCGCGGCCGTGACTCAGCCCGGTGGCAGCGGGCGGGGAGCGGCGAGAGCGGGCGGGCAGCGGCAGGACGGGACCTGCGCGGGGCCCCCCGCGTCCCAGGCAGCCCTGAGCAAACAGGGAAGTGAAAAATTTCCTTTTCCTTCCTCCCGCCGAGCTGGGTGTCACCGCGTCGGGGTGACCTCCCCCTGCACTCCGCTGCCTCATGCATCCCCCCCCCCCTCCCGCCGCTCCCTCCCGGCTCCGGGTGAGGGCTGGGAAGGGCTCCTTATCTCCCTTCCAGGCTGATGCAAGATTTGCTCATCCTGCAGCTCCCCAAGGCCGCGCTGCTGATGGTGTCACCTTCCCTTGTGGGCTCAGCTCGCCGTGGGTTTTCCATGTTTTTCACCAACCCCCTCGGCATCATTCCCTGCCCCACGGCCGAGATCAGCGAGGTTTTTCCCGCTGGCCCCGGGGCCGGGAGGGTTCGGTGCCCTGCGGGTGTTGGGAACAGGCTGCCAGCCCTCGGCTCCAGCCAGGAATAAGTGGATTAGGAACCAATCTCGTTATCGCTGCTGGCAGCCTCATAAGGGCCGTAGGATGGGGACAGCGATGGGGACAGCGATGGGGACGCTGCCGGTGGCGGCGGGGGTGGGGACAGGGGTGGCCGGTGCCCGGCGTGGGGTGGAACGTGGCCACCGCGCCTTGATAGCTAGGGCTCGGCTGCCTGCTGTTCCCAGGGATGCGGCATCCGGGCTCTAATGAGGAGGGACGGTTAATTAGTCAGTGTCAATTTATGTTAATTAGCCGGGGGGAGTGGAGAGACTGATGGCTCTGCCACCTGGCTGACACTGGGGTGCGCAGGGCCGGGCTGGGGGGACACGCGTGGAGCTGAAGGTGTCAGGGCAGGAGAGCGGAGCTCCCTGTGGGTACTCCCAGCCCTTCCTCACCTTCCCTGCCCGGTGAGTCAGGGCTGACACCCCGAAGGAAGCCCCAGGGATTTCCAAAACGCCTTGGAAAACCCCCGCGCTCCTGAGGCTGTTGGGGTGACGGAGCCATGTGGGGCAGCAGCACGCGGTGGCCAGGCTGGGAATTTCGGAGGGAAACGGATGGGAAAGATGGATCCAGCCAAGGAATGAGCCCCTCTCCGGGCAGGGATGGAGCAGCTCCGTTGTTTACTCAATCCAGCTTGAGCTGCTGGTGGTTCCTGGGGTTGTTTCTTCTTCTCCAGACAGAGCTGTGACCACAGAAACAAAGGCAAAACTTTAATCCTGCAAATCCTCCTCTCTTCCCACCGAAGGCCGCGGTTGTTTGTCCCCCTCTGAGGGGACGCTGGGGTCGGACAGCGCCCGGGGGCTGCCCCGGGGGCGGCTCTGCCGGAGCCCAGAGCAGCTAAAAATATCTCCGTGTCTTCACGGAGGTGTTGCAGCCGCAATCAACCATGCAAACGAGACCGAAATTAAATCAGCCGCATGCGACAGGAGCTGTTAACCCCTGCCAGCGCGGGGACGTGTCCCCCCCGGCACCGCCGGGCTCCCGAGAGGGACGTGCGGTGCTTGGAGCGTGGGGAGCGGGGTCCGTGTGCCCCGGTGGAGCCGAGCCGCCGTCCCCCCGCTGCCCCCGGCCCCTCCCGGCTCGCTGCCATCTGCTCCGGGTGTATTAAAGGCGTGGAGGAGCTGCAGAGAAACGAGGTCAGGGCTGCGATGGCTGCGCCCGCCCGCGAGGACCCTGCCACCCGCCCGTGTCACCAGCGGGACGCGCCGGTGGCACCGAGCGGAGCGGGGGTGACTCTTTGGGGTGTCCTTGGGCTCCAACGGCGGCTCGGGGCGAGCCCCAGCCGCGGCAGCTCCTTCCTGGCATTCCAGGTGGACTCCGCTCCGCCACGCCGTTCCCACATCCTGGTGCCAGCGGCGCTGCCAGGCGCCCGAGCCACCCCTCGCCCTGCCCGTGCCACCCCTCGCCAGCGCCGGGGATGCACCGCGATTCAAACACCGCCAGCCCCCCAAATCTGGGCAGCGAGCCCAGCGCTTCCCCTCCCCCCGGGGGGGGGGCTCCCCCGTGCCCGCCCCGGTGCCAACGCGAGCCCCCGCCCGTGCGCCAGCCCCGGTGCATGTGCGAGTCCCCGCGGCAGCTGCCTGCATTTCATGCATTTTTCAGGAGAAGAAGGTTAGTGGGTCACTCCAGCGCCGCAGGCTCCGCTCCAGCTGAGCTGCTTTGCTGCCAAACGCGGCCGGGCTGGCGGCGCGGGGGCTGGGCCGGGCAGGTGGGCAGCTCCAGCCTGGCATCGCTACCCCGAGGTGCTGCCGTGTCCCCTGTGCCCCCGCCGAAGGAAGGAGCGGGATGAGCCCAGCCCGGTGCCCGTCCTGTTGCCAGCGAGCAGCGAGTTGAGGAGGGGTCTCTGCAGCCCCCCACGGTGCGGGGGTGGGGCTGGGCAGCAGCACCCCGAGGTTCAGAGCCCTGGAGAGGCGGGGAGGGAGCAGCGAGGAGGAAAAACGGCCGCGGTTAAAAGTTAATGCGGAGCCAAAGCGCGGCCGCGCCAAAGCAAACAGCGGCCGCTTTTATGGCCCCCGCCCGGCAGCGCCCGCACGGCTCCCTCCGCACCCTGCCCGCCCCTCCCGGGCCCTGCACCCCCGCGGGGACAGGGGGCACCCCCCGGCACCCCGGGCACACGGGGCACATCCCCGTGCCCAGCGGCTGCGGTGGGTGCCGGCAGCGCGGTTTGGAATGGGGTGAACCCGCACGGAGGGAAGGCAGAGCTGGGGGGACCCAGACGTTTGGGATGGTGCCAGATGTGGGGCGAAACCAGACCTGGGCGAAGCTCAGTGCGGGGTGAAGCCAGACCTGGGAAAAGCCAGATGGGGGACGAAGCCAGAGCTGGGAGAAGTCAGATGTGGGATGAATCCTGATGTGGGGTGACCCCAAGATGTGGGGTGAACCCAGACACGGAAAAAATAGCCGGGGGGCAAACCCACAGCTGGGCCAACTCAGATGTGGGGGTGAATCCCGACCTGGGAGAAGCCAGATGTCAGATGGGTGCGAATCCAGATGTGGGGTGACCCCAGACGCGGCCGAGCCCGCCCTGGGTGCGACGGCAGCGCTGCAGCCCCGCTCCCCCCGGGTTCCCCCCGGGTTCCCCCCGGGTTCCCCCCGCATCCCCCCGCGCTGCCGTTGCCATGGTTACGGCCATGCAAGTCTGGCCGAGCTGCATCCGCCGCTGCATCCCAGCGAGCCGTGGGGGCGGGGACGGCACCGCTGCCCCCAGCCGCGGCCACACCGCCGCCGTCCCCTCCCCTCCCGACCCCAAAACCGGCCGCCGACCCCTCCCGGGAGCTCACCCAGAGCGGGAGGGATCGGGGGTTGCCGAGCCCCTCCCAGCGGGATCCCCTTCAGACCCCGAAAGCCGTGCGGGAGTGAGGGGGGTGGGAACAGCACCTGCCTCTGGAGGGTCCAAACCCCCCCCCGTGCCCCCTCCCAGGAGGATGGGAGCTCATCGGGCACGGCTGGAATGCCAGGGAGGCAAAGCGCTCCCCAAAAACCGCAGCCCCAGCAGGGCGCGGGTCCCCCGGACCTCGGTGGCCCGGCAGCTGCGGCCCTGGGGACGCTTTCGGGTTTGCTCGGAGGCCAAGGGGGAATTCTGCTGCTGGCGATGAGGCAATCCCGGCCGGGGACAGCCCGGGATAAAGGGAAGGAGGGGATTTCTGATGGAAAGTTGCAGACAGCCCTGGCCCCGCCGGGATTCCCCCCCGAGTTCTGCTCCCGGCTCCCCCCTCACCCGCCTGGGATTTCGGGGAGAGGCTTTTCCCTGGATTTACCGGGGGTTCAGGTACCCCCAGCTGCCCCAGGAAAGCGGGCAGGACCTCGGGGAGAGGAAACAGCAACGGGAACGTTGGTGGTGTTGACACTCGCAGGTTCCTAATGAGGTTTTATAATTAATATTCCATTAGGATGAGCGGGGCGGGAAGTTTGTGGCTCTTGAGGATGATTTTCCACGCTCTTTGGGTACCAGAAAACAACACCCTCATCATCGAAACGCTCTTTAAGCTCCCTTCCAAGCCAAACCGAGATGATTTTACAGCCTCCCAGGCACTCAGCATCCCTCCAGCCCGACATCCAGGAGCGGTTTGGGTGTCCCTGCGCTTTTCCTGCTGCCTGTCCGTCCATCCCGGTCCCTTCCCCCCGCATCCCGGACACACACTGGCCTCTTCTCTGCGCCTGGGCCCGTCAGATGTTGCTGAAAGGGAACAATGCCACGCATTGTCTGTCCCCGCTCGGCGGCATCAGCCCCGGCAGCGCAACAAAAAGCCACATTGACTCTCCGGGAGAAAGGGGCCCATAGATCCCGCGGCTCCCGGGGGAGGCACCGCGGCCCCGGAGCATCCCGGCCCTGCTTCCCTGCCCCGCGTCCCTGCACCGGCCCCGGGGACACGGGCTAAAGGGGTCACCGCTCTCGGGCGAGGGCGGGGGAGGCGGTGGGATGTTGTGTCCCGCTGCCGAGGGATCTGTGGGATCGGCATCCAGCGGGAGGGGAGGGGGATTGTCCCTGTGTGCCCTGCTCAGGTGAGGCCGCACCTGCAGAGCTGCCTCCAGACATCAGGAGGATGTGGAATTGCTGGAGCGAGTCCAGAGGAGGCCACGGAGATGCTCCAAGGGCTGGAGTTCTCTGGAGCCAGGCTGGGGATGTCCACCTGGAGAAGGGCAGGCCTCAGAGCCCCTTCCAGAGGGTCCAAGAGAGCTGGAGAGGTTTGGACAAAGAGCTGGAGTGACAGGAATGGCTCCCCACTGCCAGAGGGCAGGGTTGGGTGGGATTTGTGATCCCAAATCACGCACAGCCCTCCTGCCACGCTGCCCTGACCATGGCGTGCGGGAGCGCTCCCGCCGCAGCTCCGCAGGAAACGCCACGGGAAAAGCTCCCCTTGGACCGAGCCTGGCTTTTGTTTCCCTTATAAACTTCCCTTCCAGCCAGGAAGGATGCTCTGGAACCTGTCCCCGCTCGGCCCCGGGCTGGGGGACCCTGCCCAGGTCAGGGGAGCAGAGCCCGGTGTGGTCCCGCCCGCCGCCCTCCCAACCCTGCTCCCTGCTGGATGCTGCATTCCCGGTTTTCTCCAGGCACCCTCTGGCAGCCGTCCTGCTCTTCCAGTGCTCCCGAGCCGGCAGCTCAGGGTCAGGGAGCCCTTTATCAGCTCCCAGAAGCAGCCTAAGGCCGGGATTCGAGAGATAAGGAGAGTGGGATGAGCGGGATGCCCGGGCCAGGGCGCTGTGGGGGTTCCCGCTCTGCCAGGAGCAGCCAGGAGGGATCCACGGGCTGGGAAAGGCCGTGTGGGGGTGTTGACCCCCAAAATGCCAAAACTGTCCCGGGGACCGTGTCCATGGGGACCCTCACATGCCACCACTGTCCCCATTGTCACCCTGGGGCAGCCCAGCCCAGCCCAGCCTGAGGATGAGGCTGGAGGCGATTGGGTTCAGGGCCTGGCTTTGTTTGCAGATATCCCGATTCCTGGCCCTAAGGAAGAGCAGATGGGCTCCAAGATAAGATATGGAGGAGATTCCTCTCTCCTTCCTGCTCCGTGACTCAAAACACCTCAGCAGGACAGGGAAGGGGGTGACGGGGTGGGAAGGGCCCAGGGCTGGGAGAGAGGGGCTGATCCCATGGGATGATCCCACGGGAGGGAAAAAGCGAGCCCAGAAATAGCAGGAGCAGTCGCAGAAGGCGCCCGTTGCCATGGGATCTTCACAACCAAAAATGACGGGGCTCTGGCAGATACAAGAAGGGGCCCTTTCATGTGTTTCTATGGGAAGTCAGCGCCTCGCCACAGCCTCCCAGGCTGGAGCCTTGCCCAGGGCAGGAAGGATTTGGGGACACTGGTGGTGGGGACAGGGAGAGCTCCGGTAAATTCGTGGGACACCCTTTTTCTCCAGGTGCACGTCAGAGGTCACTCGGTGCTGCCTCAGCACCACGAGCAGGTTGGGCAGTGCCCAACATCTCCTTGGTAAAGGGTAGAGATTCCCAGCTCTTCCTGCTGGGCCTTGTTCCCCTCAGGAATCCCCCAGCGTGGATGATTTTCCTCCTGCAGCTGAGGAAGCGTTGCCCCTTCACCCTGGATCCTCATGGGATGCGCATCCGGAGCATCCCGAGGCGTGTCCGTGTCCTGGGAAAGCCAAACCGCTGCGGCAGGGACAGCAGGGAAGGGGCAGCCCCCAGACCCTCAAGGAGAAGCCCCCAGACCCTAAAGCAGCTCTGGGCTGTCCTCAGGGGCTGTCCCCATCGTTGCCGTGGTGGCAGAAGCCTTCACCCTCCATCCAGCCAGCCCCGCACTCTCCCTGCTGGAATTCTGTCCCCGGAGAGATCTAATTAGTTAATTCCTTTGCTATTTATAAATCAAGATGGAAATCCCTCTGTTTTTGTTCCCAGCGCTGTTTGGTCACCCCGGCTGGGCTCCCTTTAACTCGGGATAAAATCCCGGAGCGGATGATCCGGGTCCATGAATAAACAATTGCCTTAATTCCTCGTTAAGGGCTGGTGGGATGCAGGGCAGGACGAGCGGGTGGGGACGGTCCCTCCTGTCCCTCTTCAGCCCGGTGGTGCCGGGACTGGAGCTCCCTGCTCTGCCCCGCAGCCTCTGAGCGCTTAACACCCGATAAATTAATAATCAGCCGCAGTTTAAGTAGGTCTGGAAAGTGGAAAACAACATCCGCAAGGATCCGGCGTCCCCCCGGCCTGGCGGGCAGCAGCGGCAGAGATTTGTCTGCCTGTCCATCTGCTGGAGGAGCAGCCAGACCATAATCTGTCCGTCTGCGGGGATCCTGCAAATTCCTGCCCCTTCCAAAGCTCCCGGAGAGCCCGGTGGAGCCGGAGCATCTTCCAGCCTGCTCTGCTTCCCTGCCTGGGATGGAGGAGGGATGGGATCCAGCACGGGGCTGGTGGCCGCTGGTTTCCACTGAGAGGGGTGGGATGGGGTTTGGGTGATGCTGGAATTCAGCAGTTTCTGGTTTCTGCCGGTTCCCGTCCTCCACCCTGGTGTCACCACACGGCCCCGGCCACGCACGGAGGAGGAAAAAATGTTGGGAGCTGGAAAAACTGGCTGTGGATGCACCTGGGGATGGCCACGGTCACCCCATGGAGCTCCATGGTTCTGGGACCAGCGTGGTCGCTCCAGAGGCAGCGGATCCGTCCCGGCAGCGTGGGAAGAGCACGGAAAGGACGGACATCTGCCGTGGAAGGGGAGGCACACTCGGGAATCCACGGGGAGCGTGGCTATTTATAAACACAGCCTTTACGCAGCGCTGCAGAAGAGGGTTCGCAAGAAAAGCTGGGATCGGGAGAGACGGGGATTCCTCGGAGATGAAAGCCCTGGAAAAATATCCTCTGGGAGGGTCTGGCGTGGTGGGAGGGATGTCATTGTCATCCCCCGGGTGTGCTTCTTGTCCAGTTTGCCCTTTCCACATCACATCCATGTCCTGGTGCTCTGGGAGAGGGGAGAGCTGTGGCATGAAATTCCTTGTCCCCTCTGGCAAAACACAGAAAAGGCCCGAGCTCTCCATGAGGTGGCTGCTGAGCCCAGCCCCAAAAATCCCCTCAGATCCAAGGGAACACTTTCCCACCAGCACCCATTCCACGGGGAATGCGTTGGTGTCCCCAGAGCCCCATCGGGGCTGCCACCAGCACCCCCAGGGCCGCACCCCCAGAGCTTCCCGAGCTTCCCAGAGCTTCCCGAGCTTCCCAATGCTCCAGCGGCGATAAGCTGCCGGTGCCACTCCCGTTTGTGGTTCCCTGTGGCTTTGGGATGGGAGATGGGAATGTCTCCGGGCCGTTGTGTGGATGGAGGGGTTTGGATGGGCGCTGCGAGAGCCGGCGCTGGTTGAGGGGGTTTTGGCACAGCCAGAAGGTGCTGGAGCTGCAGCAGAGGGATGGGATGGGATGGGATGGGATGGGATGGGATGGGATGGGATGGGATGGGATGGGATGGGATGGGGTGGGATGGGATGGGATGGGATGGGATGGGATGGGATGGGATGGGATGGGATGGGATGGGGTGGGATGGGATGGGGTGGGATGGGATGGGATGGGATGAGGTGGGATGGGGTGGGATGAGGTGGGATGGGATGGGATGGGATGGGATGGGATGGGAGGGGATGGGATGGGGATGGGAGGGGATGGGGATGGGGATGGGATGGGGATGGGGATGGGGATGGGGATGGGGATGGCATGGCATAGCATGGCATGGCATGGCATGGGAGGGGATGGGAGGGGATGGGAGGGGATGACAGCAGCACGAGGCCATTCCTGCAGACAAGACTCAGGATGAAATGACCTCCAGCAGAACGGCTGAAAACCTCTCCCAGAAGGTGGGGAGAGAAGCGCGGCTTTGACACGGATATTTCCCAAGGCTGAACGGCTGCTGGGACACCGGGAAGGGCTCCCCAGCTGTGGCTCTGCCACGTTGTCCTCCCCAGCTGGGAACACCAGCCTGGAGCTGGGATTGGGAACAAACATCGTGCGTCCACTAAATACCACACTCCCTTGGACTCTGGGTCTTCCCAAACCCGGCAGCATCCCTGGAACGCCTGTTTTCCAGCAGGGAACACCCTGCCCGGCTCCTTGGGCTGCTCGGGACACTCCGGCCCTCACGGCCAAGCCGGCAGCACCCGGCAGCCGTCCAAGGGCTTTTTATCAACTGGCACCCAAAAGTCAATAAGGAAGATGCCGCCTGTTTTAATTAACAGCAATTTCGCTCCAGCGGGGGTGAGCTGATGTGCCGGGGAGGGGGAGGGAGGCCGGAGACAAAACATGACCTTGTTGGCGCAGCGCACACAGCGGGACATTGTTTTCCCCTTGGAGCCTGGCCTTGGATCCTGCCAGGCTCCGTGGCACAGCTGGGTGCTGGGGACAGGGGGTCCTGCTGCCCGTGGTGGCTCCAGAGCAGCTCTGGTGGGAGCAGGATGCCTGGAAAAGTCCAGGGCACTCAGGAGCTGTCCTGCTGCAGCCCTCAGGGAATGTGGGTGGCTTGGGCTGGCACAAAAGGGTCAGGATTTTGGGACCCGCAGTGAAATCCAGCTGTGTGTGGGTGCCAGGGGAGAGCGAATCCCCGGCTGGCACTGCTGGATCCCTGGCAGGGATGCCGCAGGCCCCTCACCAGCTTGAGCAATCCATCAGTTTGGTGCCATTCTCCTTTCTCCTCAACGCTCCTGGTTCCAGGAAATCAGAGAAGAGGAACACCCAGAGGGGGAAAACCTCCCTGTGCATGTGCCAGAGCGCTCAGCGAGGCAGGGAGCGGGGGGTGTGAACCATGGCACAACCTGTCCCCACAGCAGGACCTGTCCCCACAGCAGGACCTGTCCCCACAGCAGGACCCCCGGGAATGATGGGGCTGGGATGAGCAAAACCCCGGGATGAGACACCCTGGAATGAGCAGGACCCTGGGGTGACAGGACTGAGGCCACCTGCCCCAGGACAGTCCTGGGGGTGACGGGAAAGGGCCAAGTGGCACCATGGGACCCTCCCAGGGGTGACAGGGATGGGGTGAGCAGCACCCCAGGGGCGACAGGGCGGAGGGCACAGGCACAGCGGGGGTGTTGGTGATGGGAGCAGAGGCACCCGGGGGTGCTGGTGATGGGGGCATGGGCACCCCAGGGCTATCAGGGATGGGTGAGCAGCACCCCGGGGTGATGAGGTTGGGGGGAGCAGCCCCCCAAAGCTGCCAGGGATGGGGTGAGCAGCACTCCGGAGCTGCGATGAGACCCTCCCCCACCAGGGAAGGGGGTGCTCACCGACCTTCGGGGGCTCCCAGGCTGGGAGGGGGTTCGGCGGCCCGGCGGGGCGGTGGCTCCAGCGCGGTCCCCCCGCCCCCGGGGCGGGCTCGGCACCGTCCCGCCCCCGCCCCTCGCCTTATCAGCGGCCGGCGGGGGGCTCGCCCCACTCCCGCCCAGCGCAGCCGCCGCGGCGGGGCCGGCACCTCCCCAAGTGCCGCACCATGGGCAGCCAGGGCTCCAAGGCGGCGGGCGGCGACCCCGACACCGCCAAGGCCAACGGGCAGGTGGGTACCGGGCGGTACCGGGGGGCACCGTGCGCCCCGCCGGGGCGGGCGGCAGCGCGGACAAAGGCTCGGTGGGGAGGGTGCGGTGATGGAGTCGAGGGGAACCTTCCTGCCCCGGCCTGGGGGGACCCTCCTGCCCGCCGGGCACCGGGGGATGCGGCACCGCCCGCGCCGCGCCCCGGGCTCCCCCCGGCACCGGGCGGGTTCCGTCCGCCGCCGCGCCCCGGTACCGGGAGTGGAGCGCGGGCGCCGCCCGGTGGTAGCGCGCTGGACCCCCCCCCCCACCCACCCCTCCCACCGAGCGGATCCCCCCCGTGAGACCCTTACCCAGGCCCGCTGCACCCCCTTTTTATGGCTGGGCACCGCCCGGTGCGCTCCTCTCCCCCGCGGGAAGCTCCGCTCTGTGCCCGGTGTTCCCCGTTTCCACCGGCTGGAAACCCCCCCTTTCCCCGGCGTGGTGCCCCCCCCCCCCCCCCCCCCCCCCATCTCCTTATCCCCAGCTGGATCCACCCCCCCCTCCCCGGTGCCCGCTGCCCCCCGTTTTCCCGGCTGGGAGCCCTTTTTGGGGTGCGGGGGTTTTGGGGAGGGGGCGCGGAGTGCCGGCGGTGCCTAACGCGGTTTCCCCCCGCAGGAGAACGGCCATGTGATCTACAACGGGGACATGACGCCCAAGGTGGGGGTCGAGGTAGCCCCCCAGAACGGGAACGGCTCGGCGGAACCCCCCAAGGAGGAGAGCGAGGGCGAAGCGAGCGGCGGGGACAGCATCGAGCCCGCCCCGGCCGCCGCCGACGGCGGCGACCCCAAAGCCGAAGGGGCCGCGGCCCCCAAGGACGCCCCGAAGAAGAAGAAGAAGTTCTCGTTCAAGAAATCCTTCAAGCTGAGCGGGATCTCCTTTCGCAAGAACAAGAAGGAAGCCGGGGACTCCTCTGGCTCCTCGCCCACGGAGGAGCAGGGCAAGAGCGAGGAGAACCCGCCGGGGGGGCTGCAGCCCTCGGCTCCCCCCGAGGAGGGGCCGGCGGAGGAGCAGGGGGAGGGCGGCGAGGGGGCTGAGCCCAAGGACGGGGGAGAAGCCGCGGGGAGCGAGGAGGAGGAGGAGGAGAAGCAGCAGCAGCAGGCAGGGGAGAGCCACGGAGACACAGCCAAACCCGAGGAGCCCTCGAAAGCCGCGGGGCCGGAGCCCACAACGAGCCCGGCGGCGGCGGCGGAGCAGAAGGAAGAGTAGAGGCCACCTGGGCATCGTCCTCACCGGGGACTCTCACGCCGCCCTCCCTCCATCCCTCCCCGTCCATCCCGGAACGCCACGGACTCGCCCACACCGCCCCGGCCCCCCTAGGACTGACACCACGCCCCGCACACCCCCCTTCCCTTCCAGGTATTTCTCCCCGTTCCTGGTAGAAAAGCTGGTTTGGATTCCCACCACCGCCGCCACTTGGAGTAGTTTGACCTGAATTCCTTGGGGAAAAAATAAAAATTAAAAAAAAAAAACAAAAAAAACCAAAAAAAAACAACCAACAAAAAAACAACAAAAACCAACAAAACTGCGGAGGAAGATTTGTCCCGGACACCACTGGAGTTTACAGTTTGTAAGAATCCGGATCCCACTTCCCGCTCTGGATCTCTCCAGCCTCCAGACTGTCCCCTCTCCTCCCAGTCCCACTGACTGTTCAATGGAATTTTTGATTTTTTTTTTTTTTCGGGGTTTTTTTCGGTTTTTTTTTTTTCTTTTTTTTTTTTTTTTTTCTTTTTTTGCCTAATTTCTCAGTTTACATTCCTGGTTCTGACTTTTCATTTCAAGTATTTCGCGCTTTTTCTAGAAATCGATGGTTTAAAAGCTAATCTGGTTAGTTTTTTATAATGTCTTCTATTGGCTTAAAACCATAAAGCTTGTAAGTCCGCTGTGTTTAATTCTGCTTCTAAGGGATAACTTTTAGGGTGTGGGGTGGACAGAGGGGGCCCTGCCAGCTGTATAATGTGAAGCCAACGTTGTTTTTTTTCTCTGTAAATAATTTTTTTAATGGCCAAAAAAAACAACAACATAAAAAAAAAACACCACAAAAAAACCAAAACCACTTGATTTGCAATTTTCTAACTTGTAAAAAAAACCCCAAAAAAACAACAGAAAAAAAAAAAAAGGAGAAAGAGGAAAAAAAAAAAAAAAAAAACAAACCCAAACCCAACCGAACCACTGAACAAAAGCTGTACTTGTAACATTTGAAAGGAATAAATGGTGACCCCTTTACGGGAGAGCTCGAGTCCTTCTTGTCCTGAATGCCAGGGAAGGGCCGGGGAAGATGGAGATGCTGATTTAGCCCAACAGCTGCTGCCTTTAATCACTGCTCGCCGTTAATTGACTCGCAGCAGATGCACAGCCCTGGCCACAAAGGACTTTCCCACCCCAGCCCCGTCTCCACCTCGGGATCGCTGCTCAGCTGCCTGCTGGGGACCTGTTTTCCTGCCAATCCCGCTTTTTTCCCCCGGTGGGGGTTGGAAAAACCTCAAAACCCCCGGGATTTTCTTCAGGGTGAGGCGAAATTCCCGGTTTGAAGCTTGGTTTCTTTTAATTTAAATCGGGGTGGTTTTTTTGGGGGGGTGTTTTTTTTTTTTTTTTTAAGAGCAGGATTAGCTCCTTTAGGCTGAAAAGATCCCGGAGCACAAAAGGAGAGGGCTGGGAGCAAAGATTCCCTGAACAAAGGGAAAAGGAGGCAACAATGGTGCCTCTATCCCTGCTGCTGTCACCTGCGCCGGCTTTTCCCGAGCCAGGAGGAAGGAGCAGAGCCTTGGAAGCTGCTCCCACAGCTCCTCCATTTCATGGCCTGCTCCCAAATCCCACCTCGGCTCCCCAATTCCCAGCCCAGCACCTGCTCTTGGTGCTTGGGCTGGCGAAGAAGATGGAGAAGAGCAATGAGAAAGAAATAAAAGCCCAAACCATTGTTTGCCCAACAGGCACCACCCTGGCAAGGGCAAGGAGCATCCGGGCTCTTGGCGAGCCTCGAGGTAGGTGGGAATGCCCCCCAAAATTCCTGGGTTTATGCAAGGAAGCCGAAAGAAGGGATCAGCTTCCCAAAGGGATTCATTTCTTTGATCAGCGGGGTGAAATAAATGGGGTTTTTTTCCCCCCCCCCTGTTTTGAAGGAAATCTGGGATTTGGGAGCTGGCTCATCCCGGAGCAGCCGGCGGAGCTGCAGCGTGGCAGCCATTTTAGGAATGCCTGGAAAAGGGAAGGGCTGCGGATGCAGGCGGGATCGGGAAGGGGGAATTCAATGGGGATTCCATTCAAACTCCAGGGGTTTTGTTCCAAGAGGGGAGGATTTAATGGTGGAAAGGAGGACGGAGCTTCCCAGAGCTGCTCCAGCACCCAAAGTCCACTGAGGCAACACAAAGCTGGGTTTTTTTTGGACTCCAAAACCAGCAGATTTGGGTGTTTGTGGCCATTTCAGGTGTGATCCCAGCTGAGCTGCACAATGAACCTGCTCCTCATTAAATTAAGGAATTTTCATCCTCTTGGATTCCGCATCAAACCACTCAAATCCAGCCAAAAGATGAATTAAGTCCATCCCCTCCCATCACTTTGTTGTTCCCAAACTGTTCCACTCCAAGCACAAACCCAGACAGGATCAGGGATGAGAACCCAGCTGGAATTTGGGAATAAAACCACGCCAGGTGAAGCTGTGAGCACAAAAAAAAAAAAAAAACCACACCAAAAAAACCCCCAAAACCCATCAGGTTTTGAGTTCCCTTTTCCAGAGAGAGGGAGGATTTCAAGGCTGTTTTGTAAAAACACTGGGGGGGGAAAGAGGCAAAAAAATAAGAGAAAGCAAATAATTTGTAAAGGAAATAACCATTTACAAAAGAGATTCAAGCAGATTTCCAGGTGTGGGATAAATAAATAAATAAAATGTTCTCATGGATGGAATTAAACCAACATTGGAAGGGAAAAAGGGAAATTAATGCCTTCTTTTTCTTCCCAAATCCTAATTCCACCTCTAATTATTTCTTTGTTGGGATCTCCCATTAGATCCAGGAAAGGCTCTGAAAATGAATTAAAAAATTTTACTCGAGTAAAAAAAGCAGCCCAGGCTCACACCAACCATAGAAATGGACGAGTTTTTATTACAAAGGTTCTCAAAATTCAAAATAAACGCATCTTTAAAAAACCACAATAGATTTTTCCCCTCCCTTCCCACCCTCCCCAGACACAAAGTTACACTGATCTCTCTCTTGGTTCACCTACAAACACCGAAGAAGCAGGAGAGTGAAAAAACCTCACTCAGATTCCCAAAGAGACTAAAAAACTCCACGGTGGGGGGAGGGAAAAAGCTGGAAGGTGGGGGGCTGAGAGGGAGGAGTTAAAAAAATAAACCCTTTGAAAAAATAACCTGTGTGAAGTTTTAGCAGCATTATTAGAGTTGAAACCCTCAGCAGTGCTCCCGTGGGAGGGTGCAGAGCCTCTGGAATTCCAGAGGGATTCCCCCTGAGAAAGGAGAGCAGCGAGTGGGAACTGCCTGGAAAAAAAAGAAAAAAAAAAATCCGAATTTTTCCCCGAAGTTTTTTTTTTTTTCCCTCACCCCAAAAAGAAAGAAAAAAACCAAAAAAGCTCAGTACAAAAGAGGCAAAAGAAAGGGCAGAGCTGGTCACAAAAGAGCTCTGGGGGTGAGAGAATGAGTGGGAGGAGGGAGAGGAGCTGTAAAAACGTTCAGAGCCCCATCTGCTGTTCCCTCAGGAAGGCAACAGTCGGCGGATAAAAAGGTTGGGATTTACTGGCCTTGGGAGGGAAATTCAGTTGGAAAACGTTGGGAATTTCACTTCAATCGAGAGGAAACTTTGGGTTTTTAGGGATACACATCAAGAAGAGTTGTCAGCCAGGCTCTGGGCTGGCTTTGAGGGGGTTTTTGCAGTGGTTTGAGAGGAAAAAGCAAAGCCTGAGGGGAGGAGTTCCCTCCCCACCCAGAGAGGGTAAAAAATCAGGTCAAAAATCCCATCCCTTCCCTCCCTTCCAGGTGCATAAAATGCTGTCACGCTCCCTGGATCCAGCAGATCTTGGAAAACTCAACCACCCACTAAGGGTGATTTTCATTTTGTGTTCTCCACATTTGGGCTCTGGGGCTGATTCACTTTGAAAAAAAACCCAAAAAACAATCCAAAAAAGCACTTTTCAGGTTGATTTTCAGCTGCTTCACCTCTTTCCCCAAGTTTGCTGCAGGGAGGAGCCAACTCTATTCAAGAACTGCACAATTTTGACCCTGAGAAGTGGCACCAGCTTGCAGGTTTTGGTTTTGTTTTTGTTTTTTTCTTTTGCCGTGGTGGAATCCAACTGAAGACCACGAAGGTCTCTCACAGGCTTCGTTTGGGAATTCTCCCATGAAACAAACACCCAAAAAAATAGAGGAAAAATAAGAATTGATGGCCATCTTTCCACCTAACCTGAAATGCAGACACTACTTCTACTTAAATTCTTCTTTTCCAAGGTTATTTCGGAGGAGAGAGCAAAGGAAGGAAGTGATTTTTGTTGTTGCTGTTGTTTTTTAGAGACACACCAAGGAGGGCAGTGGAAGGCAAGAGTGAAACTCCCCGGTCACCAAATCTGGGCTGCAGAATCCTCCCCTGCCTGCTCCCAGTGGAGTGCAGCAAGGAATAATTTACAGTTCTCGAGTCATTTATACAATTATATAGAAATATATACAGAAAACTTATATAAAATAGAAATCCTGTGGGGAGGAGGCAACCCGGGAGCTAAACCTACGACAACGACGACGCCCGGCCAGCTGCAGCCACTCAGGTGGATTTTGTCTCTTCCTTCACCCTGGGGAAGCAAAAAAAAAGGAAGGATTTGGTTGAAATCAGCAATTTGGGCTTGGATCTAACAAGAAGCCTTTAAAATGTTGCTTCTCTGGTTCATTTTCAGCTCAAATTTAATATATTGCTGAAGGAAAGAGAAGCGGTTTTGTTTTTCAGCTCTCTCAACACCTGCAAACTTCTTCCTGTGAGGAAGCCACCCAAAGCCACCCAAAATGCCACCTAAAATGCCACCTAAAATGCCACCCAAGCTGTCACATCAACCTCTCAACCCTCCCCAAACCCCCCTGGGCACGGAGAGTGAGCCAGGCTCACCCTTTGGGTTCTGCTGCTGCTGCCACTGCTGCTGCTGCTGCTTTTTCCTCTTTTGCTTTTTCCTCTTCCTTCTCCTCTGGAATAAAATAAAAAAAAAAAGACACAGAGCAGTGCAGGAGGAAAGGAGAAGCCAGGCAGAATTGCAGGAGGTGCCAGCTTTCCTGCTCACCTTTCTTCTCCTCTTCCTCCTTCTCCTCCTCTGCTTTCACACGTTTGGCTTTCTTGAAGTTGGCGACGTTTTTGCGCCCTCCTTCCCCCTCGTCCTCGGAGTCGGAGAATTCCTCATCACAGGATATTCTCTTGTTGGAATTTCGGACTGAGGGGGGAGAAGACAGAGGTTGGCTGAGCAAATTTGCAAATCAGGAAGCTCCCAGCATTAATTCTCTGAGTGGAGCCCACATCAATCAGGATTAGGCCACGATAAAAACACTTTATCTTGGCACCTGAGGCATCTTTGAACTCATCCCTTCCCCACCTGCTCCTGCCTCAAGATCCAAGATCACATGGACAGCTTGGATTAGGCACTGTGGGATGTCTAGACCTGACAGCACAGAGCACAGCCTCCCACTGCAAAATCTGTCTGCTGGATCCCAAGGGCCAGGCTGGATCCCAAGGGCCAGGCTGGACACAAAGCTCCAGGCTGGACACAAGCTCCAGGCTGGATCCAAAGCTCCAGGCTGGATCCAAAGCTCCAGGCTGGACACAAAGCTCCAGGCTGGACACAAAGCTCCAGGCTGGACACAAAGCTCCAGGCTAGACACAAAGCTCCAGGCTGGACACAAAGCTCCAGGCTGGATCCAAAGCTCCAGGCTGGACACAAAGCTCCAGGCTGGACACAAAGCTCCAGGCTGGATCCAAAGCTCCAGGCTGGACACAAAGCTCCAGGCTGGATCCAAAGCTCCAGGCTGGACACAAAGCTCCAGGCTGGATCCAAAGCTCCAGGCTGGATCCAAAGCTCCAGGCTGGACACAAAGCTCCAGGCTGGACCCAAAGCTCCAGGCTGGACCCAAAGCTCCAGGCTGGACACAAAGCTCCAGGCTGGACACAAAGCTCCAGGCTGGACACAAAGCTCCAGGCTGGATCCAAAGCTCCAGGCTGGACACAAAGCTCCAGGCTGGATCCAAAGCTCCAGGCTGGATCCAAAGCTCCAGGCTGGACACAAAGCTCCAGGCTGGATCCAAAGCTCCAGGCTGGATCCAAAGCTCCAGGCTGGACACAAAGCTCCAGGCTGGATCCAAAGCTCCAGGCTGGATCCAAAGCTCCAGGCTGGACACAAAGCTCCAGGCTGGACACAAAGCTCCAGGCTGGACACAAAGCTCCAGGCTGGACCCAAAGCTCCAGGCTGGACCCAAAGCTCCACGCTGGACCCAAAGCTCCAGGCTGGATCCAAAGCTCCAGGCTGGACCCAAGCTCCAGGCTGGATCCAAAGCTCCAGGCTGGACACAAAGCTCCAGGCTGGACACAAAGCTCCAGGCTGGACACAAAGCTCCAGGCTGGACACAAAGCTCCAGGCTGGACACAAAGCTCCAGGCTGGATCCAAAGCTCCAGGCTGGACACAAAGCTCCAGGCTGGATCCAAAGCTCCAGGCTGGATACAAAGCTCCAGGCTGGATCCAAAGCTCCATTTTCCACTGCTGGGATACACCCAGAAGGATTCTGCCAAGGATTCTGTCCTAGCACCCAGCAACTGTTGGAATTCTCCCATGATGGAAATCAGCTGGCAGAAGGGATCCTGCAGTGCTCAGCAGTGCTTTGTCCTACCAAATCCATCAGGGAGGTGGGAATGGATTCAAAGGGAGACTCCAGGATCGGAGAATGGGATCTAAACCCTACATCCTGCTCTCCTCACGAGCAGCTCACGGATCCTGCCCAGCAGAATTCCCAGCACCTACTGGAAATGCGTTTCTCGGGATCATCCTCCTCCTCATCCCCGCTGTCTTCCTGGACAGCATCCTCAGGAATTGGCTGCATCTGGACCCCGGGAGCGTGAGGGAGCATGCGCAGGTTCTCGAAGAGCCGCTGCCTAGAGCCAGCCAGGGAAGGACATTTTGGCACCAGGGGCCACCCAGGGCCACCAGCCCCCCCGGGGAAGGGGCGTTCCCCAAGACTCACTTGATTTTCTCCAGGTATTCGTTGGTGTTCTGGTTGGTCATGTTGGAGGGGCTGATGTGGAGCTTGAAATCAGGCCCAAAGTACTCAAAGTAGTCGTTGTATGGAAGTTCTGGGGGGGGAATGAAAGGGAGTGAAATTCTCACTGGGACGACACAGGAGCAGCAACAGCACTGAGGGCATCCAAAAGGGATAATCCAGAGGTAACAAAACCCCAGCTGCACCATTTCCCTGAGCTGTCACTGGGATATCAGTGTCCCTAAGTCCTGGTTCAGGGCTCCAGGGGGGAATTACCATTGGGAATCTCAGTGTCCAAAGCCACAGCAGTCTCATAGGTCCAGCAGCGGGCCACGTTGCGGATCGTGTACCCCCCTCCTCCCAGCATCAGCATGGGCAGGTTAAAGCTCTTCACAAACTCCACACACTTGGCATGGCCTGCAGTGGGAAAAAAAAGGTCAAACTCATGGCATAAATCCCAAATTTTCCATGGAATTTCACGCTGTGAATCCTGCCACTTCAGCTCCTACCTTTGATGGTGAGGTTGAAGCAGCCCAGCCTGTCCCCAGACAGGGAATCGGAGCCGCACTGCAGGACAACGGCGCTGGGCTGGAACGTCTCCATCACTTTGGAGATCACCTAAACAACAAAGCCCTTGTCACCCCCTGCCCACAGGCCACTGTCACAGCAGCCCAGTGACAGCCAGGCACGTGAAGACATCCCTGGTGCTCCCACAGCTGCCCTGCTAACACTGGGGCTCTCACGCCGAGGCGCTCCCGCACAGGCCGCGATTGTTCGGGGTGAACAGAGCCCTGGGTGAATCTTGTCACAGAAAACTCCATCCAAGCCCTCAAAGAATGGCCCCAAGGACAAAGTGGGAGCCACAGAGGATCCCTCAGCACAGGAGCCTTCACTTACAGGCTTGAAAATGGCTTCGTAGGACTCGTCGTCGATGCCGTCCCGGAGCGGGTAATTGACAGCGTAGTACTTCCCTTTGCCTGCCCCAATGTCCTGCGGGGTGAGAGAGGAGATCAGAGCTCACCAGAAATCCAAATTCTGGGAATTTGGAATCCACACTGGGAAGGGAAGCTTGGATTACAGTGTGTTCCAGTATTAAGCCAGAGCTGTTCACTGCAGAGATGCACAGTAGCGGGCTGGGCTGGCACTGAATCTGTTCAGTCACTGAATTCTGCTTTAAAATTAAAATAAAATATTCTACTCTAAAATAATATATATTTTAACATTTCTCTTATCACTCTCACACCCAAGTGGTTTATTAAAAATAGTTATTTCTTCTATGGTGCAGCTGCACCAGCACCAGCCTCTGGGCAGGGCTGAAAAAATACAAATCCTGAGTGAAAGATAAGAGGATTTAGATCAAAACCCCACAATTCCTGTAAAAATCCCGTAAAAATAAATAAAGAACCTTTCACCCCTGAGAACAGAAGTTTTGGCAATGTCAGAGGTCCCAAGGTGACTTTATCTGAGTGACACAGTTACAGAGAACTGAGTCACTGCAGGAAATACCACTAAAAATCCACTCACACTTCCTCAGAAACCTTCACCCAAGAGTTTGTGTCACCAAGCTGAGTCTGCAAGGTGACCAAAATGTCACCTTCAGAGTCATTTTTGGGAGCACAACCCCACCAGAAGGCTGCTGAGAGGCTGAGAGTAAAGATTTGGGTTTAATAAACGATCAAGGAGCCTCCCATCCACAGCTCTGCCCTCGGAAAATGGGTGTCACTCAGAGCAGGGACACCCAGGAAAGCAGTGACAGGGGAAAAAGACCAAATCTCCGGGGAATTTCATGGCTCTCACCCTCAGGTCCCCAGTTCCTGGGAAATATTCTCCATACTTGTGGAAGGACACGGTCATGACACGGTCTGTGGTGTAAAAAGCTTCCTCCACCCCGTCCCCATGGTGAATGTCGATGTCAATGTACAGCACCCGCTGGTGGTACCTGGAAAAAAGTCACAATATCGTGTTTATTCTGAGGAAAAACTGCCTCCAGAGCAGAGGAAACTGGGAGGAGAGCATGGAAGTCGGGGCTAGCCCCCAGGATTTATGAGGGAAAGAGCTGCAGGGAAGGGACAGCAGTGGAACAGAAAATAAAGTGACTTTTGCTGCTGCAGCTGATCCTTGAGGGCAGCTCAGTTTGTTCCGATTCAGTCAATAAAATGCATTTTAATGCACATTTTTATGCCCAAGCCTCCCCCAGTGAGGTTTGCCTCGAGCCAGAAGCTGTCACAGCCATGGGAGGGTGGCAGAGGGGAGGAACAAAGAGCAGCAGCAAAATGTTCCCTAAAGCTTCTGGACAAATCCCTTCAGGACAGAGGAGAGCACAGCCCAAAAAATCAACTCTGCTGGGAAACCAGCTGAAAAATAGGGAATAAAATTAAAATCCTGGGGGGAAAGCACTGAGGAAGAGGGGTCAGTGGTGCTGCCCATACTTGAGGAGCTCCAGGATGGCCAGGACGATGTCGTTGACGTAGCAGAAGCCGGAAGCCTCCGATTTCTTGGCGTGGTGGAGGCCTCCTGCCCAGTTCACAGCGATGTCTGTCTGCTGCTTGTTCAGCTTCACAGCACTGGCTGGGGGAAAAAAATCACAGAGAGGTTAAAGCAAGAGTGAAAACCCTGGGACAGAGGCTGAGGGTGAAGCTCCAGCCCTTCCCCCGGGGTTTTTGGGGACTCTACAAAGCTCCAAGCCAAGGGTTTGACACTGGGTGTCCCCACAAGCCAAGGGAGGGGATGGAAATGGGATCCACTCTTCTCATCCCTTCCCACTTCTGCCTCAGAGCAGAAAAATCTGCACAAACCAGTCCCCAGCACCCAGCTGGGGTCACACTGGAGCCAATCTGGATTTCTCAGTGCCAGAGGGGAGGAGTTCCCTCCCCACCCAGAGAGGGTAAAAAATCAGGTCAAAAATCCCATCCCTTCCCTCCCTTCCAGGTGCATAAAATGCTGCCACACTCCCTGGATCCAGCAGATCTTGGAAAACTCAACCACCCACTAAGGGTGATTTTCATTTTGTGTTCTCCACATTTGGGCTCTGGGGCTGATTCACTTTGAAAAAAAACCCAAAAAACAATCCAAAAAAGCACTTTTCAGGTTGATTTTCAGCTGCTTCACCTCTTTCCCCAAGTTTGCTGCAGGGAGGAGCCAACTCTATTCAAGAACTGCACAATTTTGACCCTGAGAAGTGGCACCAGCTTGCAGGTTTTGGTTTTGCTTGGTTTTTTTTTCTTTTGCCATGGTGGAATCCAACTGAAGACCACAAAGGTCTCTCACAGGCTTCGTTTGGGAATTCTCCCATGAAACAAACACCCAAAAAAATAGAGGAAAAATAAGAATTGATGCCCTGAACGAAGCTCTTGAATGCAAGGTTTGATGTGAGATCTATCCAGGTCATTGAGTGAAAATGCATTCAAAGGAAGTTCTCCTCCCCCAGCCCCTTCCATCAACTTCCTGCACGTTCTGCAAGGCTCCCAGGATCCAAACAAATTAAGAGATTCTGTGGAATTCTCCAGCCCTGGGAGCAGAGAGAGCACAGAGCTGCTTCAAACACTGCTGGTGCTGCTGAGGCCTGGCACAGGAAATACAGACTCGAGGCGTCATTGTGGGAGCAGCAGCCACAGAGCTCTCAGGCTGTGCACACAAACAGTTCCCCAGCAGCCTTTCTGTAAAGTGTGAGAAAATAGAAAACATTTAAATGCTCCAGCTCTCAAAACTTTCAGTTTCTGCTTTGCCTCACGTCCAGAGTTGGTGTTTTTTTTTGTTAAAAACAGCAGCTAAGTCACCCTGTTCTTTCCTTTCCAGGTTGTGCCTGCCCAGAGCAAGACTTTTACAACTTTTATTTTAATGTTAAACTCACATTGATTTTTTTTCTTATTATTATTCAACCCTGCTGTTGTGGTTTTGTTTTAACTCTGTCACTGGTGATGGTGCACGTTGAGTGAGGTAACCCAAATCAGCAATTAACAAATGGAGGGGGATTCATCCATAGGCAAAGCTCGGATTCACAGGGAGAAATTTGGGTTTAATTATTAAGGAAATCAGAAATAGCTTCAGAGAGACAGAACTACATGAAACACATCTGAAGAAGGGGCAAATAAAAAATTCACAGGATTTGTGATCTTACCAACAGAGCCTCCAGCAGAGAGCTGACAGAACTCGAAGAGCCCATCAAACACAGGGCAGTCCTCCCCAACATTAACTGGAAAAGAATGGAAAAGAGTCATTAACATAAAACCAGAAATCAAATCCAAAGCTTACACCACCATCTGGATTGGAAAAATTGGCCAAAAGTGTTAAACAATAAAATGCTGGGATGGAATGACAAAATGGAAATGTGTGGCTGACACTTTGCACACTCCTTTGACTTCAAATCACTCGGTTTTGGGTACTCAGCACAACTGGAGTTTTAGCCTCAATAAATCTTTCCTGTAATTAATTCCACTATTAAAAATAGTTACTCATTAGAAGAAATTAAACCCCAGGCCCTTTTGATTTACTCTGCCCAAGTCTGGCATGCAAGAATGGAATTAGAGACTGTTCATTCCCTTTCCAGCAGGTTTTGTTGAAGAAAAGCTCTGCCCTTTGCATGTTTCATTTCCACATTTTGGCTTCTTCAGGGAAAAAACCACAGCGCAGAAAACACTGAGTGCCAGAGAGAGCAGAGTGTTCATGAGCTGTGGCTGCTCCAGGGGTAAACAGGTCAGTTTGGGTAGAAATGCACTTTGCTGGATGTCATCTGGTGGATTAAAGAATATCATGGACTGGGGGGAGGCTTTCAGAGTGTATTAATCGTGAACCTTGTGCTTTAGTATCTGTCCCCTTCAGCTCACAGGGGGTTCCAAGACTAAAATGTTGTTTAAATGAAGCTTGAGCTCTCCTCACTGTTTGTCTGGACTTGTTAGAAATCTGCTTTGGTAAAAAACATCAGCTCAGAGTGGAAGAGACACCAAATCTAGGTTTTTGTACCATTCAAGAGCCTTTCCGTGGATTGGAGAGGTTGGAACAAGACAGCAGCTCACAATTAACCAATAAATTAATGAGGTGTTAATGAGTATCTCAACCCTGCCCCATTTCCAAGCTGCCACTGCCCTGAAAATCCTTCAGCTTTGGGGTAGAACTGAGGAGTTTTTAGTTTGCTGGTTTGAAATACCCCAACTCTTCTGGTTAAAATAAAATCCATGCAGGTTAGCAATGGAGTAGTTCTGTCATCTCCAAGCCAGGAAGGCAATTTAGACAACAAGAAAACCCCAAATTTCAAAGGATTTCCCTCAGCTCCTTCAGCCTGAGAGAAGGACCTGTTTCCAAAACGTTTATTTACCAGCAAAATCAAAGTCAAGAGAACGACAACTTCCCGTGGTTCTTCCTACTGGTTTTATCCCAAATTTCTAGAGCTGGGCTGGGATTCCCAGCTCCCAGATTTGAAGCTGCAGCATCACTCACATCTTTGCATCTGCTTGCTGTACTCAGACATGTTGTCAGGGCGGATGGACCTCAGGAATTTGATGTAATCATCGCTGTGGTACTTGGTCATCTCCTCTGCATTCGCCTTGTGGGGACGCTGCAAACACAGCAAGGATTGTTCTGGAATTCAGCCCCCATCCCTAATTCCCGTTTTAAATCCCACATGTACCCCCAGCAACTGCAAAAAAGTATCAAAGCAGCAGCTTTAAGTAAGAAAAACTCGATTTGAAAGGTAGCAATGCCACTGTTGGCAAGTGTTACTTATGCAAGCGTGGGCATAAAGTGAATTTTAAGGATAAAAAGCAATTTTCCAGGGTCTGAAGCCTCTCTGAACCCCTCCCTCCAACACCCAGAAGAAACCAGAAATTCATCAACACAACCATTTGGGGTTTCATTCCTTTCCTCTCAGAGAAAAGCCCCAAAATTCAAGCCTGAAACATCAATTGTGACATTCTCTAACTCTTTTCTCTTGACGAGCAGCCCCACACTCACATAGATCTCCATCTTCCTGTAGAGGCCGTAGTTGAGCAGGAGGTTGTGGGTCATGCGGATCCTGTGGGGTTTCATGGGATGCCCTTGGCCATAATAATAATTCCCAACATCACCTGGAAGCAGAAAGGAGTTTATCATCAATTCCTGGAGAGGGAATCACAGCCGAGCCATCGGGACCTCTGTGATTTCTTTCTCCTTCAGCAGTGGTTGGGATCTCCCACTTTCCTGGCACAGGGGATATCCATGGATTCGGGAAAGTTCATCCACAAATGAGACAGAAGTTTGGAAATTCAGGCAATTTGGGATGCCAACATCACACTGCCACCACTGGAAGGTGTTCTTGTCTTTGGAAAATTGGATCATTGATGCTGGATCATCCTTCCAGCCCAAACCATCCCAGGGTTCTGTCAGATACGAGGAAGAAGCTCCAAGATCTTTGGGCCAGAGGAGTTTTGGGCACAGGCTGAGTGCCAGGAATGTCTCCCAGGTTTCACAGAGCACTCGGAGCAGAATCCACAGGGGCCAGGGGAGTTAATCCCGGCTCAGACAGTGACTCAGCCCAGGAACACCCGGCCTCTCCTTCCTCCTGTTTACCCAAGGGCAACGGGATCCAGGGAATTCTGCCACTCAGCAAACACCACCCAGCTGGGCTTTCACAGCTTCTACCTTTTTTTTTATTCCTTGAAATCCTCCAGAGGATTCCCAGGACTTTCCAGGCACCCCCTGAGGAATTATCCTATGGGACCAGGAGAACAAAGTCACCTTCCTGCAAATCCTACAGGTCACCTCCCCATGTGGATTTTCTCCTCCAAACCGAGCTCACACTTCACTCCCCTCACTGCTAACTGGGGTTTTTTAATTCCACCTCCTTTCCCAGCAGGACTTATTTCCCTGAAATTTACAGGAATTTCACTTTCAGATTTCTACCTCCTGCCTGGTTTGGCTGCCAGCAGCAGGAATCTCTCCCAAGCCTCATTTTCCTGGGAAACCAGACCAAGTTGTTCCTGGAGTTGGACAACTCCTGACCCGTTTGGGAAGCAGGAGATCCAATCCGGTCTGGCTGGTGACTCAGTGGGGAGAATTAATATTTCATCAGCACTCTCAACATTCAGCAGAAGCAGTTTTTCCTCCCGTGGACATGGATCTATTTTAAGGCAAGGAAAGGAGATGCCAACGGTGCAAATCCCACATCCAGGCAGTTCTGCTGCTGGAATTTACCTGCCTGTGGAGCTCTGAGGAAATGGGGGGGTTGTGTTCTCTCGGTAAAACTTCAGAACATTGCATTCTTTTCAGTAAAATACTTTTTTTTTTATTGAAAATAATTCTATTTTCTGAAATGTTGGGAAATCCGTGCTGGTATTTTACTGAGGCAACCAACCTGACAGGAAAATACATCCCTGAAACGATCCCAAAATCAAGGTTTGGGGAACTTGGAAGAGACGTTTGAGGCTCTGCCTAGAAAATCCAAGCACAGAACTCCGTGAAGCTTTTAAAAAATCACCATCAGCTGTCAGTGGAGTGCCCTGGGTCAACCCTGAGCTCCTGTTCCCTGTGCTGAGCACATCCCAAGTCCTGGGGATCCATGGATGAGCTCAGCTGCTCCTGGACGTCAGAGCAGATTAAGAAGTGTGAACTTAGCAGGCACCTCTTCCTCTGCTGGGGTTAAACAAATCCCTCCACAGGGAGATTTTCATGGAGAAGTTCCATCCAAACCTTTCCAAACCCCCTCAGGATTCCAGAAAGGACCCTTTGGATACCTTCCCCCACCTCAGCACCCACATTCCTTCATCCCATGAAATTCAGGGAATTCCCACACCAGGTCAGGCTGTTCCAACCTCTCTGTGTGGAAAATAGGAGGCCCAAATAAACAAACTGTGCATTTCCCCACAGTAAAAAGCAGCTTTTCACTCTCAGCTGTGGATGTTTGAGAGCTGCTCAGAGAAGAAAAGTGGAAAAATAAATTTAAAAAAAAAAGGCACTAAAACCTGGCCACAGAGTATGGAACCCAAATTTGTGGGGTTCCTGTGCAGCAAAGACCTGCAGGGCAGCAGCATTTCAAACTAAACAAGTGCTCATGTCTGATTTAAGAGAGAATTTTGTGCCTTTAAATATTACAGTTGATAAAACCAACAAATTGCTTTGTGAATTGGTTGTATTCTAAGGATTGAGAGAAATTTCGGAGTCCCAGAAAAAGGGAGAAAAGTTAAATTTAATCCAGTTCCATGGGCAGGGCACTTTTTACTATCCAGTCTGGGCTTGGACATTTCCAGGGATCCCAGCTTCTCTGGGAATTCTATCCCAGCCCCTCACCACCCTCACAGGGATTGATTCCTTCCCAATATCCCATCTAACCCTGCCTTTTTTTTTTTCAGATTAAAGCCAGATTTGGACACAGAGACCAATTTTTCCAGGCTGGTCTGGAATTCTGGCACTCTTTAAGTTCCAACCTGGCATTTTAGGGATGAAGGGCTCGGTGTCCCCTGGGATTTGGGAATGCTGGGAGTCACACAGAGGGGTTGGGTGGTGAAACTGGGCCTGGTTTCACTTGAGCCAGAGCTCTAATCCTGCCTCCTCTGTGCTCTGACTGGCTGAGTCAGAGACCCAGCAAGGCTGAAAATCTCACATTTGAGGAAAAAACCTCACGTTTTTAGAGGGGAAAAAAAGCCCTCAGCACACGCCTGGCACAGGATTTGGAAGAGCCTCCCCCACTGGGCGCATCCTTTGAGAGGAAGAAGTAGCAAGACCAAGTTTTCCTTTGATTTCAGGCTAAAAACCGTGATGAAACAGAGAATTGCACAACGCCTCTCCCACAGGGTGAGCACAGAGCCTGCGAAAAACGAGCCTGCCCATCACCAGGGCACCAAGTCAGCCCTCCAAAGGGAAAGGGAGAGGGGCAGGACTGGGATTTCTCCCACTGGAAACCCCACAGGACACCCAGTGAGGGGTCTGGCCACGCTGTTCCTTCCCTGCTCCACAGGGATGGTGACCCAGCCCCAGAGCCAAAACCAAAAGGAGCCACTCCACAACCCAGAGCCAGCACTGGGGGCTGGCTCCTGGACACGGGAGCTCCCTGCAAACAGCCACGCAGCCACTCCCAGAGCCTTTCTGTCCCCTCCCGACACCAAAACGCTGTCCCAGGAGTGCCTCTTCCTCCTCAGAGCCCGTCCTGTCCCCCAGCACCTCCGTCAGCACTCCCCAAAATCCTTCTCCAGCATCTCAGCATCCAAAGCGTCTCCTGGCTTCGTGGCCCTCTCTCCATCCCGGACCCTTCACAGCCTTTCCCATCTCCCAAACCTCCAGATCTCCACGCTTCCCCATCCCATTCCACCCTCCCCGATCTTCCGCCCACTCTCCCCATTCTCCTCCCCACATCCCCGCCGTGCCCCCCACACGCTCCCTGCGCCCTCCAACCCCACTGAAAACCCCACACAATCCTCGATCCCCATGCCCTGACTGCCCCCGCCCATCAGTGCCCCCAATACCCATCCCTGCAGCCCCCACAACCCCTAAACGCCCCTCAGAGCAGCCCCCACCCCCATGCCCTCCGATGATCCCCCATTACCAGCCTCCCCCCCATCCCCAGCACCCTCCAGCGTCCCCCCTTCACCCCAGCGACCCCCATTACCCCCACACCCCCTCCCCAGTGACCCCCATTACCCCCAGTGACCTCCAGCGACCCCAATACCCCTCCACCCCCATTCCGTGGCCCCCCAGTGACCCCTCACCCCCACCCCCAATAATCTCCACTCCCTCCCCCCCCCCCCCATTCTCCCCTCACCCCTCGCCCCCTCCCCCCCCCCTTCTCCGGTGCCCCCTCAGCCCCTCACCGCCCCCCTGTCCCGGGACGGTTTCCCCGCGGTCCGGCGACCCCGGCGGGTGCCCGTGGCCCCTCACCATCGTAGTAGTAGCAGACTTTGCGCTTCGTCCCCTGCGTCAGCGCCATTTTCCTGCCTCCCCTCACAGCGCCCGACCCGCCGCCTCCCCGCGCAACCAACCCTGCCCGCCCCGGGCCCGCGGCCCCGCCCCTCGCGCCGTTCTGTCCAATCGCAGCGCTCCGTTCCTCCCCCTCCCGCCCGCCGACCAATCGCAAGGCGCAGCGGCACCCAGTAGGTTAGGCTGCGCGCCGGGGGCGCCTGGGCTGTACCACTGCGGCGGGGGCGCGGGGGGTGGGCGGGGAGGAACCATTCCCTGAGGGGGGGGGCGCCAGGTGGGGCTGAACCATCCCATGGGAGGGGGGGGCCCAGGGCAGGGTTGACCCACGTGGGTGGGCGAGAGAGGGGCCGGGGGGGGGGGGTCTCACAGGGCTGGGGTGGGGGTCAGGGGGGTCTGGGGGGTCCCAGGGGCTCCCCGGCACGGGTTGGTGCGAGTGGGGTCCATCTGCCGTGGGCATCACCCCGCGTGCCCCATCCCATGGCAGCCTGGCCCTGCGAGGCCCCCGCTGCTGAAAAGGCCTTTATTTCCCCAAAATCATTATGGGACGGGTCCTGCAAACGCCGTGGGGGGAGAAGGAGCATCCCACGGCCAAGGGGTGCGGTGGCCAACGCTGCTGGTGGGGCTCCTGCCATCACCGGGGGGCACAGCCAGAGCGGGGTGAGGTGACCCCTGGGCAGCTCCTGAGGGGCTGGAGCCTGGATCTGCCCCCTGGAAAGCGCAGGGACAGCGTGGTGGGCACCAGCAGAGCCCCTCTGTGCCATCCCCCTGCTTTTGGGGCTCTGCTTTGGCCGTCCATCCCCTCCTGAAGGGGTGAAATCTGCTGCTCCCAAGCTCTGGAGCGCTTCAGATGTTCACTGCGAGCTCCAGGCAGAGTTCAGCCCATCCCGGGGCGGTGTCCGTGGAGTTCTGTGGGCATGGGGGGCACCCCCAGCACCTCAAGCCAGGTGTGTTCCAGCTGTCAGGGCTGCTGCTGGTACTGGCCCTCGGTGGCCGTGAAGAAATCCTCGAGCACGCTCTTCATGAACTCGAAGGTGGGGCGCTCCTCGGGGCTCTCCTTCCAGCACTGCCTCATCAGCTCGTACAGCTCCGCTGGGCAGTTGTCCGGCTGCGGCATCCGGTAGCCCCGCTCCAAGTTCTGGATCACCTCGGGGTTGGTCATCCCTGCCAGGACAATGCCCAGGACTCAATTTGGGTGGGCAGGGACCACCCCGGGGTTGGTCACCCCTGCCAGGACCCAATTTGGGTCACCTCTATGTCACAGGTGTCACCCTGGAGTTGGTCATCCCTGCCAGGACCCGATTTGGGTCACCTCTATGTCACAAGTGTCACCCTGGAGTTGGTCATCCCTGCCAGGACAATGCCCAGGACTCAATTTGGGTGGGCAGGGACCACCCCAGGATTGGTCACCCCTGCCAGGACAGCGGACAGGACTCAATTTGTGTCACCCCAGTGTCACAGGGACCACCCCAGACTTGATCATCCCTGTCAGGACAATGCCCAGGACTCAATTTGGGTCACCCCAAAGTCATTGAAACCACCCTGACCTTGGTCACCCCTACCAGGACAACCCCCGTGGCACCCAATTTGTGCCACCCCCACCTCGCAGGGACCACCCCAGGGTTGGTCACCCTTGCCAGGACAATACCCAGGACCCTCTTTGTGCCACCCCCACCTCACAGGGACCCCCCCAAACCCTCCCAACCCCCGAAGGGGCGGGGTGGGGGGACCTTCCATCCCCCTTCCACCTCCTCCAAACCCTCCCCGCATGGCTTTGGTGTCCCGGGCAGGCCGGCGGGGATGGATGGATGGACGGAGGGCAGGGAGCCAGGCTGGCAGCAGCGTGCGTGCGGCTCTGCATGCACACACTCGTGGGCGTGCCAGCCCCGCAGCTGCCGGAAAATCCTGACCTGGATACGGGATCCGGCCGTAGGTGACGATCTCGGTGAGCAGGATCCCGAAGGACCACACGTCCGACTTGATGGTGAACGTCCCGTAGTTGATGGCCTCGGGTGCCGTCCATTTAATCGGGAATTTAGCCCCTGGGAAGCGGCGGGAGGGGAGGGAATGAAGCGTCCTGGCTGAGCTGGAATCAGCCCCAGCTGCGTTTAATCCGATGTGACAACCCCCAGCCACGCTCTGTCCCTGCCTGGGGACCAGCTGGGCTCGGTGGCAGCCCCCTGACCCCGCAGTAGCCACCGGGCAGGGCTGCCAGCCCACCCCAAGCAGGAGCCCCGCATCCCCACTCCAGCTGTGGGGAGAGAGATGGAAAAGGGGGAAACATCCTTGCACCCCCTGCTCGCCTCTCCTGCAGCTCCCGGGCTGGGTTGGGGTCCCTTTCCTGATGTCCCCAAGCTCTGGCATCCCCGGGGCTGGCCGGGGCTCACCCTCCCGAGCCGTGTACTCGTTGTCCTCGATGAGCCGGGCCAGCCCAAAATCGGCGATTTTGCAGCACAGGGTGTCCGAGACGAGGATGTTGGCAGCCCTCAGGTCCCTGTGGATGTAATTCTTGGCCTCGATGAAGGCCATGCCTTCAGCAATCTGTAATTTGTCATTATTAATGAATTGCAAATCTTAATGAACACCTCCAGCCCCACTGAGGTGGTTTTTTCCCCACTTCCATCCCCGTTTCTCTGCTCGCCCCTCACCTGCGCTGCCATGTCCAGGAGTTTGTTGGTGCTGAGCTTGACTCCTTCCGAGGTCTTGAGGAAATCCACGAGGCTGCCTGCAATGAAAGCAGCAGTTCTCAGCTTCTGGTGGCTGTGGGGGTGGTCACAAGGGAGCTGTCACCCCCCCAAAAATCTCCCAGCCCCCAGGAAGGTGGGCAGGGGGGAGCGGGCAGAACACCCTTCCTGCAAAGTCCTTTTTCCCCCCCTCTTTTTTTTTTCCCCAAGCTGGAGGTGGGAGAGAGCAAAGGCAAAGCTTCCCCAGGGCTGCAGGCCAAGGAATCTCTAAAACGAACGGATTTCCCCAGCTCCCATCTTTCATTTTTACTGGTTTTGGAGCCGGCACTGGGAGGTGCTGGAGTCACATCCCTGGAGGAGTTTAAGGAACGAGCAGCACTCGGCGCTCTGGGCTGGTTGAGGTGGGGATTTTTCACAGCTTGAACTCGATCTTGAAGATCTTTTCCGGCCTTAAAATTCCAGGGGGGGGGGGGGATGGCCTCACCCTTCTCCATGAACTCGGTGATGATGTAGATGGGCTCCTTGGTGACCACGGCGTAGAGCCGCACCAGCCGCGGGTGCTGCAGCTTCTTCATCAGGTTGGCCTCGGCCAGGAAGGCGCTGGGGGACATGCTGCCAGCCTTCAGGCTCTTCACTGCCACCTTGGTGTGCCCGTTGTAGAAGCCTGAGGGGAAAAACGGGGAAGAACAGGATGGGGAGAGGGACTCCAGGTGACAACAGCGGTGCCAGCCAAGGAGGCGACACCGGGGCTGCTCCACGGAGCGTCCCAGCCCAAGGAAGAGGTGCTGGAGGTTCCAAAAGTTGGTTGGGAGTTGTAAAAGTTGGCTGGAGATGGAGTTTCACACCCCAAAATGCCTTTGTGGTGTGGCCGGAGGGTTTTTGAGGCGGTCACAGCTCGGTGCTGGCCATTTCCTGTGGCCACGCTTTGAGGCAGCAGCAGGCACGGATGTTTCCGAGTGGGGTTTTCAGGGAGGGTGTTGAGAGCTGGGTTTGGAGTGGGATGTGGTGCTGGAGGAGCTGGGAAGTGATGCCAAAGCCTGGCTTTGGCTGGGAAGGTGGAGGGGACTTTGTGGGACAGCCAGAATCCGTGGGAATGAAGGCAGAGACCCCCACGGGGCTGTGGGGTCCCCCCCTCTCTCCACCAGCAGAGCAGGGATCCGGGGATGGGAGAAAAGGGAAGTTTGGGCTGCTCTGAGTGAACCAAAGCTGCCCCAGGGCTGAGTTCTCCCACCTTCCAGGACCCTCAAAGCCACAATCCCACACCTTGGGCTGCGCTGGCTGCTCCATGTGAGATCCCAGCTGGATCTTTCCCGGCTGGAGGGTCCTGCTGCTCACTCTGGTGGCCCAGTTTCACCCTGACTCACCCATCCAGACCTCTCCGAACTGCCCCGCTCCCAGCTTCTCCACCAGCTTCAGCGACTCCCGCGGCACCTCCCACTCGTCCTGCCACCACGGCTTCTGCGGCTTCTGCGTCCGGCAGGGTTTGCCCAGGCGGCAGCAGAGCCCGTCGGAGCTGCCTGGGCCAGGGAGAGGCAGAGCTGGGCCAGCGCAGGGCACCCGGCACGAGCCAGGGGCAGGGAGCAGCCTGTCCTGCTCATCCCATCCCAGCCGGTCCCGTTCCCTTTCCCGTCCCCTCTTGTTCCATCCCTGTTTCATCCTGTACCGTCCTGTCCCGTCCCATCCAGTTCTCTCCCATTCCCATGCCATCTTTTCCCTGTGCTGTCCCGTTCCATCCTATCCTGTCCAGTCCTGTTCCATCCCACTCCCATCCCATCCCATCCCATTCTCATCCCATCCCATCCCATCCCCATTACACCCTGTCCCATTCCATCCTATTTTAACCCGTTCTGCCCCATCCCATTCCCATCCCACCCTGCCACATTCCTATCCCATTCCATCCTGTTCCGTCCTATCCCGTTCCATCCTGTCCCATCCATCTGATCCTGTCCCATTCCCATTTCGTCTTGTCCCATAACACCCTGTCCTGTCCCATCCCACTCCCATCCCAGCCCGCAACATTCCTATCCCATCCCCTCTTAGTCTGTCCTATTCCCACTTCATCTTGTCCCATAACGTCCTGTCCCATCGCATCCAATTCTCTCCCGTTCCCGCCCCATTCCCGCCCCATTCCCGCCCTATCCCCGCCCCATTCCCACTCCATTCCCACCCCATTCTTGCCCCATTCCCACTCCATCCCGCCCCATTCCCCCTCCATCCCGCCCCATTCCCGCCCTATTCCCACTCCATTCCCGCCCCATTCCCTCTCCATCCCGCCCCATTCCCGCCCCATTCCCACTCCATTCCCGCCCCATTCCCGCCCCATTCCCGCCCCATTCCCACTCCATCCCGCCCCATTCCCCCTCCATCCCGCCCCATTCCCGCCCCATTCCCACCCCATTCCCGCCCCATTCCCGCCCCATTCCCGCCCCATTCCCACTCCATTCCCGCCCCATTCCCGCCCCATTCCCACTCCATCCCGCCCCATTCCCGCCCCATTCCCGCCCCATTCCGCCCCATCCCTGCCCCATTCCCACCCCATTCCCGCCCCGTTCCCATCCCGCACGTGTGTAGTGCTGCACCAGCTCCCTGAGGCTGCCGAAGGGGACGCGGGGGGAGATGTAGAAGCCGCCGTTGTCCAGGTTCCGGATCTTGTAGTGCTTCACCGTCTCCCCCTGGCTCTCGTCCAGGTCCCGCACGGACAGCGAGTACGAGCCTGGCGACAGGGACGGGGACAGCGGCTGGGACCCCGGCACCCATCCCGTGCTTCCCGGATCCAGAGGCACCCGCGGGTGGTACCTTTGGAGGTCTCGCTCTCGCGGATGAGGAAGGAGCCGTGGGTGTTTCCCGAGGCCAGGAGCTGCCGCTCGGCGTCCTTGCGGCTGATGTTCCTGAAGAACCACCTGGGGACACGGGGCAGGGTGAGGGATGGGGCGGACCAGGCTTTTGGGGTTCTGTGGGATGCTCCAGGCTCCCTCGCACAGCTCGGACGCCGCTGGGACACGGCTGCTGCTCGGTCCCTACTCACGGCTCGGGCTCCAGGCTGTTCACCAAGGCCACGAAGTTGTGGGGGATCAGCCCCTCCTGGCCCGTGGTGAGCGACTGCGCCTTCCACCACTCCCCGTTCCTGCCGGGACACAGCGCGGTGAGACACCCCCCGTGCGGCTGCCAGGACCCTGCACAGATCCCCGGCAGCTGCAGGGGTGCTGGGACACCGCTGGAATTCGCTCACTCTTCCAGGACGCGGAGCTTCTCCCCCTTCCGCAGCCCCAGGTCCCCGTCGTGCTTGGGCTCGTAGTTGTACAGGGCCACCACCAGCTTGTCTGGGGGAACAAGCGCAGGGACGGGGTGGCAGTGGCCGGTTTGGGGGGTGTCACAGCCACCCCATGCCGCGGCCAGGCCTCACCTTGCATGGGCGAGCACGGAGGTGACGCGGGCTCGTAGGACACCAGAGGGTCTTGAACCTCGGAGTTGTTGCGGATCAGCCTCTGCCAGGGGACAGGAGCCCTGTGAGCCCTCCCCTTGTGGGATTTGGCCATCCCGTGGCCACTTCTGGAGGTGTTTGGCCGCTGGGATGGGGGTCTGTCAGCCCCTCCTCACCTGGCGCTTGCCGTCGGGCTCGATGGGGTAATTGCAGTGCTCACAAATGTCGATGTTCTCGATCCAGTCCTCGTCGTAGTCGGAGCTGCAGCAGCAGCCCATGGTGGCTGTGGGGGGACAGAGGTGACACGGGGAGCCTTGGGACCCCCATCCCTGCATCCATCCATCCATCCATCCATCCATGCGCCTTCCCACATCGCCTGGCCCACCCCAGCTCCTCATCTGAACCGGGGGCACTCCCTGACTCCGTCACCAGCCGTTATTTCCTCCTAATTTATTCTGCCTTCGTTAATTAAAACCACTGAAGGCAATTAGTCCCCAGCCTGAGGCTCCTCTGTCCCCGGCGCTGCCTCCTGTGCCAGCTCCAGCCCTGGGGCTGATCCCTGTGCTCTCCCTGCAGATAACAACCTCATCATTAATATTCCATTAGCAATTAATACACTCCTGCAGCTCGGCTTTAATGAGGTTTGGCTGGGCAAACCCCGATCCTAAAAGCAGCTCCTGGGCTCCCAGGTGGATGTGGGCACTTCCAACGTCCTTTTCCTACAAATTCTCATTCACCCCACTTCTCCTGCACCAGGGATGTTCCTAAACGCCCATCCCTGCTCCGGGATTCCTCTGCACCTCACCCTGGACCACCCAGCACCCTCCAGCCTCAGCCACGGTGCCACGGGTGACACTTCCACCCGCGGTGCCACCACGGCGTGGGCACTGATGTCATGAGCGCTGCGTGGGCTCTGCAAACCACCCGGGCACCTCCCGCCTTCCCAAGAACGCTGAGCGTGGCACAAAACCGGGAGCAGCGCGTGGAAAGGGCGGCCCACGGCCCCGGAAAAGGCTCTTCCGCAGAATCCCCCGCGCCCACACGGCCGGGATTCATCTCTGACCCCGCTTTTCCAGCCTTAGCTCCGGGGCTTCTTCAAGCGCCCTGCTGCGGTTTCCGCGGGGCCGGGAGCGTTTTGTCACCGAGAGCCAGCCCAGGTGTGCCAGCCCCACAGCCAAACCCCGCCGTGCCAGCTCTGATGTGGTGGCAGCGAGGCCGCGCAGCTGCCAAGGTCCCCGTCCTCGCCAGTGCCCGGTGCCCAGCTGGGCTGGGAGAGGCTTTGCTGGGAGATGCCGGATGCTGGCACCGCTTTGTCCTTGTTTTCCTGCCTGGGAGCCGGGGTTTTCTCCAGCACGCACAGAAATCCACCTCCTCCCACGGTGCCAAGGGGGACATGGCAGTGGGGGCTTCCTTTGAGTGGGGAAAGGGGTCCCCAGGGAGGGTTTGGGGTCCCCAGGGAGAGTCTGAGGTCCCCATGGAGGGGTTTGAGGTCCCCATGGAGGGGTTTGATGTCCCCAGGGAGGGTTTGAGGTCCCCAGGTAGGGGTTTGGGGTCCCCAGGTAGGGGTTTGGGGTCCCCAGGGAGGGGTTTGAGATCCCCAGGGAGGGGTTTGGGGTCCCCAGGTAGGGGTTTGAGGTCCCCAGGGAGGGGTTTGGGGTCTCCAGGTAGAGTTTGGGGTCCCCAGGGAGGGGTTTGAGGTCCCCAGGGAGGGGTTTGGGGTCCCCAGGGAGGGGTTTGAGATCCCCAGGTAGGGGTTTGGGGTCCCCAGGGAGGGGTTTGGGGTCCCAAGGGAGGGGTTTGGGGTCCCCAGGGAGGGTTTGAGGTCCCCAGGGAGGGGTTTGGGGTCCCCAGGGAGGGGTTTGGGGTCTCCAGGGAGGGGTTTGGGGTCCCCAGGGAGGGGTTTGAGGTCCCCAGGGAGAGTTTGAGGTCCCCAGGGAGGGGTTTGGGGTCTCCAGGGAGGGTTTGAAGTCCCCAGGGAGGGGTTTGGGGTCCTCAGGGTGCTGCCAGCCCAAGCCCCTCAGCTTGCACTTCCAGGTTTGGTTTTCCAGACCCGGAGTCCCCTCCCTCAGGTCCAGAGGTGGCCAAAAGACAAGGACTGTCCCCACAGTGGCCAGAGGGAGCAGGTGACGGGCGATTTTGGCCAGGAGAACACCCAGAAGTGACCTCCCCATGCTCTGCAACGCTGCTTTGGGGACTCAGATATTAAATCCCACCCTGCTGCCTTCAGCTCCTGGTGGCACCCATTTGGGGACACGCTTTGGCACCCAGAAAGGGGTTTGGCCACGCTGCAGGCAGGGTCACAGCGTTAAAACCACAGATTTTCTTTTGCTGACTCTTTCCTGATAATTCCCAGGAGCATCAAGACTTCCTACATTTCCAGCTGGTAGCCAGAAGAGTGAAAAAATCAAAAAATTCACCAACATTTTGCAGGCCTTTCTGAGCAAGACCCAACTCAAGATCAGCTCTTAGGGACAAGAACAACAGCAAAGTACCCTCATTTCTTGGCCAGAGCAAAGCACCGCTGAGAAATCCCATTTCCATCCCCCTGACCCCATGGAGGAGAAGCCCCAAACCCCTTCAAACAACCTCCAGCAGAGGCGAGCGGTGCCAGGAGCTGTTTTTTCCTCCCGGGGTGAGGAGGGAGGTGCTGCTATGGTGCCTTTTTTTCTTACAGCCCCAAGCCACAGCGTAATTTCCACCGAGCAGCAGCCGTTTCACCTGCGCCAGGGCCACGCCGGGGGGAAGGGGGGAAGAAAAAGGGGCGTTTGAAGTCGGCTTTTTTGGTGGCTGCATCTGTGCAACCGAATTTCTTTGTGCACAGGGGCCTGGCAGGGAGGGGTGTGGAGGTGCCCCTGCCGTGCCAGGTGTGCACGGGTGGCTTTGCCAGGCGTGTGTCCCTCTCCCTGTTTTTTTCTCTGGAGTTGGGCTCCCTGTCCTGTGCTGTCCCTTCCTCCCACGTGGCCTTGGCCAGGTGCTGTTGGTTTGTCACCGGTGTGGGTGGGTGTGAGAAGAGCTGAAAATCTCGGCTGACCCCATCGCTGATGCTCTTCCGGACTCACCAGAGTGTCCTTGAGCCAGCTGTGAGCCAGATGTGACCCCTCTGGACGGACACCCAGCGCTGGCACAGCCCCGCAGGGCCACCAGGGACCGTGTCCCCAAAGCTGCCATTGCAGCAGCGAGGTGTTGGCACCGCGACAGCACCAAAAATGGGAATTTCCGAGCGCCCGAACCCCCAAACCGGGCAGGAGCCCCCGAGGGAGCGGCAGCGAGCTGCTGGCTGTCCCTGCACTGCCCTCAGCCACAGCCCTGGGGACAAAAGTCCTGCTGTGCCCTGCAAATGCGGGTTTGGGGAGTGCCCTGCCAGGGGCCCAGCGCTGCCACCCCGGGCAGGACCCCCAGGCGGGCAGGGGACATCGGGACAGAGCCTTTCGCTCCGATGTCCCCACCTGGGAGGCCCCAAAGGGATGTGGGGCCCAGCCTGGCTGCCCCCATCCCCACCCGGCGTCCAGCGCTCACATCCCCCCACAGCAACGAGCCCGAACCCCCATTCCCATCCCTCCGAGGAGCCCTCGGAGAGCAAAACTCACCCCGCACCCCCGCAGGCAGCCGGGTGCTCCCCAAATCCCAGCGGGACGCGCAGACCCCTTCCCCCGGCTCTCACCTGTCGGCAGCGGGGTGAGGACCGGCCGCTCTCAGAGTCCCATGTCCCGGTGGGGCCGTGCCCGTCACCTCCTCCCCATCCCCCCGGGACCCTGCGGGGCACGGACAGGAGCCCCCCGAGCGCGGGTGGGACCCTGAGGGGCACGGAGAGGAGCCCCCCGAGCCCGGCTGCGCTGCCGCCGCCGCCGCCGCCGCCGCCCGCTGCCGCTCCCCGCCTTGCCCCGGCTTCCTGCCTCATGAGCAAACTCAAGAGGAGCTGGTTCGCAGCTCTCGCACGACCGCAAAGAGCGAGTGACAAACCCCGACAGCTTCCTGCCATCCCCGGCCCCGCGGGGGTGGCCGAGGGGATGCTGAGACCCTCAGGGCCGCGGGAGTGGCCGGCGACAAGCAGGGGGGTGGTCGTCACCTGCTGCCCGCGCCCCTCTGTCGCCGGTGCTGTCCCCTCTCCTGTCTCCCTCAGTGCCCTGCCAGCCCCTCCACCAGCTGTGGGGCACATCCCGCACCCCGCAGCCCCCGATTTGGCTGGCACCGCTCTGGCACCGCGGTGCCACCGCAGAGTTTGGCACCTTGAGAGGCGCAGTGATGAGGAGCGGAGCTGAGGGGACACGCTGTGCCCCTGCCAGGCTGCCAGCCCCGCGTTTTGGAGCCAGCTCGGAGCAGAGCAACCACAGCACCATTGTCTTGGCTTTTTTGATCGAACGCGAAGCCACAGGGAGTTGGTGGCAGCTCGGTGAGGTACAGGCAGGAAGCCCAGAGGTGTCGGCGGGGGGGCAGTGGCAGCTTGGGGGATGCATTCAGGCTCTCCTCATGTCCTGGGAAGGAGAAACAGCCCCCAAAACGATCCTTGGGTCATCCCATAACTTCTCGGAGTCACCCCACAGCTTCCCCGCGGCTCTGCTTGCACACGGGGTTCTGCAAAAGTCACCTCCCCAAGTGGCACCTGGAGCTGCCAGCATCCCCAGAAAAAGGCCTGGAGCCACATCTGGAGGCACAGATAAGGAAAAAAAAAAATCAACTCTCACCCTCACCTCCTTTTATTCCGCCTCAGAGGGCTGCTCCCCACATTTCCCACCGGGCCAGGCCCCAAAACACCCCGTGCCCCATGGGGACGGCGACGATCCCCGTGCCACCACCGCATGGCATCGCCCTGGGAGCAGCCCTACGGCTCGGCGCCGCCTGCCCCGAGTCCTGAGGGATTTGGGGGGGGATCCTTGAGCCCCAAAACACCCACGGCTCCCCCGCAGCCTCCGGGTGTGGCTCAGCAGAGGGAGAAGCGCCGGGAGTTGATGTTCATGCGGGTGACGCCGATGTGCTTGAGCGGCGTGGAGAGCAGGAAGGCGGCCTTGGGGGGGATGTTGCAGAGCAGGTCCGAGTCTTCCTCGCAGCCCTCGAGGCCGAAGGTGGCGTCGTCCAGCATCTCCTTGTGCTGGTGGCAGGCCTGCTCCACCTTCAGCCGGTGCAGCCGCGCCCGCAGCCGCATCAGCTGCTGCGCCAGGCGCTGGTCCAGAGCCTGCATTTCCCGCTGTGGGGGAGAAGGGAGAAGGGATGGAGCAGGATCGGCTTTGGATCAACTGCCTGGGCAGCGCGGGTGGGGCTCGGCCAGGGCACAAACCCAGCGGGGACCACCCTGGAATCAACCCTGGCACAGTCACAGCTCAGCTTTGCTGTCTGTGCCACCCCCGGAGCAGCAGGAGGGGGGTGACAGGCGCTGACCCCCACGAGGCCACGACCCCCGGTGCTGTGCGGGGGCAGGAGCAGAGCTATGGCACCGCAGAGCCACAAAAAATCCTGGAAAAAATCCGTGTACAACCAGCAAGGCGGGCAGGGGAGCTCAGCTCCCACCATGGCCGGAGCGCCCTGACCCTGCCATGTCCCGCCAGCTCGGGCACGGAGGAGTTCGGTGGCCCCATCCTTGTCCCCTTCCTACTCACCAGCTCTGTCCTGAGCCACTCCAGAGCCGCCTCCACGGTGGCAAAGCCACACACGCCACCGTCCTGCTGCTCCTTGGGGTGCCCGGGGCTCTGCTCTGCCCCCCAGGTGCCCGCGGGGGTCCGAGCACCCCAGCGCTGCCCCCTCACCCGGGCTTCCCACTCCAGGTACGAGGGTCTGCGGGTCTGCAGCTTCAGCTTGGCCGTCAGCGCCTTCACGCTGTCCAGGTTCTCCTCCTCCCAGGTGGGCTCCTCCTCGCCCAGTTCCTTGAATTTCAGCTGGCTGAAGGCCATGGTGGGATAAAGAAGAGCCCTCCCCAAAGCCCCCGCTGACCTCTGTCCACTCAAACCCTCCCCCCCAGGGAAATGAAGCCCCCACCCTGACCACGAGCACCCACCCACTCACTGCCCCAGCTACACCCGATTCCCGGCTATTTATCCACCCCTCGAGGACAAGTCCGATGGGCAGGAATTTCCTCATCCAGAGGAGCGCAAAGGAGGAGGTGGTTTTGGTTGGTTTTTTTTTTTTTTTTTTTTTTGGGTTGTTGTGTTTGGTTTTTGGTTTTGTTTTTTATCATTCCTTTCCTTTTCTTTTTTAACAGCATTGTCTCCGCCTGGGAGGAGACTCCCCGTTCCCGGACGGAGCCTTCACCGGGCACGGAGGAACGGGAATGATTTATCCCCGGGTGCAGCCGCCCCTCCTCACCCGGGGGGGGCCCAAAAAAGCCCAAGGAAGGAAAAAGAAACGGAGGGGGGGGGACCCACGGGGGGCAGCCGGGGTCCCGCACCCGGACGGGACCTTAAGGTGGAACCGGGGCCGGATCTGCCCTGTGCCACCTCCTCCCTACTCAGCGGGCTCCAGGGGCAGCGGCGGTGGCTCAGGGGTCTCACCTGTGTCCCCCGGCTCTCACCTGCCCCGTGGGTGCCCACCCCCGTCCCCTCCAGCGTCCCCCCCCCCCCCCAGAGTAGCCCCCAAATACTCCGCGTGCTCCCCCCTCGCTGCTCTCCGGCCCCGCTGTCCCCCCCGTGTCCCTTCCCACGGCCCCGCCCGTGTCCCCTCGCTGTCGCACCGCACGCAGTGACCCCCCCAGACCGAGCTCCGGGGATCGCCGCGTCCCTCCGGACCGGGCCACCTTAAACCCGACATCCGCCGGCCGGGCCGGGCCGTGCGGGGCATCGCCGCCCTCTCGCTTCCACCTCCTGCACCCCCAAATCCCCACGCTCGCACCCCGAGCTCCTCCGCTGATGCCCCGCTGGCACCTCAGGGTCCTCTCCTTGCACCCCAGGACTCCTGGTGCACCCCACAGTCCCCTCCTTGCACCCTGAGACTCCTCCTTGTGCCCCGAAGTCCCCTGCTTGCACCCCAAAATCCCCGCTTTCACCCCAAAAGTCCTCTCCTTATGGCCAGCAATTCCCTGTCGGCACTTTGAGGTGCCCTATTTTGCACCCCACTGGCCCCACACTTGTCCCCCGAGGTCCCCGCTTGTCCCCCGCGGTCCCCACCTACCACCAGCCCGAGCAGGTAAGCAAAGGGGTGGCCGGGGCAGGACCACCCGCCCTCCTCCTCCTCCTCCTCCTCACCCAGGACCCTTGGCAGCAGCTCCTGCCCCGTCCCCACCCCGGGGGTAGCTTTAGGGACAGCAAAGCCCGTGGGGACCCTGGCAGCGGGGTCGGGGTGGGGCCTCTCCCGGGGTGCAGCCCCAGCGCGGCCGGGAAGGACCCGGAGCTGCTCCCTGCAATCCCATTCCCACCCCAAATCCCCTCCCTCCAGCACAGCCGGTACGGGGGGACGCCGGAGCCTCCCCCGTGCCTCAGTTTCCCCGCTGCCTGGGAGGGAATGCGGCACCCCCGCGTGCTGGAGGTGACAATGCCACCACTCGGAGGGGCAGAGCCGCGTGACGCACAGGGAAGGGGTTTCCAGCCGGGCCGTGCGCTGCAGGATTTCCCCTTTCTCCCTCTCCCTGCGCCGGGCAGAGGCAGCGCCCATGGAGTTCTCGGAGCTGATCAAGACGGCGACAGTGGAGAACGTGCTGCTGTCGCGCTCGGGGCTGCCGGCGGTCAGGGGCACCCTGTGCATCACCAGCCACCACCTGCTGCTCTCCTCCTGCCCCCGCGGCGATGTGGAGCTCTGGCTGCTCATCCGCAACGTGGACGCCGTGGAAAAAAGGTGCGGCTGTCCCCAGGGCTGTCCCGGTCACCCCTGTCTGAGCTTCCCCTCCCAGCCCTGGCACCTCTGCCTGAGCTGGAGGTTCCCCCCCCCCAACACACACCCCCTTGCTCTGGGTGGGCACCCCACGGGCACCCCAGTGCCCGCCCAGCTTTGTCCTTCCTCTTCCTCCCGGCCCACCCGCGGCAGCAGCGGGCATTGATCTCCTCTCGCCTTCAGAGTGCAGAATTTGGGCTGGTACCAGCCCCCCCGGACTGGCGGCTCCCTGCGGGACACCAGGTTTGGCTTTTTTGGCTCTTTTGCCTCTGCCACCCACCCACCGTGCCCCATCCCGACTGCGGTGGCAGATGAGAGCCTGAAGTCCGGCACAGCCGCGGGGGGAGAGGGCAGCTCGGCGCTGTCTGTGTGTCCCCGTGTGTCCCCCACCCAGCCCTGACCCCCCACCCCCCTCTCGCCTCCCGTAGGGTCTCCGGCTCCTCCGGCACCATCACGCTGCGCTGCAAGGACCTGAAGGTGCTGCAGCTGGAGATCCCGGGCATGGAGGAGTGTCTGAACATCGCCAGCTCCATCGAGGTGAGCCCCGGCCGGCGAGCAAAGGGTTGGCCGGGGAAAAAGCGGCAGCTGCCGTGTTTGCTCTGGGTCTGGCATTAACTGGGTAAACACCCAGCTCCGGCAGCGCTGGCACCGGCTGCCCACGGGGCTGGGACGCGGCCAGGAGCAGGGAACAGCCCTGGGGACACGGCGGGGACGGTGCCAGCGCCCCGTGCCCGTGAGCAGCTCCGCCTGTGCCTCCGCCGCAGGCGCTCTCCTCGGTGGACTCGGTGATGATGATGTACCCGTTCTTCTACCGGCCCCCGAGCCTGAGGCTCGAGCAGGGCTGGCAGCTCTTCCCCCTGGAGCGGTACTTCCAGCGGGTCGCCTCGCAGGTGAGCCCGGCCCGGGAGGGACCCGGCGCCTTCCCCGCTCCGTGCCGGGCTCGCCGCTGATGTCGCGTCTCCCCCAGACGAGCCAGTGGCGGCTGAGCACCGTGAACCGGGACTTCAGCACCTGCCCCTCGTACCCTCCCGCCGTGATCGTGCCGGCGGCCGTGGGCGATGACACCGTGACGAAGGCGGCCCGGTTCCGGCAGGGCGGGCGCTTCCCGGTCCTCAGCTACTTCCACCCCAAAAACGGCACCGTGAGTCCGTCCCGTCCCTCGGCCCCTCTGCACCCCGCCAAGGCCGCCTTGCTGCTCTCCCCGCCCCGCAGGGGAAGGTGGCTGGGAGCCCCGCCGTGCCTCTTCCCCATGTGCCTCAGGAGGTGGGATTCCATCCTCATGGAATCCCGGAATTGGGTTGGAAGGGATCTTAAAGCTCATCCCGTTCCACCCCTGCCATGGGCAGGGACACCTTCCACTAATCCCAGGTTGTTCCAAGCCCCAATGTCCAGCCTGGTCTTGGGCACTTCCAGAGATCTAGGGGCAGCCACAGCTGCTCTGGGAATTCCATCCCAGCCCCTCCCCACTCTCCCAATCTCCCATCCATCCCTGCCCTCTGGCACTGGGAAGCCATTCCCTGTGTCCTGTCCCTCCACCCCTTGTCCCCAGTCCCTCTCCAGCTCTCCTGGTGCCCCTTTAGGCCCTGGGAGCATCTCTAAGCTCTCCCTGGCGCTCCCCTTCTCCCGGCTGCACATTCCCGTCTCTCCCCCGTTCGCTGCAGGCCCTGCTCCGCAGCAGCCAGCCCCTGACCGGCCCCAACCGCCGGCGGTGCCGCGAGGACGAGAAGCTCTTGGGGACAATCCTGGACGAGGGGGAGCGAGGCTTCATCATCGACACCCGCTCGGCCCAGGCGGCCAAGCAGGCCCGGATGAGCGGCGGCGGCACCGAGCCCAAATCCTCCTACCCTCAGTGGAGGAGGCTGCACCGAGCGCTGGACAGGTGAGGGCTGGGCGCTGGCACTGCGTGAACGTGGGGACTGGCAGTGGCACCAAGCCCTCCACGCCTCTGTCCCCTCTCGCAGAGGCCGAGCGCTGCAGGAGAGCTTCATCAGGCTGGTGGAGGCCTGCAGTGACCCCTCCCTGAGCATGGACCGCTGGCTGAGCCGGCTGGAGAGCAGCCGCTGGCTCGGCCACGTCAAGGCCGCCCTGAGCACGGCCTGCCTGGCTGCTCAGTGCCTGGACAGGTGAGGGCAGCTGCACCTTTCCCACCTTTCCCAAGCCCTCAGTACAGCCCAAAATCCGGGCACCACCCCTGGAATCGCCCCGACAGGGAGGACTCCAGCGTGCTGGTGCACGGGGCGGAGGGGACGGACACGACGCTGTTGGTGACAGCGCTGGCTCAGCTCATCCTGGACCCGTCCTGCCGCACCCTGGAGGGATTCCAGGGGCTGCTGGAGAGGGAATGGATCGAGGTGAGAGCTGCAATTCCAAGGGGGGTGGGGATGCCAGGCTGGCTGAGTGCCCTCACACTGTATCCCCCCCTCGGGGTCCCGCAGGCCGGACACCCCTTCCAGCTGCGCTGCGCCCGCTCCGCCTCCTCCCACGCTCGAGGGAAGCAGGAGGCGCCGCTTTTCCTCCTCTTCCTCGACTGCGTGTGGCAGCTGAGCCGCCAGTTCCCCTTCTCCCTGGAATTCGGGGAGCAGCTGCTCCTCACCCTCTTCGACAACGCCTACGCCTCCGCCTACGGCACCTTCCTGTGCAACAACGAGAAGGAGAGGTCGGTGTGGGGGCACAGCCACGGCCAAACCCCTGCTGGGCACAGTTTGGGTCCCAGCAAAGCCTGTTGGGGACTGAAACATGTCCCACGTGTCCTCCCCAGGAGCCTGTGCAAGGTGAAGGAAAGCACACACTCGCTCTGGGCCTGGCTGAACCAGCCTGAGGAGAAGCAGCAGTTCCTGAACCCTCTCTACTCACACAACCCCTTGGTGATCTGGCCCTCCGTGGAGCCCCAGAGCATCCAGCTCTGGCAGGGTGAGCGGGATCCTCCCAAAAATCCACCCTCAGCTCCGAGCTGGGCTGGCTCAGGGGAAGCTGCTCTGCTTTTCCCTCTCTGTCAGGGGCTGGAATAACACCCAGCCCCCTTCTGTCTCCCAGGTTTATTCCTTCGCTGGATCCGTCCTTCCCAGCACCTGGATGAGGCCTGGGTGGAGATCCAGAGGTTGGTGGAGGGAAACATCAAGGAGAGCACAGGGAAGAGGCTGAGCCAGCCCCTCCCTGACCCCACTGCTGGGACAGAGAATGACAGATGAAGGATGGGCAGTTTGGGATTTTGGGATAAGGTGACACTGGATATTCCCATGGAAGTGCTGTGCAGGACACAGAGCCCATGGAGAGCTCTGGGAGTGGGGACAAACCCCCTTTCCCAGCTTTTGAGTGCCCGGACTGAGCTCGTGCCAGTAAATCTCTCTCCCAGCCCTCGCCTGTGTCCCGCTCTTCCATAGGGAAGCTGCTTCTTCCCAGTGGGATTTCAGCAGCGCCTGTGGACGGCTCTGGGGCTAAAGGGCAGGAGATCACAGCAAATCCCAGCAGGAGATCACACACAAAGCCAGCAGGACCCAGTAAACCACCACCCCCTCCACAAAACCACAAAGGCTGCAGCCTCAGTGTCGTGCCAGCGGCTCCGAGCCGGGAGCCAGCCTGGGAATTCTGCCCTTGGGCCCAGTTTTGAGGAAGGAAAGAGGCAAAAAAACCCCATCCCTCTGGAGAGACAGGAGGGTGGGAGGGTGAGGAGCTGCAGCACGAGCTCCTAGGGCAGGAAATAACTGTTCCATGAGGAAAGCTGGCTCAGGGTCAGCCCAGCAGATAAACAAAGCAGTGGAGCCGGGCGCGTGCGTGGCAGCTGGAAAACAATTCCTGGCTGCTGCACTTCCAGCCTTTTCACACTTCAGGGCTGGGCCTGAGGCTGTGGAGCCTCCCTGGGAAGGAGTTCATGGATGGGCAAAGGTCCCGGGAGGAGCAGCACTGCTGTCTGTCTGCCCATGGGTGTGGAACAAAGCGCTGACAGCAGAGCTGGGAAAACAAAGTCCTTGGGTTAATTCTGGTCCAGCTCGAAAAAAAACTTAAAAAACCCCCCCCAGAGGTGTTTTTCCTTGTGTTTAGAAAAGATTGCTATTTATTTCCTGATTTTTTTCCCTCCCCTGATGTATAAATATACCCAGCAGGCAGGCAGCCAACCCAGTTCCCCTCACCCTTCTTCCAGTAAAAGCCATTCCTGCCCTTTGGAGCTGCTCGAGTTCCCGCTTCCCCAACTTCCCCCAGCCCCCAAAACTGCTGTCAAGAATAACTTCAGGCCTTTCCAACAGTCCTGTGGTGGAGCCCATGGACTGGGCAAGGGCTTGGAGAAGGGAGAAGGAGAGGGAAATCCTCCTTCAGGCTTCAAACTCGAACTCGAAGTACTGGGGATCGAAGTAGTGGATGCGGACGTAGCCATCCTCACCCCCACTGCTGTAGCTGCAGGGAGGAAAGGGAAAGTCAGGAATGCTGCTGGGAGCAAAGAGTGGGAAGTTTGGCCTCATCAATCCCTCCTAGAACTGACAGAGGAACCACAAAGGGGACAAAAAAAGGATCAGTGACATGGCCAAAGTGTGGGACAGGGTGAGATTGACGCCCGCCAGGGCAGCCTGGAATGGGGAAATTCAGGTGCTGGCTGCAGATATCCTGTGGATCTGGCCGTATCCCAACTAAAAAGTGGGATTGGGTGGACTGGGGAGCACTGCAAGAGCCCCAGGGAGCCTCTCACCTCTTCCCATCAGGGTGGAAAGCAACGCTGTTGATGGGCCCAAAGTGCCCCTTCACTCTGCCAAACTCCTCCTCAAAAGCCAAGTGGAAGAACCTGGGAGGGGGAAGATTTAAATTGTCACAAGCCTGGAAGGGAAACAACCAGGGAATCCTCAAAAAAACCCAAAAAACAACCTCAAGGGCTTCTCCAGCACTGCCAATTCCCAAAACAAAGGGAAGTGCAATCCCTGGGATGCCAGGAGTGCTCCAGGTGAGGATTTGGCCCTGCCAGAGGGAAAAGGACCAACCTGGCCTCGAATTTGCCAATCCTGGTGGAGGTCGTGGTCACATCCATGGCCTCCTGCCCACCCCCGAGCACGACCTGCAGGGGAGAGAAACAAAGAGAAACCACAGCCCTGCAGGGCTTCCTCCTGGGATTTAGGGAATCCCGGAATCGCTGAGGCTGGAAAAGACCTCCAAGAGCAAATCCAGCATTGATCCCCACCTTGAAACCAGAGGAGAGCAGGGAGGGCCAGGTCCAGAGGTTCCCTGGACACCCCCAGGGGTGGTGACTGACCCCACCACTTCCCACTCATCCCACAAATCCCACAAACCCCCCAGCAGGCCTCCAACCCTCTGAGGAATTCCCACCTCCTCGTTCCCCGTGCCAGACCCAGCAGAATTCCCCAGGCTCATCCCAGAGTCCTGGTTTTAAGCTGGATTGGGAACACTCACAATGCAGGAATTTCAGGAGAAAGGATCCCCTGAGAGAGCTCATCCTTACGTGGTCAAAGATGGGGGAAAGGGCAGCAGAATTCACCGGCCGCTCCGTCCGGAACGTCTTCAGATGCTCCAGGGATGTGCAGTCAAAGAGCTGTGAGGGAAAAGGGAGAAACTGATGAATTAACTCACACAGATCCAGCCTTGGGCCTCACCTTGATGGGTGTTCCCTCTGCAGTCGCTCCTGCAAGTTCAAATCCCAAAAATATTCCCCCACAAAAGAAATCTTTCGCCTTCCAGAGGTGGCAAAGTGCAAATATTCTACGGAAGCGCCAGCATATTTCACTTTCAAAGCGTGGCTGCTCACTTGGCACCTCCCTTTTCTCCCTGAACATTCCCAAGGAGCAAAAAAACCCCTGGGAGCAGAGATCCTGCCAGGAAATATCCACAGGCTGCTGGAAAAGCTCACCTTGGCCGTGTTGTCCTTGGAGGCAGTGATGAACATGGTCATGTCGCGGGAGGTCTGGATGTCGTTGATTTGCTTGGTGTGCTCCTTGATATTCGACAGCTGCTCCCCTGACTGGAGGGGAAGAGGCAATTTCAGGGAGCTGGGAAGGGATTTCCTCATTAAAAACAACCTGGGAGATTCATGGAAGGGAATCCTGGGCTGCTTTGGGTTGGGAGTTTAGAAATGGATTTCATTCCACGCCCCCACGCTGAGGCCTCACTTCCAGCCGCGCTCGGCCTCCTCCTATTTTAATTATCCTTGATGAAATCGCTGTTTGGAGCCCCCAAATCCCACATCCCAACCCTGCTGTCCCCCCAGGAATGCTGCTCCATGCTCCCCCAGGCCCTGACCTTGGCACTGAACTGGTTGAGCTCGCCGCTCTCGTGGCCGGCGATGATGAACTCCCCGAGCGGGCCCCACACGGCGCTGGTGATCTTGGAATCGCTGCAGGGAATCTTCATGTAGGGCTCGTTGTTCTCTGTGGGAAGAAGGGATCAGAGAGCCCCTGAGGGATGGATCCAGCATTCCACAGTCCTTCCTGAGACCCCTGGAGCAGCCCCAGCTCCTCACCGATCTGGCTGGGGTCGCGCAGGTCGAAGAAGCTGACGAAGCACTGGTATCCCATCTGCTTATCCGTGGAAAACATGATGATGTTCCCTCCAAAGTCGAAGCCACACGTCCTCACGGCTGAGCTGGTCTTCACCAGGGCCAGCTGCTTCCCTGGGAGCAGCAGAGAGCTCAGGGATCATTGGGGGAAGGGTGGGAAAAGGGAGATCCACAGAATCGCTCGGGAATCGCTGAAGGATTTTCCAGCCTTTATCACGGAATGGTTTGGGTTGGAAAGGACTTCAAGCTCACCCAGCCATGGGTAGGGACACTTTCCACTAGCCCAAGTGGCTCCAACCCAGCCTTGGGCACTTCCAGGGATCCAGAAGCAGCCACAGCTTCTCTGGGAATTCCATCCCAGCCTCTCCCCGCCCTCACAGGAAGAATTCCTTCCCAAATCCCACCCAAAATCTCCAGTTTGAAGCCATTCCCTGGCTCCTGTCCCTCCGTGCCTTGTCCCCAGTCCCTCTCCAGCTCTTCTGGAGCCCATTTAGGCTCTGGGAAGGGCTCTGAGCTCTCCCTGGAGCCTTCTCCTCTGCAGGCTCTCCCAGCCTGGCTCCGTGGGTGCTCTGCAGGCTCAGGAGGTGCCACAGCTGTGGCCCAAAGGGGGATTTGGGAATGGCCTCACCTGTCTCACAGTCCCAGAGCCGACAGCTGTTGTCTGCAGAGCCGGTGAGGACGTGCCTCGTGTCCCCTGGGCCACCAGTGAAGGAATACCAGCCCCAAATTCCACCTGGGCACCCAAAGAATGCTTCTACACCAAATTAAAAACGTGGGGTTTGTTGGGTTTTTTTTTTGGGCAAAGTCAACATTCCAATATGGACACGGAGCCCTTGCCAAATCCCATAATTTCCCCATGAAATTTGAAGGAAAAGGCTCCATGTCTTGCATTAAAACAACTTTTCCACGTTTTCGTCCCTGCAAATCTTCCCAAAAATCCAGGGAAGCAGCACAACACACAACAAATCCAAATATCCCTTTGGATGTCATCCCAAATCTCAGGGTGGGAGGAAAACCACCCAAAAGTTGGGGAAAGAAGAGGCAGCAGAAGAGTTAAATGCTGCTCTTTGAGAGGAAAACGCGGAGGACTCAGCGGGAATGAATCACCCACGAAAAACACGGGACAAACCGGTTTTTGGGATCAAAGGATACAATCGGCATCCACACACCACACAGCTCCCGTGTGCCCATTGTAGGTTCCCAACCTCTCCCCGTTCACCGAGTACCACACGTTGACAATCTGCGAGGAGGGAGAAAAAACCCAAAAACCCGATAAAAATTAACAAACGCCATTAATTACACGGTTTAGCGGGGCTGGGGAAGCACTCACGGGATCCTTGGCCACGGTGAACAGCAGGTCACCCTCGCGGTTGTATTTGATCTGCGTGATGGAGCGCTCATGGCCCTGCAGCAGGATGGGCTTCTGTAATTAATGATTAAATAAGAAATGAGTGACGGAGAGGGGGGTGAGGAGTGGGGGGGGGGCGAGCGCGGCCGCCGGTCCGGGGCTTCTGGGGCGCGGGGGGGGCGGCTAAGCCGCCCCCCCCGCGCCCCAGAAGCCCCGAACCGGCGGCGTAGAGTCGCCAAATCGCCGGTAGCGACGACAAATCGCGAGCACCGCGCCCGTGGCGACATCGCTCTCACCATGGCGGCCACGCTGAGGCGTGAGGGGGGCGGGCACTTCCGGGTTGGCGGCGGAAATACGTCATGATCACCATGGCGACAAAAGGCGACTTCCGGTTAAACCGGGAAGTGGAACGGCGTTGCCATGGCGACCGCGGGTGAGGGGGGAGAGTGATGGCGGCCGGGTTTGTGTGGGAAATGCGGGGGGAGAACGTGGTTGGGGGGCTCTGAGGGGGTGTGAGGGTTCAGGGAAGAGTGTGGCCGCGCGGGGAATGTTGTGGAGAGGGGAGTCAGGCTCTTCTCGCAGGCATGGCAGCGCGGGGAGTGGTTTGGGTTGGGCAGCACCTCAAGCATCATCCCCGCGGGCAGGGACAGCCGGCACTATCCCAAGTTGCTCCAAGCTGCATCCAGCTTGGCCTTGGGTGCTTGCCGGTGTTGCAGAGAGGGGTTCCGAGGCATCGGTGCCACTGGTGCCGGCTTTCCGCAGGGCAGGCCGCGGCTCTGGCCATGGTGGCCGTGCTGTGGGGCGGGAGCAGCCCCTTCCTGAGGGCAGCAGCGGCGGGCATGGACGAGCTGCGGGGCCGGGGCCGCCTGGGGCAGCTGCTGGCTGAGCTCCGCTTCCTCTGCTTCAACTACAAGGTGAGAGCCCCACATTCCTTAGGCTCCTTCCCGTCCCTGAAACTTCAAACTCCGAGAATTCCTCGTCCTCAGTGCCCACTCTGCTCTTCCCGTGTGGTGTCCTGTCATTGCCGCTGCTCCTGGCGTGGGCTGGGCTCAGGGATTGGCACCCTGTGCCCGATTTTGGGTGCCCAGCCCAGCTCGGGGTGGGCAGGGCTGGGTCCCCTCGCTCAGCTTTGTGTTCTCCTGCAGTACCTGGTGCCCTTCCTGCTCAACCAAGGCGGATCCCTCCTCTTCTACCTCACCTTGGCCTCCACAGGTCGGTTCCTGGGGCTTTTTTTTGGGGTGGCTTTCTGGGATTTTGGCAGGATCAGCGCTGTGGGTCAGTGACTCGGCCGAACACCAAGAGGCTGCCTTGGGATGGTGACAAAAAACCCCAAATTGTCCACTTTAAACTTGGTGTTTCAGACCTGTCCCTGGCAGTCCCACTCTGCAACTCCCTGGCTTTGGTTGTGACCTTGGTGACTGGGAAGATCCTGGGAGAGGACATTGGTGGGAAAAGTAAGTCCCACTTGAGGCATTTCCTAAAAAACTCAGCTTTTCTTTGATTTCCAGGATTTGATTTGATTTGATTTCCAGGATTTGATTTGATTTCCATTATTTGATTTGATTTCCGCGATTTGATTTGATTTCCATGATTTGATTTCCATGATTTGATTTGATTTCCATGATTTGATTTGATTTCCGTCATCTGATTTCCATGATTTGATTTGATTTCCATGATTTGATTTGATTTCTGTGATTTGATTTCCGTGATTTGATTTGATTTCCAGGATTTGATTTGATTTTCATGATTTGATTTCCAAGATTTGACTTGATTTCCAAGATTTGATTTGATTTCCAAGATTTGATTTGATTTGATTTCCAGGATTTGATTTGATTTTCATGATTTGATTTCCAAGATTTGATTTGATTTCCATGAGTTGATTTGATTTCCATTATTTGATTTGATTTCTGTGATTTGATTTGATTTCCAGGATTTGATTTGATTTCCATTATTTGATTTGATTTCTGTGATTTGATTTGATTCCCATGATTTGATTTGACTTCTATGATTTGATTTGACTTCTATGATTTGATTTCTATGATTTTATCTGATTTCCATGAGTTGATTTGATTCCTGTGATTTGATTCCCATGATTTGATTTGATTTCTGTGATTTCTGATTTGATTTGATTCCCATGATTTGATTGGATTGACACTGTGTGGTCTGAAGATACCAAACACCCCACAAGGCTTGAACTGGGTCAGAGCAGCTTTGCCTGCAAAAAAAGGGAATTGAATTTGGTCTGAAAGGGAATTGAAACATATTTGTGAGCAGAACTGGCAAATTTAAAAACAAACTGGCTGGTTTAAGCTAGAAGAGTTTATAGGCTTGAACTTTTCCCTCAGGAGACATTCAACCAGGAGAGAAACACGAAATAAACCACTCACCATGGAAAAGGAATGGCCCCAAATCCCCCAAATGACAACCCCCACCTTTCTTCCCCTTCCCTGATATTGCACACCGACACTGCCCTACTCAAAAAAAAATCCAGGAAAGGCAGGAAATTGGACATTTTCAAACAGCAGGACCTGGCAGAACACCTCGAGGTTGTTATTTGAGCCAGATTCCCAATCCATGCCCTGTTCATTCCCACAGGAGCTGTGGCAGGAATGCTGCTCACCATGCTGGGAGTGTCCCTGTGTGTGGCTGGCTCCTGAAGGAGAAGCAGAGCAGCAGGACCTGCTGGAAGGTACCTCCCCGTCTGGCTGAGGGAGTTTTTGGCTCTGTCCCACCTGGGAAGTTGTGTTTGGATGTCAGGATCCATGGATTCCCTGAGCACCAGGCTGGGAGCAGGCCCCGTTGCAAGCTGAGCCAATTTCGTGCCTTAAGGAATTTTTTGGTGGCTGTTTCAAGACAAAAACGATGAAATGGTTTTGTGCAGCACTGGAGGGATAATAAATGGTTAATAAATCATCCAGAGTGACCTCCTGGTGATGGATTTTTGATGAAAAGGAGTTTTTAGCATTTCCCAGAGGGACGACGACACAACGAAAATCTCTTGATGAGAAATATCCAATGCAGAACAAATTTCCTGGCAGACATTGGGTTATAAAAACATCAGTTCTGTTTGGTGCTTCCTCCTTGCCAAGCTCAGCTGAATCAGAGCTTGGAAAAGCAGCATTTCCTTGGAAAAAAACCAGGAAAACCTCCCTTATTTAACAACATTGTGCATCTAATTCCCTGCTCACTGATCCTCTGCTCCCCAGGCCTGGAGGATGAGGATGAGGAACTTGGATTCATCCCAGAGTCTGGGGTGTGACAGAAATCAAGGATTCACTTCCTGGTACCTGTGCTGTGTTCCAAACTGTCCCCTTTTCCCATCACATTCCCACTGGGAACTCTCCAGAGCTCTTTGCTGCCAACACCTTTTGGGGATTTTTTTTTCCATCCTTGGGATCACTGGCATCCCTCAGGGATTTAATCCAGATCTGTGAGCTCTGCAGGATTTATGGATCAGCAGCTCCATGGCAGCAGCTCTGGTCACTGCTTGGGAAATCCCAAAGATCCTGGAACAGGTTAAAGCACGCCATGGACACACCTGGCACCAGGCAGGAGAAATCAGGAAGGCAGGAACAGGTTCAGCATCAGGAAAAGTTTGTTTATTCCCAAGAAAACAATCGAAATCATCCCAGAACAGAAGGATCCACAGGGCTGCAATGTCCACGCAGGGCAGGGAACCCCAGCAGCACTTGGGAATGTGGAATGTTCCTGGACTGGAATGTCCCTGAGCTGAAGGAACTGACAAAGCACCAGCTCCTTTCCTGGCTCTGCGCCAGGAGGAAACACCCAGAGCCAGAGGAAAAGCGGGAATGAGGCTCATCCCGAGGATCAGGAGGGATGGGCCCTCCCTCCCCACCTGCCCAGCACAGCCAGGGAACTCCTCCCAGCTCAGCACTTGAGTGTTCCCCAAAATCCACCACTTGGAGGTCGTGGATGTTGCAGATCCATCCCAAACACACAGCTCAGATTCCCAAAAATCCCCCACTTGGAGATCCCAGATTCCCAAAAATCCCCCACTTGGAGATCCCAGAGCCATCCCAAACACACAGATTCCCAAAAATCCCCCACTTGGAGATCCCAGAGCCATCCCAAACAGATTCCCAAAAATCCCCCACTTGGAGATCCCAGATTCCCAAAAAATCCCCCACTTGGAGATCCCACAGCCATCCCAAACAGATTCCCAAAAATCCCCCACTTGGAGATCCCAGATCCATCCCAAACACTCAGATTCCCAAAATCCCCCACTTGGAGATCCCAGATCCATCCCAAACACACAGATTCCCAAAAATCCCCCACTTGGAGATCCCAGAGCCATCCCAAACAGATTCCCAAAAATCCCCCACTTGGAGATCCCAGATTCCCAAAAAATCCCCCACTTGGAGATCCCACAGCCATCCCAAACAGATTCCCAAAAATCCCCCACTTGGAGATCCCAGATCCATCCCAAACACTCAGATTCCCAAAATCCCCCACTTGGAGATCCCAGATCCATCCCAAACACACAGATTCCCAAAAATCCCCCACTTGGAGATCCCAGATCCATCCCAAACACACAGCTCAGATTCCCAAAAATCCCCCCCTTGGAGATCCCAGATTCCCAAAAATCCCCCACTTGGAGATCCCAGAGCCATCCCAAACACACAGATTCCCAAAAATCCCCCACTTGGAGATCCCAGAGCCATCCCAAACACACAGATTCCCCAAAAATCCCCCACTTGGAGATCCCAGATCCATCCCAAACACTCAGATTCCCAAAAATCCCCCACTTGGAGATCCCAGAGCCATCCCAAACACACAGATTCCCCAAAAATCCCCCACTTGGAGATCCCAGATTCCCAAAAATCCCCCACTTGGAGATCCCAGATCCATCCCAAACACTCAGATTCCCCAAAATCCCCCACCTGGAGATCCCAGATCCATCCCAAACACACAGATTCCCCAAAAATCCCCCACTTGGAGATCCCAGATCCATCCCAAACCCAGATTCCCACATGGAACCCCCACAGTTCTGTGGGAAGAGCTCGTTCCTGCAGGTCCCTGCTGCCCTCAGCCATTCCACACCAGCACCAAAAGCACCTTCTGGAAGGGAAAATCCTCCCTTTTCCCACTGGGATCATCCAGCTCAGCCAAGAAAAACAGGGATTTGGTGGGATGGATCCCTCCAGGACACGCCACAACCCCCCTGGCTGTTGATGTTTAATCCTGCTTGGACCAAATATCCCATTCCCAAGAAATAAAACATTTTTTTTTCTGGAGTGAAAAATCCAGAAAAATCCAGCTCCATCCCACCGTGCTGGAGCTGCTCCTGAGCTGCCCCTGTCCCATCAGGAGCGCTGCTGCAGCTCCAGGGCTTCTCCAAACCAATCCAAAAACTCGGGAATGCCTCCGGAGCGCTCGGGAATTCCCAGCTTCCGTTTCAGCAGCAGGAACTGCGAGCCCAAGAAAACCAAGCACCCCGTGATTAAATCCCAGAGCCAAATCCCTGCCACATCCACCCAAATCCCTGGCAAACGGAATCCCTGGCACTGTCCAGCCCATCTTTCCCGTTTGGGAAGAGGCAGGAGCAGCTCCTCACGTTTTTCCTGCTGGCGATGGCCTGCTGGATCCACAGCAGCTCCATCAGGAGATGCTTCCTGTAGGATTGGAGCTCCGAGCGGGGCACGCCCCGCAGGTCCGCTGGGATTTCTGCCCCAAAAATGGGAGAAAATCCCATTGTTATCACAAAGATCCCGATTGTGGGAGTTGTTCCAACCTTCCCAAGATGTTCCCGAGGTTTTTATCCGTGTCCCTTACCCGGGCTGGCTCCGAGGTCGCTGCTGTCCCATTCGCTGTCGTTGTCCCACTCCTCGCTCCCTGCCCAGGCTCTTCCCTCCTTTCCCGGGATTTTATCAGCACCAGACCCCAAATTTGGGGGGTTTGGGGTTGTCCCACTGGGCAGGGGGGCTGAGGAGGGGGTGTTCCCACAGCCCCCAGCCCGCTCTGGTCCAGGGGGATCCGGCTTCTCCAGGGGTTTTTTGGGAATGGTCTCATTGTTCTCTGCAGCCTTCCCTGGATCCAAGAGCTTCCCTGGGAGGGGCTGCCCAAGGGAAAAGAGGAATAAACCAAAAAAAACCCCAATACAGGGGGAGGGAAAGAAAATCTGAGGAAAATATTTTTAAAAATCCAAGAAAGTCTAAAAGGAATAAAATGGAAGAGAAAATATGAAGAAAATATGAAGATGAATAGGAAGAAAATATAGAGAAAATACAGAGGAAAATACCAAGAAATAGAAAGGAAATATAAAAGAAACTATTAAAATATACAAAAGAAAATATATAAAAGAAAATATAAATAAGAAAATATCACGATTCCCGGGAATGTTCCCCCCGCTCCCAATTCCCGGGAACGTTCCCCTCCGCTCCCGATTCCCGGGAATGTTCCCCCCGCTCCAGAGTCCCGGGAATGTTCCCCCCGCTCCCCATTCCCGGCAATGTTTCCCCCGCTCCCAATTCCCGGGAATGTTCCCCTCCGCTCCCGATTCCCGGGAATGTTCCCCCCCCCACTCCAGAGTCCCGGGAATGTTCCCTCCGCTCCCGACTCCCGGGAATGTTCCCTCCACTCCCAATTCCCGGGAATGTTCCCCCCAGCTCCCGATTCCCGGGAATGTTCTCCCCGCTCCAGAGTCCCGGGAATGTTCCCCCCGCTCCCCACTCTCGGGAATGTTCCCCTCCGCTCCCGATTCCCGGGAATGTTCCCCCCCGCTCCCCACTCTCGGGAATGTTCCCCTCCGCTCCCCATTCCTGGGAATGTTCTCCCAGCTCCCCACTCCAGGGAATGTTCCCCTCCACTCCCAATTCCCGGGAATGTTCCCCCCGCTCCCCACTCCCGGGAATGTTCCCCCCGCTCCCCATTCCCGGGAATGTTCCCCCCGCTCCCCACTCTCGGGAATGTTCCCCCCAGCTCCCCATTCCTGGGAATGTTCCCCCCGCTCCCGACTCGCGGGAATGTTCCCCTCCGCTCCCAATTCCCGGGAATGTTCCCCCCAGCTCCCGATTCCCGGGAATGTTCTCCCCGCTCCAGAGTCCCGGGAATGTTCCCCTCGCTCCCCATTCCCGGGGATGTTCCCCCCGCTCCCGATTCCCGGGAATGTTCCCCCCGCTCCCCATTCCTGAGAATGTTCCCCCGCTCCCGACTCGCAGGAATGTTCCCCTCCGCTCCCGATTCCCGGGAATGTTCCCCTCCGCTCCCAATTCTCGGGAATGTTCCCCCCGCTCCCGATTCCCGGGAATGTTCCCTCCGCTCCCGATTCCCGGGAATGTTCCCCCCGCTCCCCACTCCCGGGAATGTTCCCCTCCGCTCCCGATTCCCGGGAATGTTCCCTCCGCTCCCCATTCCCGGGAATGTTCCCCCCGCTCCCGATTCCCGGGAATGTTCCCCTCCACTCCCAATTCCCGGGAATGTTCCCCCCAGCTCCCGATTCCCGGGAATGTTCTCCCCGCTCCAGAGTCCCGGGAATGTTCTCCCCGCTCCCCATTCCCGGCAATGTTCCCCTCCACTCCCAACTCCCGGGAATGTTCCCCTCCGCTCCCGATTCCCGGGAATGTTCCCCCCCCCCACTCCAGAGTCCCGGGAATGTTCCCTCCGCTCCCGATTCCCGGGAATGTTCCCCCCGCTCCCGATTCCCGGGAATGTTCGCTCCCCATTCCCGGGAATGTTCTCCCCGCTCCCGATTCCCGGCAATGTTCCCCCCGCTCCCCATTCCCGGGAATGTTCCCCCGCTCCCCACTCTCGGGAATGTTCCCCTCCGCTCCCGATTCCCGGGAATGTTCCCCCCCCGCTCCCCACTCCAGGGAATGTTCCCCTCCACTCCCAATTCCCGGGAATGTTCCCCCCGCTCCCCACTCCCGGGAATGTTCCCCTCCGCTCCCGATTCCCGGGAATGTTCCCCTCGCTCCCCATTTCTGGGAATGTTCCCCCCGCTCCCGACTCGCGGGAATGTTCCCCTCCACTCCCAATTCCCGGGAATGTTCCCCTCCGCTCCCGATTCCCGGGAATGTTCCCCCCCCCCGCTCCCCATTCCCGGGAATGTTCCCCCGCTCCCGATTCCCGGGAATGTTCCCCCCCGCTCCCGAGTCCCGGGAATGTTCCCCCCGCTCCCGATTCCCGGGAATGTTCCCCTCCACTCCCAATTCCCGGGAATGTTCCCCTCCGCTCCCCATTCCCGGGAATGTTCCCCCCGCTCCCCATTCCCGGGAATGTTCCCCCGCTCCCGATTCCCGGGAATGTTCCTCTCCACTCCCCATTCCCGGGAATGTTCCCCTCCGCTCCCCATTCCCGGGAATGCTCCCCCGCTCCCGATTCCCGGGAATGTTCCCCCCCCGCTCCCGAGTCCCGGGAATGTTCCCTCCGCTCCCGATTCCCGGGAATGTTCCCCTCCACTCCCAATTCCCGGGAATGTTCCCCTCCGCTCCCCATTCCCGGGAATGTTCCCCCGCTCCCCGCGGCTCACGGACCTCGGGGCCGAAGCGCGGCAGCTGCAGGACGCGGCCGCTCCAGCGCAGGTGGCTCAGGTCGCCCTCGATCTCCAGCACCACGGCCTCGAACTCCTCCCGCACGCTCCGGAGCCGCCTCCGCAGCAGGAACCCCCTGGCAGCGGCCTGGCACGGCCCGGGGGCAGCGCTGGAGCCGGGGCAGACCCGCGGTGCCCCCCGAGCTCCCTCCCCGCCCGAGCCGGAGCATCCCCCGCGCCCAGATGTGCCCGTTCCAGATGTGCCCCCACAGCCGCATCCAAAGGCCCCTTCCAGATGTGCCACCCCAAGGGTCCCTCCCGTGCAGCTGTGCCCCCACCCAGCCTTCCCTTCCCGACACCTCCAGCGCTGTTCTCCCGCCCGCCCCGCGTCCCCCCGGCCCCGGCCCGCACCTGCAGCCGGGTCACGGCGCGGAGGAGCCGCCGCCGCCGCCCCTCGGCCTCAGCTTCGGCCCCGGTCCCGGTCCCGGTCCCGGCCCGCGGGCCCAGCGCGGCCGCCATGGCCCCGGCGCCGCCTGCTGACGTCATCGGGCCGCCACCGGCCCCGCCATGGCGGGAGGGGCCCGGCCGGGCCCGGTTGGGGCGCCCGGGGGTGGCGGGGGCCGGGGCTGGGCCGGGAGCCGGGCCGGGGTCAGGCCGCAGCGTCCTCGGGGTCCGAGCTCTCGGCCAGGTGCAGCTTCTGTCTGAGAGCGGGTCAAGGGGAAGCGCCAGCACCGTCCCTGCCACCAGCGCCACCATTGCCACCCATGTCACTGCTGTCATCACCAGTGCCACCAGTGCCACCGACACTGCCACCAGTGCCACCATTGCCACCCATGTCACTGCCGTCATCACCAGTGCCACCAGTGCCACCGACACTGCCACCAGTGCCACCATTGCCACCCATGTCACTGCTGTCATCACCAGTGCCACCAGTGCCACCGTCACTGCCACCAGTGCCACCATTGCCACCCATGTCACTGCCGTCATCACCAGTGCCACCCAACGCCACCGTCACTGCCACCAGTGCCACCAGTGCCACCCATGTCACTGCCGTCATCACCAGTGCCACCCAGCGCCACCGTCACTGCCACCAGTGCCACCAGTGCCACCCATGTCACTGCCATCATCACCAGTGCCTCCAGTGCCACCGTCACTGCCACCAGTGCCACCAGTGCCACCCATGTCACTGCCATCATCACCAGTGCCTCCAGTGCCACCGTCACTGCCACCAGTGCCACCATTGCCACCCATGTCACTGCCGTCATCACCAGTGCCACCCAGCGCCACCGTCACTGCCACCAGTGCCACCAGTGCCACCCATGTCACTGCCGTCATCACCAGTGCCACCAGTGCTACCAGTGCCACCATTGCCACCCATGTCACTGCCATCATCACCAGTGCCACCAGTGCCACCGTCACTGCCACCAGTGCCACCAGTGCCACCAGGCCGCCCCCGCTCCCCACCAAGGATACATGGAGCTGCTGAGCTCTTCCAGCTGTGGGAGCAAAGGAAGAGGCTGAAGGACCGGAGGGGACCCCGGGGGTGTCCCGGCCCTGGCAGGGGACAGGGGTGACACTCACGTGTGCCAGCAGCTGGTCCAGGTTCCTGTTGGCCGCCACCTTCTTCTGCTCCTCTGGGAGCTCCTCCACGCACACGTCGAGGCCGAAGTGGAGCCGCGCCAGCTTCTCCTGCATCTCCCGCACGTGCTCCAGCTGCTCGAAGGAGCACTCCTTCCCTGGGGAAAGATCCACCACAGCCCCTGCTCATTCCTTCCCTGGATCCAGGGGAAACATCCATAGCATTCCCCCATTCCACTCCTTCCCTGCGCCCATGGAAAGGATCCATCAAATCCCCCAGCCCATTTCTTCCCTATGGATCCAACATTTTCCCCATCCCAGCCTGTTCCTTGTGGATCAGTCCCATTCCCCATCCCGCCCCTTCCCTGCGGATCCAGAATTCCACCCTGTGCATCATCCCTTCCCTGTGCATGGATCCCTCCATTCCCCAGCCCATCCATCCATCCATCCCTCCATCCCTCCATCCATCCATCCATCCCTCCATCCATCCCTCCATCCCTCCATCCATCCCTCCCTCCATCCATCCCTC